>NC_084741.1:45379375-45697708 GCF_033978785.1 Entelurus aequoreus | reverse complement strand
GTGATGTGACAGGTCGTGACGGTACACCTACCTAAGAGCTGTAGTGATGCACGGTTGGTTGTGGTTTAAAGTCGTATCCAACATTATAAAAAAAAATAAAAAAATTTAAAAAATAAATAAATAAATAATTAAAATAAAAAAAAAATAAAGTCGTATCCAACAATTGCGACAATGACTTCTTACTGTTTCGTTTTTAATGATTTCTGCTGGTGGTGTGCCTCTGGATTTTTTCAACACAAAAAATGTGCCTTGTCTCAAAAAAGGTTGAAAAACACTGGTCTACACAAGCCTCTGTGGTAATAGTGCTCAAATACAACAACAGGCAGCTTGTCCAACCCAGTAGAAAAAGTTAAAAGGACCACAGGTAAATTAGGCTGACAAAGAGAGATGGATTTTCCTTGTCCGTTATTAATCATTTGCATATATGAATGGTTTTAGTAGGTCGATCAGGGCATGTAAACCATCACAAGACAGATTTCAGGATGTAAATGCTGGCTACCTGAATGCAGATTGTTTCACCAGGCTGCAACAAGTGTAAAATGGATCAAAGCCAAAATTGAATACACTGTAGAACACATTCTATCAAATCATTAAAAATAACTGTTTAATCACCTAATCAGCATCCGACGGGATGGTTTATTCGGAAACGTTGAACCTGAAGACAAACACTGTGTCTTAAAACGTTATGAATAGAACACTGTAAAAAGTTAATTTGTCTCCACTCCAGTTCTAACAAGAGCATTAAAGCTTGGGAAATGTGAGTACATTTGGAAACAATTAATTATTGTAGGGTGATTATGTTGATTAGTATTTCAATCTCTTTACAGTCCTACTGTTATTACTTTTCCTCGTGTACTATTAGGATATTAAAATCTCATTTGTGTTTTAATGGCCTAGATTGTATGTCAATCACAGTAACATTAATCATAACAGTAATTATTAGACTTACTGTAAATCATGTAAATATAGATAATATAAAACATGTAATTTCTATAAACCTGCTACAAATAAATAAAAGCAACTCTAATAAGAAATAAAACAGTTTGATGCATATATATGATCATTTAAAATAAGTATTGTACTTATTGAGTAGGGAAAATGTTATTGTTGTTTTGAGGGTTTTTTTCAATAAAAGGTGTGATTTGTGCATAATAAACTAACTAATTTCATCTTTTATATGGAAAGGCAAGACTCCCAGGATTAGAAGAGAGTTCTGCAAAGGCATAGGTCCGTAGGTGGTTTATCACTCCCTAATCTAAAATACTAGTATTGGGCAGCTAACATACACAAAGTGACTCTCTGGATCCAAGAACCTGAATTAATCTGGTGCAAGTCTGAAGCTAGTTCCTGTTCTACCTCTCTCTTGGATCTGCTTACATCAAAATTACCTTATCGACCATCCCAATTTACTTGTAGTCCAATCGTCATTTCTACCCTTAGAATCTGGTCTCAATTTAGAAATACTTTCGGCCTGCAGGGCTTATCCAACCACAGCCCCATTCATAATAACCACCTCTTCCTCCCTCCTAGCAAAGATGTAGCGTTTTCTCTATGGAAGCAGTCAAGCCTTAGCAGGCTAAAGGATTTATATATTGGTGATGTCTTCGCTAGTTTTAGTGAACTGTGTAAAAAATTTGACCTACCAAAATCTCACCTATTTCGATACTTTCAGGTTCGTAATTTTGTTAAATGAAATAGTCTCTTTTTCCCCAATACTCCACCTAATTCGCTAATTGACTCAATTTGAGATATTCCCACAAATCAGAAAGGCCTAATCTCCAAAATCTACATCTTAATATCCCAGTTTAGTAAAATGTCTCTTGATAAAATCAGAGGGAATTGGAAAGAAGAGCTTGGCAGATCTATAGATGATGGAGATTGGGATTCTGCCTTAACCCGAATTAACAACAGTACATCCTGTTCAAGGCTTAATTTAATACAATTTAAGGTTGTCCACCGTATTTATTTCACTAATTCCAAACTCTCCAAAATATACCCCAATATCTCGGATACTTGTAACAGATGTCACATGTCACCTGCAAACATGACGCAAATGTTTTGGTCTTGTCCCCATTTGCTGGATTATTGGACAACTATTTTCAAACACCTTGCTAAGGCATTGGATTTAAATCTGACACCATGTGCATAAATGGCTATTTTTGGGACGGTATCAGATCCCCAAATAAGGAGAAAATTTAAGGATAGTATCGCCTTTGCATCCGTATTAGCACGTAGGAGAATTTTGCTGGAGTGGAAGTCACCAGTCTGCCCCAAAGCCTCCTTATGGCTTAAAGACCTTATGATGTATTTAGATCTGGAGAAAATAAAGTTCAATCTTAGGGGGGCACCTGGGAAGTTTTATTCTGTTTGGGGCGGTGTGGTTGACTACATAGCTAAATTAAAGACGCTATAGGACACATGAAAAGTTCACCTTTCATAAACCAGCTTCCTTTTTTTATTTTGTATTTATATTTATTCTGGGTGTATATTTACTATCTGCCTATGTTGAGAAGAAAGTGATGTACTAATTATTTTCCATTTGTGACTGTACCTTTAACTTATGTAGGACCTGGGGGGTGGGGTGTATGGGGTATGTGTTGGGTTGCTGTTCTTGGAAGTGGGTGGGGAAAAAAAGGGGGAAAATGTGATTACTGTTCTATTGCATGTTGTAATGCCTGTCAAGTTCAATAAAAACATTTATCAAAAAAAAAAAAAAGGTGTGTTTTGTTCATATAAACCAGTGGCCCGGTACCGGTCCGTGGATCGATTGGTACCGGGCCGCACAAGAAATACAAATAAAAAAACAAAAAAATAGTATTTTTTTATTAAATCAACATAAAAAACACAAGATACACTTACAATTAGTGCACCAACCCAAAAAACCACCCTCCCCCATTTACACTCATTTACACTCATTCGCACAAAAGGGTTGTTTCTTTCTGTTATTAATATTTCTGGTTCCTACACTATACATCAATACAGATCAATACAGTCTGCAGGGATATTTTTTTTATGACAACCGCCCCCCCCCGGTCCGTGGGACAATTTTTGACAAAAAGGTTGGGGACCACTGATATAGACTATGGACCTGTTCTGCTAAAGCGTTGCGTTTATTAAAACACATGCAAATTTGATAGCGCACACAAAGCTGATCGACTAAACTTGTTCACCAAGGATCACGTCTCTTAAATTAACAAAATAGTGAGTGCAAATCCGTCTTCATGTATATGCAGAATAAAGGCTGATTACTAGAACGCTCATGACAGACAATGTGTAGAGACAGTCATTTATGTGTTTCAACATACTGTAGTTAAATTACCAATAAAAAGTATTAGACTTGTTGTCTAGCAGTTCAATTTTAGAGATGCTGGATGAATTTAAGAGTCTAATGCAGAGGAACTACTTTTAGTGGTGCACTTCGACGTAATGAAAATGTGTGCTAAATTATAAAGCAAACCTTACACTTATATAGGAAAAAGTTGTGGCCATAAACAGAGAAGTTGGTCAACTTTGACATTAAAAAAAAGACATGAAAAGATGCTCATTAGTCACTTTTTTTTTTTTTTACCTGTGTGAGGATTATGATTTATTCTTCATTTAAACAGGAAGATATGAACATCCCATCAGTTGGCATCCCACTGAAAGCAGACACTGTACAGTGAGTGAGTGTTTTATCGTTTTTGTATTTCTTGTTTAGCACTTAGCAATACTGCTACATGATGCTTAATGATTCACTAAAGTTTAATCTGTTTATCACTCTGTTTAAAACTTGTAACTCATCCTCCGTATATCCAGGCTCAAAAATATAGGGTTCTGGATCATCTGTCCCAAAGTAGTCGTCATTGGCTCTCATGAGTAGTAGATGTTGTTAAGAAAATAGCGAACGTTGTGATGCGTCTTTGAAATGATTGCTCTGCTACAATGTTTAAAATGACCAAAATATGTAAATATTACATGTTATTATGAATATGCCTGTTACTACATTACATGTATATTTACAGAATATATATAAATCGTTGATGGAGGTTTTTGGATGCTTTTTAGAGCGTGTTGTAAGCGGAATAGACCGAATCCCAATTACCTCCATTGTTAGCTGACTCTGGCTAGTGTTTATTTTTGAGTTACAATACATGAAAAAAGGAACATTACATGTGTTTATATCGCTAAAGAAGGATTGTGAATGATATACAACATTCCAAAAAAGTGCAGTATACCTTTAAAAAAAATGTTTTGAAAAGAAAATCTGCAATCTAGTGAAGTCCCAACATGTTGTTTAAAAATAACTAATAATTATTATGGTTAACAATAATTACTAATGTATTTAATTTGACTTTTAAATGTGCTGTCAAAAACCACTCTTGGCATAAATATTGCTACAGTAGCCCTGGCATGCTTTGTTCCTTTAGCATCCTCTTTACAATGAGCCACTTGTGGCAACAAAGAATGCTGGCACGTTAAATCACTTCATCTATAATTGCCTACATTTACTTCTCCTCAGAGGGCTAACATAAGAAATCCTCAGTGGCCTACTAAATGCTACCACTGACCATATTTCTGATTAGGGTCTTGGAGCTGAAGAAAAGGTTTGACGCTCATTTTTCACAAACAATTTTTCCATTTTTCTTCACAGGCAGACATTTGGCATTAGATTAGGGCAGGCCTAAGAGAGGTATGTGACTGCTAGCAAATTGTACAAGTTGAAGGGCAAATGCCCCTCTGAATTTATCAACTTATAGCTCCAGTGAGCTGCAAGGAATGGTGATGACCTTAAGATACCCTCCTAAGGATGCATTTACCATCATTCTGTTTCATGCATGTTACAGCAGACAGCACATTTGTACCCCTTCCATTTTCATCACTACAGCTGTTCATACTGCAATGTTAACATAGCAATAAATATCTTGATTCGCAATAATAAAACTTATAACTTATTAGCGTTGTTTTATGATCTTACTTCAACTAACTCCTTAGTGTAATAGATTCTTAAGGACATCCATCTATCCATCCATTTTCTAAACCACTGGTCCTCATTATGGTGACGTGTGAGCTGGAGCCTATCCCAGCTGACTTTGGGCGAGAGGCGGTACACTCAGGACTGGTCGTCAGCCAAACCCATGCACGCACGGAAAGAACAGGCAACACAGCAACCCTCGACCCCGACGACTGTAAGGGCCAAAAATGTTCACAATCTTATCTTTAGATGAAGGAAATTAAATAAGCTTCATGCTGGAAAATAATAGTAATAGTAATAGTAATACTATTACTATTAACGGGACGGCGTGGCGAAGTTGGTAGAGTGGCCGTGCCAGCAATCGGAGGGTTGCTGGTTACTGGGGTTCAATCCCCACCTTCTACCATCCTAGTCACGTCCGTTGTGTCCTTGGGCAAGACACTTCACCCTTGCTCCTGATGGCTGCTGGTTAGCGCCTTGCATGGCAGCTCCCGCCATCAGTGTGTGAATGTGTGTGTGAATGGGTGAATGTGGAAATACTGTCAAAGCGCTTTGAGTACCTTGAAGGTAGAAAAGCGCTATACAAGTAACCCATTTATCATTTATTATCATTTAATATTGATAACAGATACATTTCAAATATAACTTTTCTAGACACTCAAAGTACTTAAAAGTGAAAACTGAGAACCAATAATTAATTCACTCTGATGAAATAAAGGATTTATTTATCGACATTCCAACAACATATTAAAACAAATTTCTATTTAAAAAAAATATTCACGAAAGTTCACAACCGTCAATATATACACACCACCTGTGAAACCCACGCCAATTATCAAACTCCTGCCAAGCACACCTCAAATGATTCTCTATAAAACATTGAACTTGCAGGTTTTTTTTGATACATCTCGTTACATTTGAGCGAGGATTGGCCATTGAACAAAATTATGTTAAAACATTCTTAAACCTTTTGGGCCCGATCTACTAAAATCCAAACACCATGCACTAAACAACGTGTGCAAACTGTAAAATTGTGTGTACTATTAGTTAGTGTGTTACGTGTGATCTACTAAGAATGTGTGTACAATTCATAACAAATGCAAAAGTGATGCAGATCCCCTTATTTAAATTACATTTTTGTGTGTACTATGCAGCTTTTACTATAGAGACTCAGTTACTGCACATCCATGTTATCGTGTTCCTCCTACCATGCACCATTTTGCTATGTTTTGAAACATGTAGCCGAAAGGACTAAGGATTCTTACATTTTACAGAGACTATAGTGGCTGCAAGAGTGAGCTATCCAAGTAGCATGTGGTTGCATGACTTGAATAACCCAAGTTACTTTGCACGACTACTTTCGTGTGGTTACTAATGAAAGGCTAATTGAACACGACAGCTCGGATAGCATTGTTAGTTTTTAACACCTTTTGGCGGCATTTGATGACACTCGCGGGAGTGACAGAACACATTCTGGTTATCATAATGAATGTCATTTATTTTACTAACACAACTCTTGCATTTACATTTGATAATATGACTTACCTCGCCATTGCGCGTTATGTCGACGAAAAATTTTTATAAACTCAAGCGTATTTAAAAGAGCGGTGTTGTGCAGTGTATGATCTGTGACGTAAACACGCTGTGCAATACCTAAACAGTCTGTGTGAAACGTGAGCTTTGACTACTGTTTACTAAACGAGGCAAAATGCCGTAAAAAAAAAACTTAACGCCGCCTCTGGGCAACGAAAATTCCTCGAATATATTTTGTAATCAAATTACTCGAGTTGCTCGAGGGATCGTTTCAGCTCTAGCGCTAAAGGTAAATGTTAGCAGAAATTAAAACGCATCAATTGAATTTGGTTTAATCAGCCTCTTAAGTCATCCAGCAGGTATCTTTTTTGTTGAATAGACAATACGTCTAATATTTCTATTTTTGACAGACCATATATGTTGTAAAGCACAAGTATAATGGAGCAGCAACGTGATTCCCTCCTTTCTTACTAGAGATGGGATTTATGGCTCTTTGAAGAGAGTTGGACCTTGAGGAGCGGTTCCTTTGAAAGAACAGTTTCAAAAGACTGGCTCGTTATATATATATATATATATATATATATATATATATATATATATATATATATATATATATATATATATATATATATATATATATATATATATATATATATATATATATATATCAGTGGCGTGCGGTCACTAGAGGCAGGGGAGGCGGGGCCTCACCTGCCATCATGGAAAAAAAAAAAAAGAAAAAGAAAAAAAAAAAAATTAAATTGTTATATGTATCCAGTGATTATACTAAAGTTTTTTTCCATTTAACTTCACCAGTTTTAGAATATTTTTATTTTTATTTTCACATTTGCCGTTCAAATACTGAGAAGAGACGGTGCGGTGATCAGCAGCCAGTTGAGGCACTTGTGCCTCACCATGGATTGCGACTCGGCTAACTGCTGGCCTGCTGTGCAGTGAGACCGTATTGCTATATGAATTATATTATACATTTCCATAGTTTAGTTAGCTGAGGTATATAATGTACAGTGTATTTTGTCAACAACTGTATGTGTGTAACGTATTTTTAGTGCTGAGAGATCATAAATCTGCTGCGGAGACACACTGTGTGAGGCTCGTATCATAACCCCGCCTCCTGGTGCCAAGCACCTCCGCCGCAGAATGCACCGCCCGACGGGAGCACCGCGGCCACACCAACCAAAGCCCACACCCAAACCCTCCACGTGCAAGACCGAATCCACCCAAAAAAGTCACTTAACAAGAAGCCAAAAAGTGCAAAAACAACAATGCTCGCGCTGCAGGAGCCGCGAACGACCGCAGGGACACAACATTAGGCACACCTTACACATTAGGTTCATATGTTTTTAAATTTGACTGTGATGATGCAGTCGTGCCTCACCAGACATTAACCTCACCGCACGCCACTGATATATATATATATATATATATATATATATATATATATATATATATATATATATATATATATATATATATATATATATATATATATATATATATATATATATATATATATATATATATATATTATGTTTTATTTTATCAAGGCGACAATCATTAGTAGCAGTTGTATGATAAAATGTGATATGGAATAATTTAAATTTACACAAACATTACTTTATTTGTGGAAAGTATTCTGAAATTGGCTATAATTTTATGTTGTTATTTTTTCATTGTAAACATTCTTTGAGGTGGTGTTATATCCACACATGATTTGAGAGTGACATCTGAAATTGTTTCTCACCTAAAAAAAAAAAACTTGTTTAGCACAATATCATTTTAACAATACATAAAAACATGAGTGAGAATAAAATAATATATGTAAATAAACATTATTTTATTATTCATTACAATGAAAACATCTCCACAGGGAGGTGTTTAGGGCACGTCGGACTGGTAAGACCCAGGACACGTCGGGGGGTCTATGTCTACCAGCTGGCCTGGGAACGCCTCACTGGATGGAGTGGCTGAGGAGAGGGAAGTCTGGGCTTCTCTGCTTACGATGCCCCTGCGACCCAACTTCGGATAAGTGGAAGAAGATGGATGGATGGATATAAACAGTAGAATACAAAATTAAGACATAATAAAAAATGTGAATACAAAGCTGTACAGTACTACCCTACCAGATGTGTGTACGCTTGAACTACTTTACATATCACAGCAATGAACCAGAAAAATGGATAAAAAATTAATAAATACAAACAATTACAGGTAAAAATAAGATAAAAAAGTGAACCCCAATGTTGCTATGTTCTTTTTTTACGATGACTGAATTGCCAGTCCGTGATGCTGTATCTGCATGTGCATAAAACAAGAAGGGCTTGCAACTGCGAATCGGTTCTGATCGTTCATTAAAAAAAGCTGTTCAAAAGACTGGATTCGTTCAAGAACATCACATCGCTACATCTCACAGACATTTCAGCGCGACCGGCAGTTTGCATGTCCTTTCTAGACATACCAAATAAAGATGCAAAACAGTGGTCGCAGAACTGTTTTTAGTCTTGATGAATCACAATGTGCGTGCTAAATTATTAGATTTGCATTTTCACCTCTCAGTGTTGTTGGCATTCTGATAATCAGCATTTATTCTGCATACACACGGAGACAAAAACGCTCAATGTATTGTGCTCCTCATTTTGCTCATTTAAGAGACGCAATCTTCTGCACACAAGTTTAGCAGATCAGCTTTGCTTGTGCCATCAAGTTCGCACGTGTAGTAGATCAGGCCCTTAATATTTTAGCTTCAACCTAAACGTGACATATGCAAGCTTTTGTTTTTGTAATGTACCAATCAGAAGACACAGAAATGATCACATCATCACACATGTACTACCTCTTTTTCATCTTGCCAACAATAATGTATTTTTTATTTATTTACAAAACAAAATACAGATACATTTCAAAGTCTAATGATGATAACATTTTCTGAAATTTGATCGCATTTTGAAAACCGATAGAGATGGTGTTTTTTTTTATTCCAAGTCTGTACACCTTTACAGGTTACACTAAAACACATACTTTTTTTTGTTCCTTACAAATTGTTTTCCATTGTGTTATGTTATTCTGCCATTTAGTTCAAATACAACATTATACATAATACAAGCTTCGTGAAAAATACAACACTAAGGGCCTGCTCTACTAAGGGTTTGTGTCTGTTGAAAGTGATTTACTGAACTTGTGCGCAGAGGATTGCATCTCTAAATTTAGCAAAATAGAGAGTGCAATCCATTTAGTGTCTGTATTCATGAATATGCAGAATATATGCTGATTATTAAAATGCCCACAATAGTAGCAGGAGGAGATGCAAATATAATCATTTAGGGCTCACAATGTGATTTATCAAGGCTGAAACTGTTTAGCGTCTGTATTTACCACATTTGGAATGTACACACAAACTGGTACAGTAACGCACAAATGGTTGCGCCGTGGTCAGAAGGACCGTAACTACAATTGAGGACACCGAGGTCTTGTCCTCTATATTTTTTTAAGTAACAAAAATAAGACGATATGACTGACGCAAAATGTACTTGGCATAGGACATTGTGCGCGCTGTACTGTACCGCGCTTGTACAGCATCATTTTACAAATAAAATCCATTATTATTATTATTATGCAATCATCTTCTTACAATATTCAATCTTTGGTCATGCACTGCCGGCTGCAATTCCAGCAACGTAACACAATGACATCCACTTTTACTATAAACATCATCCGATCCGAAATGTGCTGTCAACAAAACATTACCATGAAATTATTATGACATAACTAATGTTGGTTTCATCTAAATGAAATTAATGTGAAATGCTGTCGGGTAAATACCGTTGTTATGTCAGCCAGGTTCTGTTCACAGAAATCAATCCCAACCGGCCTAAACTTAGCTGCGCGTAGGTCTTCGCGATCTGTGGGGGGGGGCCCCGTTTTGCCTAAAGCAGGGGTGTCCAAACTTTTTCCACTGAGGGCCGCACATTGAAAAATCAAAGCAAGCGGGGGTCATTTTGATATTTTTTATTTTAAAAACCAATACAATATATGTATAAAAAAGATAGATTTAGGCCTCCACTCAGACTTGATCCTGGGGACCCCAAAAGGTTTTGGTCAAAAAAAATATTACAAATGTGTCATTATTTAGTATTATTATTATTATTCAAGGTTTAAATCTCTAGATCAACATTAGGTCTATCTGTCAATAAAACGCTTTTAAAGATTTAAGTTGTATGCCATTTTTGTCAAGGAAAATCGTGTTTTTTTATGGAAAAAAACACAAAATATGCAATATTTTCCCCCAATAAAATTTTAAAGTGGAATATTTGACATTATATAATAATTGGAGTCTTAAAAAGGTCAATAACTCATAACAACATTCCATTTAATTCATTATTTTTTTGAGCAATGACATTTAAAAAAAAAAAAAGTCCCACCAAAATTATTGGGGATCCAAAAGGGTACTGCTCAGTAAAGTTTAAAAAAATAAATCCAACATTTTTTTAAACTTTTACCATAATAGTCTCAAGATCAACTTCAGATCTATCCGTCAATTATAAGTTGTATTGTTGTTTATATTTTTTGTTTGTTTGTTTTAGGCCCTTCTTTAAAAAACGTTGTTTTTTAAATGGCAACCAAAAAATATGCAACATTTTCCCCCCAAAATATTTCAAAGTGGAATATTTAATGTGAAGTAAATGGAGCCTTGAATAGGTCACTAATTCATAATGACATTGATTTTGATTCATTATTATTTTTTAAAGAAAGAAAAAAGCCTGCATGGCAGCTTTGTGTTATTAGAGTAAATTATGCAACATTTTCTTGTTACATTTCACCTGTTTGCTCTTTTATACCAGTTTTTATGTTTTTTATTTTTTTTTCATCGTATTTTTAGAATGTGCCCTGGGGCCGTTAAAAAATTACCTGCGTGCCGCAAATGGCCCCCGGGCCGCACTTTGGACACCCCTGGCCTAAAGAAACACAGCACATGTCAAATGTGAATTATTGAATGACAAGGCCCTTCATATAACATTTTAGCCCAAATGTACTCTTGGGCACGTCATGCTCTGTCACTGATAATAATATGAGTGTGACGATCTGGCACTTCACTTATGTTTTGTGTTTACTTGTTTTGTGTTTAGTTCCTGCCAGCTGTTTTCCATTTCCTGCTTTTCTCCCTGGGCGCTCGTTTCCCTCACCTGTCCCTGATTGGCAGCCTAGCACACCTGGCTGCGTTTGCCAATCAGGCCGCTATTTATGCCTGCCTCGCCTGCTCCTCAGTGCTCGAGGATTGATTATTGTTTGAGAACCTCTTTATGCATGACTGCTTCCTCCTTGTTTGAATATATTAAAATCCTTTTACCTGATCGTCACTCTCCTGGTTCATGCATCTTGGGGTCACTACTACCGCAGCCATGCGAATGCGCAACAATGAGGACATTTGACCCTCTCAAACTTCCGGTAGCTTTCGTGGCGCATGTCATTAATACCCAGTTGCTAAAACAAAAGGTCCTGGGTTCCATCCTCGGTCATAGTTGAAACTATGGAAAGGTTTTACATGTTTTTTTTAATGATGTTAAAAATGTTTACTACGCAGAACTTCAGTTACAAAATCATGCTGATTGTTAAAGATGGTAGATAATATAACAGACTTAGAATTAGACTTAGATTTCCTTTTTATTATTTAAATTTGAACTTTACAGTACAGATAAGAACACAGTTGTGTTGCATTAGCTCATGGTAGTGCAGGATAAAATAGCAATAAGGTGCAGATATAAATAAATAGATTACTGTTCGGATAAATATATTGCACTTTTGCATATGCATCCATGTTTATGGATGTATGTTATATTGTCTTTATATTCTAGAGAGTTAATCCTTTTGGGGGGGAATTGAGGGGATTACAATGATGCATTCAAGAGTCTTATGGCCTGAGGGAAGAAGCTGTTACAGAACCTGGAGGTTCTGCTACGGAGGCTGCGGAACCTCTTCCTAGAGTCCAGCAGTGAAAACAGTCCTTGGTGGGGGTGGGAGGAGTCTCTGCAGATTTTCTGAGCCCTGGTCAGGCAGCGGCTTTTTGCGATCTCCTGAATAGGAGGAAGAGGAGTCCTGATGATCTTTTCCGCCGTCCTCACTACTCTCTGCAGAGACTTCCAGTCTGAGGCACTGATAGTTCTACCTTAACTGAAAGCTTTTGTTATCCTGGAAATGAATTGTGTTCCTCAAGGTAATACAATTTATATGGTGCTGGGATACACATGGTTTCAGCCGTTCAAACCTTCCCTTGAACCACCAATTTTTGACCTCCTTATCAGTCAAATCGTAGTTACGGGCCCTGGCTGCAATGATTGCAATGACAGATGAGAGAAACATGGCAGCATGGCAGCAGGTTTGCTTCATGTCAGCTTTAGCCATGCTTCATGCAAACACACATGCAAACGCTTCCAGGCAGAAGACATAACACAATCAAAGACAGGCAAACCGACACACACACACACCCCAAACCGAACACCCCCATAAGCGCCTCTTTTGCATGCCTCTGCCATAACTAACTGGATTAGTCAGCTACAATCGATTTGGCACATGCTATCAAAACCAAACAACCAATCTCCTCTCCGCTGTCCATCTCAGCACCCTGCTCTTTCCCCCCTTTCACCCACTCCTCGCCTCCTGGATTCTTCTTTTTTTTTTTTTTTAATCCAAACTGTTTTCCCTACTCCATCTGTCCTCTCAAATTCTCCTTTCAAATGCCGTTATCGCTCAACAGCATTTTTCTCTCAACGACCACTTCATCACTCATTCCCCACCCTGTCTTTCTTCATCATTTCCTTTTTTGTCCCAATTCAATTAAATCTACCGTTGCAGCATTCCTCATTTCTCAATGTTCAGTACTATTTTAACTCATTAACACATATTAATCAAAATGTCCCTTCGTCTGCACCTTTTACGATAAACTTTCCCCACCTTCCTCTGTGTCTGTCCTTCACCATGACTTTCCCTCCTCTTCCTCATCCCTCCCTGCCATGGTGCCACACTATTGCTCACCACGCATCCATCCAGACATTTTTTTTCCTTAAATTCACCAGCCAAATCGCTCTCTAACAGATGCCGGCCTCATTCAGTCGGCCTCCCAAGAGTACGGGTGTGTGTCTGTGCGAGTGTCAGTTGTGTCGGCGTAATTATGCATGTGTGTGCGAGGGCATGTGTGCAATGTGCGTGTCTCGCTGGAACAGGCCCGGCCAAGGCTAATTGCTGCCTCCTACCTGGTGGTGACAGGCCTAATCAAGGATGATGAGCTCACCGTTGGTCGCTCTCTCGCTCCATCTCTCACTTTCTCTCTCTCTCTTGCTCCCTCCTCTTCTGGCAGAAAAATGGATAGTCAGCCTCCAGTCCCCCATTATGGGTTGTTTTGTTGAGAGGAGGATGATGGTGGAGGGGGAGACAAGGCTTTTTCATTTTAGCTCTTCTCTCTGAAGGGGACAGCAAGGAGGCAAAAATTGGCCAGAGTGCTTGAGGGGTTGGGGTACACAGGTTGCAGCACAATGGGTCTATTCACCCCCTCTCATACGGTGAAGAGGCCAAAATGATTGGATGACTGAATAAATGAATGAATAAATTGTGTTTCAGGGTAGTTTGGGGGAAAGGTGGGGTGATTTCAAGAGAGTATGTGTATGTACAGTAGATGAAAGTGTGTGTGGGAGGATATCCAACTGCGAACTTCTTCTTGTGGCACAGGACGGTAAAAATATTGTGTGTCGTTCTCAGCAACACCATTACACACCTGTAATGGTGTGCAGGGACCTGGAATCCTGAAAAATATGTAGTTTGGCTGACAGTTCTTTGCACCAAATTAAGATGGTGTCAATGTCTTTTAGGTATGTTCTAGATGTGTAAACAAAATGGCTGGGAGCAGCGACTGCATTTGTATCTAGACAGTGGTTCTCAAACTTTTTTCACCAAGTACCACCAAAGGAAACACTTGACGAAGTACCACCATAATGACCAACAAAAAAATACAGTAGCAGAGTAGGCGTACATATATAGAGGTTTTTAATTGAGAGGAGAACTGCACTTTTTAGGGAGTTTAGGAGAACTGCACTTTTTAGGGAATTTTGCCTATCCTTCACAATCATTATGAAAGACATGACAATCGATGTTTTTTGGGGGTTTTTTTGCATTAAAGGGACAAGCGGTAGAAGATGGATGGATGGATGGAATATGAAATACATGCGTTTAAAAGTCTGCTTACAATGGAGGCTATGGGAGCCGCGCAATTCCTCCTACAAAGTCCTTATAAAAACATCCAACCACCTCCATTGAGGTTTTATATACACTATATTGCCAAACGTATTTGGCCACCTGCCTTTACTCACATATGAACTTGAAGTGCCATCCCATGGAATTTTCCAAAATGTTTTGGTATCCTGGAGCATTCAAAGTTCCTTTCACTGAAACTCAGGGGCCAAGCCCTCCTGAAAAACAACCCCACACCATAATTCCTCCTCCACCAAATTTCACACTCGGCACAATGCAGTCCAAAATGTAACGTTCTCCTGGCAACCTCCAAACCCAGACTCGTTCATTAGATTGGCAGATGGAAAAGCGTGATTCATTACTCCAAAGAACGTGTCTCCACTGCTCTAGAGTCCAGTAGCGATGTGCTTTACACCACTGCATCCCACGCTTTGCATTGGACTTGGTGATGTATGGCTTACATGCAGCTCCTCAGCCATGAAAACCCATTCAATGAAGTTCTCTGCGTACTGTACGTGGGCTAATTGGAAGGTCACATGAAGTTTAGAGCTCTTTAGCAACTGACTGTGCAGAAAGTCTTCGCACTATGCGCTTCAGCATCTGCTGACCCCTCTCTGTCAGTTTACGTGGCCTACCACTTGGTGGCTGACTTGCTGTTCCCAAACTCTTCACTTTTTTTTAAATAATAAAATTGACTTTTGAATATTTAGGAGCGAGGAAATTTCACGACTGGATTTGTTGCACAGGTGGCATCCTATGACAGTTCCAAGCTGGAAATCACTGAGAGAGGCCCATTCTTTCACAAATGTTTGTAGAAACAGTCTCCATTCCTAAGTGCTTGATTTTATACACCAGGCCAAGTGATTAGGACACCTGATTCTCATCATTTGAATGGGTGTCCAAATACTTTTGGCAATATAGTGTACATGGTGTACCGTAATTTTTCAGACTATAAGGCAGACTTAAAATTATTTTATTTTCTCAAAAATCGACAGTAAAGCTTATAACCCGGTGCGCCTAATGTACGGAATAATTCTGGTTGTGCTTACCGACCTTGAAGCAATTTTATTTGGTACATGATGTAATGATAAGTGTTACCAGTAGATGGTAGTCAGACATAAGAGGTATGTGTAGACTGCAATATGACGCCAGTAAACAACACCAAAACTTTAAATGTTCCATTGAAAATAAAGAACATTACACACGACACTCAAAAATGTGTCAAAATGTTTTAGTATGACTTTGAAGCCGCACCACTTGATGGATTGCCGGCCCATTACTGCTACCGTAGTCAGAAATACAAGTATTACTATGGTGTGTGTATAAGGACCGCAAAATGGCACCCATTTAATCTGGCGTTTTGTTTCACAATATTTTGCAAAACCATCTTTTCTTACCTTCTGGTACCTGCTGAAGTGTATTTGAGATCTGCATAAGTCCTGAAAATTTGCGCACGTCCGCCACTGTAGTCCGTGCAGACACTGTAGTCGATAAGCTTCTTCTTTTTCACTATCTTCTTGTTATGGGGCATTCACCCTCTGCCATTTCTAATATAAAGTAGTGTAAAGTTCTAATTTATATCTTCCTATGGAAGCGATAAAAACTACCAGTGTAGTGGGTTTACATAAGTCACCCATGGAACTTTAGTTATTAGAGAGTTCCGGTCGGATGTTTTTTCACGGGACACATTTCCGGCGTTGTTGCACTACTGAGCCATGGATGAGAAGATGCTGGTCCGTTGTTGATTTAAGTAAAGTCTGAATGTCATTAAAACAGTTAGCTCCATCTTTTGACATTTCTTACACTCCCGTCCTTGCACGCTACACCGCTACAACAAAGATGACGGGGTGAAGACGAGCCACGTAAATAAGACCGCCCACAAAAAGGCGCATCCTTAAGCGACTGTCAGAAAGCGACTTGAAGATGGTCTGTAAAACATAATCTATGCTACATTTTGACGAAAGAACCACCATTACATGTTATGTAGACCACAAGGAAGGGTTTTCAATTTAGAAAAAAATCATAATATGACCCTTTTATTGCGCCTTATAATCTGGTGCGCCTTTTGTATGAAAAAAATACCTTAATAGACCCGCTCATTGGCAGTGCGCCCTATGGTCCGGAAAAAACGGTAAGTATATATGTAATGTAGTAACGGGCACATTTATAATAACATATAATATTTATTGATTTTAAAAACGCAGTACGACCTTCGCTTATTTTTTTTTTTTTATCATCACTTATTATTACTCATTGCAGACTTTATGAGAGCCTATAAACCAGTGGTTCTTAACCTTGTTGGAGGTACCGAACCCCATCAGTTTCATATGCGGCACTATGGCGTAGTGGGTAGAGCGGCTGTGCCATAAACCTGAGGGTTGCAGGTTCGCTCCCCACCTCTTGACATCCAAATCGCTGCCGTTGTGTCCTTGGGCAGGACACTTCACCCTTGCCCCTGGTGCCGCTTAAACTGGTGAATGAATGATGAATGAATGATAGGTGGTGGTCGGAGGGGCCGTAGGCGCAAACTGGCAGCCTCACTTCTGTCAGTCTACCCCAGGGCAGCTGTGGCTACAAATGTAGCGTACCACCACCAGGTCTGAATGAATGATGGGTTCCCACTTCTCTGAGTGCTTTGAGTATCTAATAATAGAAAAGCACTATATAAAATCTAATCCATCATACACTGAAAAAAGTGACTTTTTGGTGCTGTAAACTCTATTAGAGTAACTGTCATAATGTTTACCTAATATTTTTAACATTCAGTAAGAACTAGAGTTTTTTAAGTAAAATTAAACCTTTTAATTAACGTAATACATGAATTATGGGGGAAGAGTAAGTTTTACTTATGTTTCCTCATATTGTTTAAATGTTTAATAGTTGTACGTACATAAACCTAAAAATATTACATAAAATTTACTCTGAAAATCTAGTGTTTTGAAACGCATGCACGACGACGCATGCGCACAGCACAACAGGCTCTGGCCGACTGGCTCTGCTCCGGCCGTTAGGATGACTTCACAGTAGGGATGGGCGATACCACACTTTTAGGATTCGATACGATACCGATACTTTTTCTTGCATTTTCATCGATACCGATACCAATAATTTCTTATTGGCAATTTTTTGTCAGTCAAAAATATTATTACTATTGTTATTATTTAAGACAAATCACAAGACAAATACAGACCATTTATACCACATTTACTATGGTCAATATATAATAAAAGTAAAATTAAAATAAAAAACATAAATATGAAAAATAAATTCAATATTATATATAATAATAACTATATATTATATATAATAATAATTAAATATTAGGGCTTTCCAATTAACAGTCAAATCCAAATTGCAAGAAGCTGCAGTTATTTTTTAAAGTTTGTGATATAATTAGCAATTAATGAAATATGAAATAGGCTAATGTTTTCGAAATGTAAGAAATCATGTAACAGATTAAAACCAAAATCACATTCAATCATATATTCAAGATTTTCTTGGAAAAAAATAAAACTGTAATGCAAAGATGAAGAATCTCCAAATTGTATCTCTTTCTTATCTTGTTTTAAATACTCAAGCAATTTTCAACTAACAGTAAATTCCCCTGTGTGGAAATTATTTGAATTTAGGATAATCATTTAAACAAAAATATTCAGTAAACATTACTAAAAAAACAAAAAAACAATGCCTGTTTTAAGTCAACAATTGGACAACACTGGATATGCCTGGCTGGATCGCTGTCGGCTGGCTGTGTGTGTGTTGCACGTTGACAACGCTCATTCGCTGTTTCCTGTCACGTGACTGGGCCAGCTCTATACTCTGCCAGGTACAGGGGTGTCCCAGCACATAGTAAGTTAAGTAAGTCATCAAAAACATCTGAAAGTGATGCTTGCACCCCCCACACGCCGTTTTTTGGTTTATATCGATACTTTTTTCAGAAAAGTGATGCCAAATGAGTAGCGTGTGAGTATCGATATATCGATACCACAGGATCGATACGCACATCCCTACTTCACAGAGCACTGCAAGGTGTAGCGCGCGCAAGTCATTCCACAGGTAAGTTATTACGTTATGTTTTAAATTTGTGATAATATACGTCTGCATGTAGTTTGACGCAAGATATGTAACTGCTCATAAGTTAATTAAGTTAAGTTAAGTAAGTAAGTAAGTAAGTTAAGTAAAAAAGTTAGCATAACGCTGTAGCGTTATGCTAACTTTTGTATACATACAAATACATACATATTTGTATACAAATACATACAAATGTATACATTGGTCCGTGCTGGCCTGTAGTGGGAGGGCTGCAGTTTTTCCTGATAAAAACTAAAGTTAACTAATATAAAGTTAGGATATTAAAAAACAACCAACCTAACGGTATAACTTTTATCAACTGACGTCAACATAGTAGAACATGGTATTGTTCTCTGTAAAACTTTTGGCGGCGACACTGAAGTAACGTTAACGTTAGTGAATTCATGTTAATTAATGTGCATTGGGAATGAGGGGGCGATACTGCTGAATGTTTGGGAGAAATGCCCCAGAATAGGTTTTTAAAACACACATTTACTGACAGAAGCGCCAGAGGTCTTTGAGAGCATCAGCTTGCAATTATACAAAGAGACTTCGCTGGCAGTTTTCTTTCTTTTCTTTTTTTTTGACAAGAAGCTAGTTATCAGTGTGAAGCCCACAGCAACATGTTTTTGTAATTCAATGAAAGAATGGATTGTTCATTACAACTTCTACTCGCAAATAAATCTGTCATGTGTTAATTGTTTTATTTAGCTAGACAAAACAAAATGTTCATTAATGTTTATGATGTAGTTTATTTCTTATTAAAATATTTTTAAGGAAGCAAATCAGAACAGAACATTATTCTCATAATTCAGGCAAGTAGAAAATAATGTATGCATTATATTGCTTTGTTATTTTCCCTTATTCATCCATCATAATGTAATATTAAAATTGTGGCTGACTATTTTAGACCATTGTTTTAATACCACAAATTGTGTCTCTTCCTTTTCAGGGTGCCCTTTGGAGGAGCCAGTGGACTTTGTGGACAGTTGGAGTTGAGGGCTAGGGAGAGGAGGTCGAGGAGAAATTCATCAGGGAGAAAGAGTAGACCTCTTGTGGTATGAGATGGTCGTGCAAACGATGCAATTTTAGGTCATCAAAACGTTTAGAGCTTATAAAACATTATAGATTGAAGCATCCACACACTAGTCAAGGGCGATCACTATCCTGCTTGTACTCAGATTGTCCTTGTTTATTTAAAAGTTGGGGGGCACTTCATGCACATTTGTCTAGAAATCATACACAGACTCAGCAGTTAGGGCAGATAGTTTAATTTTTGTGTCTTGTATGTAATTCATGTAGTTTTAACACAGAGAAACAATATTTTGAACACCTTGGGACTCATCTGAAAAAGCACGAAACTGTTAATTGTGTTTTTAAAGATTGTGACTACAGTACAAATATATATTCAACTTTTGCTTCACATAAAAGTAGGAAGCACAATCCTCACTGCATTGAAGATTTTAAAAATGCTGTATTCCAGACACATTTAAATCAGGCAAGTGAGGTAACAGAGGGTAGTAGTTTGATTGAAAGTGAAGTTACTGCTGATGAAACATTTGTCCAAGAGGGTGAAGATTTAGTCCAGGCTATTGTTGATGAGCTTGGTTCCTTATTGCTTAAACTAGACTGTATATTCAATGTGCCTAGAAGATGTATAGATGAGATTGTAGAGGAGCTTCAATTTATTACTTGTTCAGCATCTGCACCTGTTATTAAAAATATTGTCCATAGTACATTACAAAACCATAACTGCACTGTTGAAGAAGTGGTGATCACAGATTTAGTAAAAAGCCTTTGCCAGTTAAATCCTCTTAGTGTAGCCTTTAGTGGAGAAGGCCCTCTTGGCACGGCATACAAGAGAAATAGTTATTTAAAAGAACATTTCTCTATTGTTGAACCTGTTGAGTATATACTAGATGCGAAAGAAGGAAAGACCTTTCAGTATATACCTATTTTGCAATCCTTGTCACAAGTTCTGAAAAATAGTGACATCCAGGAGAAGGTTTTGAAAAGTGTAAGACATTGTAGTTCTTCATGTCAGTACACTAGTTTTCATGATGGTACCCACTTCAAGGAAAACACATTTCTTTGTGGAGAAGAGTTAAGGCTTTCACTCCTACTTTACTGTGATAACTTTGAAATATGCAATCCATTAGGAACATCTCGTAAGAAGCACAGGGTAACAGGTGTTTACTGGGTGTTTGCTGATATTCCGTCTGTATTGAGGTCTACATTATCATCTATTTACTTATCTGTTTTGTGCAAGGCAGACGACATTAAGAAATTTGGTCCATGGTTAAGTGATTTGAAAAGACTTGAGGAAGATGGTCTTTTTGTGCCCTGTTTAGGAAAAATAATAAAGGGCACTGTTTTTTCTGTGATTGCCGATAACCTAACAATTTGCTTTATTGAGCTGTAACAATAATTAATGAATGAATTTTCTTTTCAAACATGTACATCTATATAAAAATAATATTGATGTACTTGTGAATATTTTGTCCATTCAGATCAAGGAGGAATTCAGGAGAATAACTACCATTCCCCTGGAGCGAACCTTCATGCACAAACTGGACGAACACACACCAAAACGTATTACCCTGATGAAAGCCAAGGGAGGTGCCGTGGGGATCAAGATGAGGCCGCTCCTGGACAGACTAAATCAGGTGTGCTTGTTTTGCTTGTTCATACAGTATGTTTTACAGGGAGCTGGTCCTACTTTTTTTCTCACTCACAGACACATACAGTATACACATACAGGACAAGCCTCACACTCTGTAGATTCCATGCCCTTGCACGCTCTGGGTCCATACACTTAAAACACGAGCAAATATATGCACTTGTGTTTTCACTTGACAGTTCATTGTGTATGTATAATGGTTATGTTCATGTTCTTAATCTGTTCACAGAAACAGAGCATTGAGATGAGGCGTGAAACCATTATCCGCAGCCTTATACTGTACCTTGGCGAGAAGGAAGAGGAACTTTTTGAAGACTGCTTGGTATACATTATTTTAATCATTTAAAAATATTTTTTAATGACGCAGGTTAGTTTAATGTTAAAGTTAAGAGGAAAGCAGACAAAGAAACATATATTCTTGTGTTCATTCTTCCCTGATAATGAAGTCACTTTCAATGATTCATGCAGTTCTATTATTTGTTTCTCAATAACATTCTTCTTTTTTGTTGTATATTGTATGCAGGAGGACAGCCGGAGTGATGTCAGTAACCACATCCTCAAAATACTCGTCGTCCACGGTACTGATGAGGATCCAGTCGATGTCTCCATCCTTACTAGTGGGTTGCCTGTCATAAATGTTTTTCATTTTTTGTCAAATAAGGTATCTGTTAATGACAGTAAAGATTGTATTCTTCAACAAGAATGGTTAGACACCTTAAGCTGTTTATTTTTAGTTGATTCTGTTGATTTTATTTCATGAATGTTTTAATTGCATACTTAAAAGTGCACTAGTCAGAAGACTGGTTTAAATGTTGAAATTGCACTTTTTCAGTGTGCAGGTTTGTAAGATTTTAATTGCATATTTGAGAAGTGACTATGTTACCAGATCTATGTTGGATTTGGTGTATAATGTGTAATACTGTGTATTTGTTGTTTACCAGTCATACCAACCTTTGGATATTTTCTTTAAAAAATATACTATTACTACTATTTACTTTGAATACCTTTTGCTGGAGATACATCTTTAATTTACTGTTAGTACAAATTCTAATGCAGTACAATATAATGCACTTTTACTATTAACGCAGTACTTGTACTGTACATTCTGTTTTTCCCCCCATTTAAATAGGGGTATACATAATCCATACACCACTGCTCAAAGTTTAAGAGGCGGTTTCTGTCCTGACCCTCTCCCAGAAGTTGTTGAGTATTATATTTCTGCAATGAATGTAGAAACTCTGTTTCAGAGGGTTGTAAGATTGAATTAAAAATAAACTGTTTAATTGCATTGTAATTTAGTTGTGTGATATGTGATACATATATATTAAATGCATAGAGTATTGGTTAAATTTATTTGGTAACATTTATCAAAAGAAAACTGGCAATGATTACCTAATTTTAGTGAGTAATGTAACGTAATGCAACCAAGTAAATTAAAATGTCAAGCACAAGAACATAATTAAAATCTACTGAATTACTTCATAACAGCAAATAATACAGATATATAAAATTTACTTAAAATTTTGAGTAAAATGATGTTCCTGCCGATGAAAAACAAGTAGACTTTACTTAATTTGTTTAAATAAATACAACTTAAAACTTGGATGTAATTAAGTAACTGTTACTTAATATCTTCACAACTGTTATGTTATATGGTAAGTAGAATTTACTTGATACTGGCAAGTGAGTGTTACTTGATATTGCAGCATTAAATTTTACTTAAATAATTTGCGTGCAAATACTTACAATAATTTTTTTAATTAAATCTTATGGGTTTTTTTTTCAGTGTATGCGCATTCACCGAACCCTTCTTTAGTGAAAAATAAAATGTTTTTTTTTCAAATTCAAGACAAAGTTATATGTTTTTGGTAGCATTTTAGTATGAGGAACATATTGTAAGTAACAAATACTTCATTTAGAGTTTTTTGGACACTAGGGGAACATATTCTAAGTAACAAAGACTTAATTTAGAGTTATTTGGTTAGGGTAAGGGTTAGAGCAGACCTGGGCATTCTGCAGGCCGCTTCCGGCCCTTTGTGCGTCCCTGTCCGGCCCGCGTGAGGCCAATTATAAATTACAAAATAAATTTTAAAAAGTATCTATGTCGAGTGTGCAATACAACGGTGCTGCTTTTGTTTTGAAAATCGTTATTTGTATTACTTCTGTGTGGACGTATGCGTGTACGTGCGTGATTGTGAGTGAATGTGAACAGCTGCAATCACTAGTTACAAAATAAAGTTGAAAAAACATCTATGTCGTGCGCGCAATACAACTGTGCTGCTTTTATTTTGAAAAGTATTATTTATGGCCGTGTGTCCGTGTGTAACCTGCGAGTGAAGGTGCACATGCAGCGACAAGTGATGCACGGTTTACACCCGAGACGCTAAAAAGAGAAAAGTTGATGAAGAATGGCGTGTTTCCAACAAGACATGGACTGCAAAGCAACGTTCCCTCTAAGGTGCGTGCCTGCGCAATTGCGCACTGCTCAAGCGTCTGCTGCACGCAGCAAATATTAAAGATTAAAGTACCAATCATGCCGCGCACCAAATCAAATCCCATCTGAATTCTAAACAAAATAAACATATTTATTCTATGTAATTTTGCAATGCAACTTTGAGTGACAGTGACAAAAAGCGGCCCTAACGGTGTTCGTCAACACCGTTCAATTGAACACCGTTCAATTATTGTAACGTCTATCGAGATGCTTCGAGGACAGGAATTATATCAATCACTTTATTGAGCAAAACTGTTTATATTCGGACATAACCACACCAAAAACATGAGTAAAACAATTCTATCTCGAAAAACTAGTCATTTTCTGCCGTACAAACCAGGCCAAAACCAACTTGTCATCTGTCACCAACACGCATAGCACTAAACCACTGGTGCGTTTATGGCCACACAAAAAGTCGGACAACTCAAACACCACACAAAGTTACACTATGACTCCTCAGTCATACGTGTGCTTATTTTACTGTCATTTATTATTAATGTTAATTTATTTATATTAGTCATGGAATGCTGTTACACACACTATGTTGAAGTATTACTATTATTATTAATTATAATTATTATTATTATTATTTATCTTACGGTATATATCAAAAATAATATTGAGCAAAATTTTATTGAAATATTGTCGATATGGCCCTCCAGCAGTGCTCGGGTTGCTCATGCGGCCCCCGGTAAAAATTAATTGCCCACCCCTGGGTTAGAGGGTTAGGGCCAGAATTAGAGGGTTAGGGTTATAATAAGGCCATGCAGAATAATGCATTAATAAGGACTTAATAATGACTAGTTACGAGCCAATATGTTACTAATTTGCATGTTAATAAGCAACTAATTAATGGTGAATATGTTCCCCATTCTAAAGTGTTACCATGTTTTTTTACTGGTGCACAAAATGAACCGTGTATGAACATCACCTTGTTCAAAGAACAAAACCAACACAGTGCATAAACTCACAACAAATTACACACTTGCAAATCAGTGTGACTTCTGCTGTTGCCATATCCGTAATACGCCGATAGGGAAAAGTTTTTATTTACACGATGAGTCAGGTGTGTTTTGACCTCCGCCGGACCCCTGAGCCCGACTCACCGAACCCCTAGGGTTCGATCGAACCCAGGTTAAGAACCACTGCTATAAACATACTAAGACATCACTTAATGTGCATTGTCTGCTTTCATTAGTATGCCGACTGCTAGGATCTTCATATAATTCCCATTTAGATGAAGAATGTTACATAATCTCTGTAAAGAAACGGGGTGGGAGAGCGAGGGTGGGGGCAATTGTCTTTCGTGTCGTTCTGGCCATTTCCGAGTTCAAAATGGCTGTCAAAATGTCCCCACTTGTCGGAATACCTACTCAGACTTCTTTTGTCCAGGTGAGATGCATGATTTATGAACTACAATTAACTTACAGGAAGCAGGGAAGGAAGGACCTAGCAGACCACTCGATGATGTAAACATAGGCACACACGGTAGTAATCACGACGATGCTATAAATAGATTGTGTGCGTTAGCGCTTCTGGTAACAATATTACTAATACTTGATTAATATTGAAATCACAAAATGTAAATGGAGTATTGTTGGCAATTTTTGAATAGTTATTTATTGGATTTTATGGTCGAAATAAAAGAGCTCCCGTTGGCTCTGCTATAAGCAGACTTTTATTTATGTTTATTTTATATTTAAAATGCATTAAAACAAATATATTTGTCATCACTGTAACATTACATAAAGTTTGAACAGTAACACTATGTTTGAATATTTAATTAAGTAATCATTTGGTGAAACCACTACATGCAGCCCGCCTACATCAGTTTGAGAATCACTAATCTCGACCACAAAGAGGTGTTCTAGATGTAATTTAAATGAATCATAGGTCCCCTTTAAGTTTGGAAAAGAGGTAACAAGAACAGCTCAGTAGTAACTCTAAACACAAGTAAAACAAACAAAACCAGGAACTGAAATTGTTTTTTGTCAGACCACATCTTGTATCTTGACCACAGGCTTGTACTACAAAGCAGGATTAATTCTTGTCCGGGATCATTTTGAGGATTAACTCTGAATATGTAAAGGCATATTAGGACGTGACAACATGTTGTAGAGGACGCTAAAGGCAGTGCCTTTAAGGCACGCCCCCAATATTGTTGTTCGGGTGGAAATCGGGAAAAATTCAGGAGAATGGTTTCGGGAGGGGCACTGAAATTCGTGAGTCTTCCGGGAAAATTGGGAGGGTTGGCAATTATGCATTATGTCCAGTTGTTCTTTTAATGTATATCTGAAGTTGGTGGTACACTGAACTGTATTTTCCGGACTATAGAGCGCACCGGTATAAGCAGCACTAAATTTTAGAAAAAAATATGTATTTTCAATATATTAGTCACACCTAAGTATAAGCTGCAGATATATACATCGTGAAATTAGGTATTTGTACAGAACAATTTCATAAATGTTTATTTACATACTTTAATTGTTTCCAAGCGGTGTCTGTAACATGGCAGTAAAACAGCTGATCCAATAAAACCGATGTCATCGTCATGGACCCACTAGCTGCGGAAGCTAGTTCTCCGATCACGTCTTGGTGAAATTGCTGATGAATTTGTGAAACTGAAACAAAAAAAAAAATAATGCCATTGTAAGCTTTAAATACTAACACAGACACTTGTAAATGTGTTAGCATATTAGCTAATGCTAACAACTCCAGCTTCATTATATTACGATAGCACAGACAAATATGCATGAAAACATGCCTACAGACATCACACATGGAACAGTTTAGTAAGTGAGAACTTTTTTAGTTATACTGTAGGAACTTACAAACGTTGCTGTGGATTGAGAATCCACAGGAGTAAAAACGCTATGGACAATTAAAAGACAGAACGTCACTTCTACTTCCGGTTCAAAGCTTTACACAGTGGGAAACATGTGCAATCTCAGGGCATTCAATAGATCGCAACTGGACTGTTTGGTTTGTCTCAGAAGACGTTTCGCCTCTCATTCGAGTAGGTGTCATCAGTTCATGCTCATAGACTTAGATTGGTCAGATCTAGTCCAGCGGCTAGAGCCAATACTTCAGTAGGCTTCATCAGTTCATGTTCGTAGACTTAGACTGTTCAGATCTAGTCTAGCGACTGGTGCCAAAACCCCAAATAGGTATACACCAAAACCAGGAGGGTGTGCCTGGGCAAGGATAGTTTCGCCCTATCGTAGTGAGAAAAATGACTGCTAAGATGCAAACAAGCAATCCTACTGTCAAACCCAACGGCAGTCGTTGAAGTGTAATTTCCCCTCGTTAGAATTGAGGTATTGTGTGGCAGAACGATCGCTGTAGATCGACAATGAACAGTCCAACATAGTCGGAATTCCCCACGTAAGCATTCCATTCAGTTGTAAAAAAAAAATGGCACAAATGGCATTCTGGTTACCTTCTATGACCAGAATGTTTCTAACTTCTGTTATTTGTTGGAGTCTAAATTGCATAATATTTTAGGAATGGTTGATAGGACAGTGTTGTATGTGGGATGAATGATATGTATTGATATACTTAGTACTGTGTTGTATTGGTGATTAATAATCCGGTTATCTGAGTGATGGGGCAGGAGAATATACATTTTTGCTTCTTCTTGCTCCTTTTCAGACACACACCATGTTTCTTTGTTTATTTTTTACTTTTAATTGTACTATTGTTTAGTATAGTGTTTTGCAGATGAACATGTTGTATTGGAGATGCTTAATTGTATGAATTGTGTAGCTGATTTGTTGTGTTCGAGATAAATTGGTGAATTGAAATTGGTGCATCTTCCTCCACAATGTCTTTGTCTTTTTGCAAAGTTCTAACAAAAACAAACAAAAAAAAGCTCCTGATTTAATTAATCATTCTTCAAGTAACCATTTCCTATTGGATGTCAAAAACTTGCAGGTTGCATCACGTATCCTGAAGAATAACAATGGGTGCACTTCTTTATAATATGACAGTGACATATTTTCAACATCGTCCAAAATAGATAAACAGAGAAATCAAATTTCCAAGGTTTTGGAGTTAAATGTAAGACATTTAAAATGATAACCTTAAACCTGTAGTGGACTCTCACTACAACCATGATGGCATCGTCAGGAAGGTCTTTTTTAACGTGTTCGACTGTGTGTGACTGTGTGTGTTGGTGTGTGTGCGTGAGTGTGTGTACGTGTATGTCATTTTTTTTTTATGATTTCCACTCTTCCAATTTTTTTTCATATCTTTCCGTTGGTGCTGATCACATATTGGCAGAGTTCTCACAGATGGTGGTATCTTGCAATGTTATCTGGCATTTTGTTAAAATGAGAGGTAACGGAAGATTGAATTGACCTCTATTAGGTCATCCCAAGCGAATCTTTATATGTTTTGTAGTGTTGATATTGCTTTGCACAGCAAAACAGTGGGAATCTTCAATTTGAATCTTGCTTGTTGGGGCTAATAATTGTACTCTGCTCTAAAAATACTGTTTGTTATTCACATCACTGTATGCCATCCATGTCATTCTGTTTTGTTGTTGCTGTAATATTTATCACTTTTGTCTAATGCAAAGATTAATAACCTTCCAATGCTGTTTATCATCCTGAGCTTTGTTAGCATTATGTAAGACATGTTTTTTATGAGTTAATCAAAATGTGACTATGGGTGTAATAAAAACTCATTTTTCAAACATCCCCAATGCCCTATAAAATAGAGAATATTTTATGCATGCAAATGATTTAAGAAATAATCTGAATGATACATGAACACTAAAATGCAAACATTTAAATAAGGTAACAGTGATATTAAACCAAGGATAGTGTTATGTTGATGATCTGATATATGTGTACATGGTTTTCTAAAGTTCTAATGTTTCATTTTTGACAGTACAATGCATAATTTGAAGAGCTGATGCAAGAACAGACATTCAAGCACATTTGAAAAGTAAAAAGAAAACGGTAAAGAATTGGAAAAAAAAATAGATAAAAGGATGGGCACTAATGAACATTTGGCACATTTAATCATCTTTATTGGAAATGTGGCTTTAGTTATGCTGAATTTTGAGAGCTTTTTACACAATAATGACAATATGGAATCATGCCATTTATAAGAAAATGTTTATTTACGGTTGATATTTGTCCTTTGAGTCAGTAGGCAAAACACTCATTCATAATAGCATTGCAGAACATCCAGTTTTGAATATGTTTTAAGCGCACTCCAATGGGATGTTTGTATTTTTTGTCAAGATGGTTGTCTTTTTTTTCAATGAAACATGCCTTTGCACAAGCACAATGTTTCATGTTACATTATGGAACACTACATACTAGAACTTTGCGTTGTCCTTTCACAGCAATACCCCATCTGCATTAGAGGGAAAACTGAACTGCTTTTTAGAATTTTGCCTATTGTTTATAATCATTATGACAGACATGAACGCACATGTCTTTTGTTAAATTTTTATTTTAAAGATGATACAAATTGCTTGGAAGATGTGACTAATGGAAGTCACCGTAGTAACCTTCAAAGCCTTCTAAAACAACTTCAAAATGTTGTTACCGCTTGTTAAGAAAGCGTCTGAGAGTGTATCTCTAACCGTCTATCCTTTTCAACTGCCAGGCAATATCATAACTTTCAGCTACAACACGATTGCAAAAGCCTCAATAATTACAACAACAACACAATGATAAAGCCGCAACACAACTTTAAACCACAGAAGACACGGCCGACATAATGGAAGTGACAATGGAGAAAATATAGGAGGCGGATGACGGAGGTTATAATTGCTGTTATGTGTAAAGTTAGCCAACAACATTGAGACAAAATAAATAAATTGACTTTTATATTTTAAGGTTGTGCCCTGTGGTGATTCAGTAAAAAAATATTATATTTATTGTGAGACAATTTGGGATGGATACCAAGACTCGGTTCCATAATGTCACGAGTACTGCCAACATAAAAAGAAAAACATTTACGAACAAAACCTATTGTGTGTTGTTGAGTTTGTGTCTCCCATAGACAAAGGTTACATACTACAACATTTTTCTTCAACTTACACATTTAACAAAAGAAAAAATGTGAAACATTCATGCAACCTCCACCTTAAAAGCAATGTTGGTGACTGTACAAACCTAGTATTGGACTTCAATTCTGTCACATACAGAAGCAACACAATTAAAATACCAAGCGGTCATTATTGGACAGTGTGTTCATTTATGTCTACAGTGATTGAATTATCCGGGCTTACATTGTTGCTCAATAATGAGCTTATTAGCATTGAGAACCACAGCACCGCAGGGCCAAGCAAATCAGACCAACAATTAGCCATCAGTATAAAGACAGTGAGATTGGGGCCACAGAATAGTGGCATTTTATAACAAGAGTGGTCAACTAATTTCCATTACAATCAATTAGTACTTGGCCTAATTTGATTCAAGAAAGAAAAATACAATTAACTATTGACATGCTTGGAACATGGAAACTATTTGTTTGAATTTGTTGCTGCTGTAGTGATGCGGGAAATTGACTATCCGTTAGCTTCCACTCTTTAGAACTGCCACACACTCTTTCTTGATAGATGATGATTATGATGATAGGTGACAAATAATACAATATGAATATGATACACTACTAGGGTGCAATGAGTAGAGTTGCTGTTGATTGTGTCTTAAAGGCCTACTGAAACCCACTACTACCGACCACGCAGTCTGATAGTTTATAAATCAATGATGAAATCTTAACATTGCAACACATGCCAATACGGCCGGGTTAGATTAGTAAAGTGCAATTTTAAATTTCCCGCGTAATATCCTGCTGAAAACGTCTCGGTATGATGACGTTTGCGCGTGACATCACGGATTGTAGCGGACATTTTGGGACAGCATTGTGGCCAGCTATTAAGTCGTCTGTTTTCATCGTAAAATTCCACAGTATTCTGGACATCTGTGTTGGTGAATCTTTTGCAATTTGTTTAATGAACAATGAAGACAGCAAAAAAGAAAGCTGTAGGTGGGAAGCGGTGTATTAGCGAGCGGCTGCAGCAACACAAACACGTAGCCGGTGTTGCATTGTTTACATTCCCGAAATATGACAGTCAAGTTTACCATTGGCCTGTGGAGAACTGGGACAACATAGACTCTTACCAGGAGGACTTTGAGTTGGATACACATTGGCCTGTGGAGAACTGGGACAACAAGGACTCTTACCAGGAGGACTTTGAGTTGGATACGCACTACCGTGAGTACGCAGCTGCGGCTTCCACACATTTGATCGCTTGCCCGTACGTGCGTGGCGCTATGTGCATGTCACGTATGTAACTTTGGGGAAATATATGTGCTGTATGAACTTTGCGGAGGTGAACGGTACTTTGGGCTGTGGGATTGAGTGTGTTGTGCGGGTGTTTGATTTGTATTGGCGGGTTATATGGACGGGAGGGGGGAGGTGTTTGTTATGCGGGATTAATTTGCGGCATATTAAATATAAACCTGGTTGTGTTGTGGCTAATAGAGTATATACTGTATATGTCTTGTGTTTATTTGCTGTTTTAGTCATTCCCAGCTGAATATCAGGTCCCACCAGCCTCTCACAGCATCTTCCCTATCTGAATCGCTTCCACTGCCCTCTAATCCTTCACTCTGACTTTCCTCATCCACAAATCTTTCATCCTCGCTCAAATTAATGGGGTAATCGTCGCTTTCTCGGTCCGAATCGCTCTCGCTGCTGATGGCCATGATTGTAAACAATGTGCAGATGTGAGGAGCTCCACAACCTGTGACGTCACGCTACTTCCGGTACAGGCAATGCTTTTTTATCAGCGACCAAAAGTTGCGAACTTTATCGTCGATGTTCTCTACTAAATCCTTTCAGCTAAAATATGGCAATATCGCAAAATGATCAATTATGACACAGAATGGACCTGCTATCCCTGTTTAAATAAGAAAATCTCATTTCAGTAGGCCTTTAAGTAGTTTTCATCTGAAGAAGTACAGTATATTTGATCATTTGAGCTACATCCATAGTATGACAGAAATGTTACATCATCAAAACATAATTCGAAAGGCGACAGGATTTCCCACATCCATCAAGTTAAATGCTACCGTACTAACTACTACACCAAGAAAGGGTAACAGTCCATCTATTCGTAACCAAAAACTAAAAACAGAAATGCTGTAAATCCTGTGTGTCTAAAGTTTTCAGCCTGCAGCTTGGTTTTTAATGGCCCTCGGCATATTCTGAAAATAAAACATTCATTAATAATGAGATTTATAATTAGATATTACACAAAGGCTATGGTCACACTCCGGGTACATTTGTGCACATTTGAGACCTCTATCTGTTTTTTTTAGTACAACAGTACGATACCGATTTTCTTCAAATCTGACCCAGGGTTTTTTCGTATGTGGTCATTAATCTGATATATCTGTCTGATGTGACTACAGTTTGAAGGTTGTGTTCATCCAACCCATATTTCACTAAAAATGTTACAAGAACAGTGAAGGATGAATGAGCAGAAAACAATCAGTGGCAAAAAACATGTTTTGGAACTGAGTCACGTCAATGACTACTCATCACACGCTCCTCGACACAGATGTTGCAGCAATTGCAGCACAAACATTGCCAAAAATCTTGCCTTCTTCCTTCTTAATGCCCTACGTGGTTAGAAAATATTGACTCTGGCGGCACTAAATCCTTGAAATTGCCACAAATGCGCCAGGACTGACACCTGCATAAATTGGGCCATATTTATTTGTTTTAATAAAAATAGATTTTATTTGTAAAAAGCACTTTACGTTGAGCAAACAACCTCAAAGTGCCACAGTGTAAAAAGAAAAAGAAAATAGTAATAATAATAATAATAATAAAAGATAATAAAAATAAATAAAATATAAAACTAGAAACAGCCCAATAGCTAGAACCAGCATGCATATCTGTAAAAATCTATACAAAGGCTTTTTTAAAAAGATGGGTTTTTAAGCCTTTTTTAAAAGCATCCACAGTCTGAGGTGCCCTCAGGTGGTCAGGGAGAGCGTTCCACAGACTGGGAGCAGCGGAGCAGAAAGCCCGATAGTTCCCCATAGTTCGTAGCTTTGTCCTTGGAGGTTGGAGGAGGTTAGCCTGTTTGGAGCGGAGGTGTCGTGTGGTTTTCTGTGCTATGGGCCACCATCCATCCATCCATCCATCTTCTTCCGCTTATCCGAGGTCGTTTTGGCGTTTTGCCCCTGTCGCTACTGCGCCCCACTGCACACTGGGTTGATGCCTAAGGCTATAATTTAAAGCGTGTTGTTTTGAATGCTCGTGGCTCTCATACAGCAGAAGACGTGAATATTCCATTGCAGAGATGTTGGATACTTGGTGAATACACAACTTCTACATGTCTTTTTGCGAAATATCAACATGAAAAAGACACTGGACGATTTGGGCCGCATAATGGCCTTTTTAAAACATGTTTGTAAACTTCTGTTGTTTTACAGTTTTAGTGAAGCCTGTTACAACTGTTTTTGAGTTGGATGGACATTTTTCAAGTTCCATCCATCCATCCATTTTCTAGCGCGTGTCCTTTTCGGGGTTGCGGTGTTGGCCGGAGCCTATCCCAGCCGCATTTCGGCAGAAGGCAGAGTACACCCTGGACAAGTCACAGGTCCAAGACAGATAGACAGACAACATTCACACTCACATTCACACACTCGGGCCAATTTAGTGATGTCAATCAACCTATCCCCAGGTGCATGTCTTTGGAGTGGGAGGAAGCCAGAGGGAGCCCACGCAGTCATGCAGAACATGCAAATTCCCCACAGAAAGACTCCGAGCCCGGGGATTGAACCCAGACCTTCCTATTGTGAGATACATGCACTAACCCCTGTTACACCGTCGTGCCCGATTTTTCAAGTTGATTTATTAAATTATTTTGTATTGTCACTACTTGGGTGAAGCTGTTTACACCACTTTTGAGTTGAGCAAGGGCATTTTTAATTTCTAGGTGCAATTGACTTTTATTAAATATGTATGATGCTTATCACTTAAAAGTGCATCTTGGAGCGCTCTTTATTTTATTTTACAACAATAAAAGTTTGCTTACTTAAAAAACAATTAAATTCATATTCATTTCTATTGCACAAAAATAAAAGTTTACTTAATTGCTAAAAACATTTTCAGTTCCATAATCTAATAACAGTGCCAAAGTGTTGGATTGGATCAATGGATCACTTACTGTACAATGTCTACTGTCATTAGGAAACCGGCTGCTAGAATCTTGTTATATTCCCATTTAGATTAAGAATGACTCAAAAAGTAATTTATCCAACACGCTATCAGACTGTACAACTCCTCTCTGGGGGGAGGGGGTACTAGGATGACAGGGGATGCAAGGCAATAACAATACTGAAATAAACTGCAACAAAAAACAGTGCAATTAACAGTGCAATAAACAGCAATAACAGTGCAATTCATTTTAACGGTGCAATATATACATCACATATTTCATATAATCGACATTATTACAGTTTCTCTTGTTATATTTTTATTTTTACTGTTAAATTTTTATTCTTATTGTTACTTTCTATTTTCATTCTTATTGTTATATTTTCTATTGTATTTCCATTTATACCTCCATTATTTACTTTTTTAAATATTTAAAATTCTATCTCAATTCTGTACACTGCTGCTGGAATTTAAATTTTCCTGAGGGAACTCTACTGAAGGACAGACGTGGGTAGAGTAGCCAGAAATTGTACTAAAGTAAGAGTACTGTTACTTTAGAGATTTATTACTCAAGTAAAAGTAAGGAGTAGTCACCCAAATATTTACTTGAGTAAACGTAAAAAGTATGTTGTGAAAAAAACTACTCAAGTACTCAGTAACTGATGAGTAACCTGTTCGTTTAATAATGCACAAAAACATAAAAATAGCAATGAGCAAATTCAGAGCCAGGAATATCTCTTAAGCAACAAAAACAATAATATATATTAAATAATAATACATTAACATAAAAAAAAAATTAAGGCAAATTGAGCCACAATAACTTAACAGCACCATAGGCTCAGTAGGCAGAGATTACAAAGGAAAATAACAAGTTAGCCTTTACACAAACCATAAACTGATAGGTGTGGGCTGCACCTGAGAACACACTGTGCACTTCAAATTGGTGTTTCTATGCACGTGTGAGTGTGTGTGTGAGACTGTGCATGTGTGTGTGTGTGTCTTTGTCTGTCTATGAGGCGGCAGTGCGTTAATAAATGTCCCCACACGATGTACATTTGACAGTGATTCGTAGCAGGGAAGCTAACATCAGCCTACGGTGACAGCCAAAATATCTACTAACGTTACTTACCGCGATGTGCTTCCTCAAATGTGATGTTGAGTTCATGTAAGCTTAAGCTTGTTGTTGTTGTTTGCAGCTGAAACTTGATGTGCAGTTAATCATGTGACCGCCTGGCTCTGTTTGATTGGGGAAACGGAGTCAAATGTCACCAGTGACTGCATTTGATTGGTGAAACGCAGGCATGCGATAGATCCTACTTTGAAGGTCTGTCTGACAAACCAAAACAAACAAAGCGTGCACTAACAGATCGATAAAAATCAGTAGCGAGTAGTGAGCTGAATGTAGATAAATGGAGCGTAGTAAAAGTAGCATTTCTTCTATATAAATATACTCAAGTAAAAGTAAAAGTATGTTGTATTAAAACTACTCTTAGAAATACAATTCATCCCAAAAGTTACTCAAGTAGATGTAACAGAGTAAATGTATGGCGTTACTACCCACCTCTGCTGAAGGAGTCAATAAAGTACTATCTATCTATCTAGCTATCTAATCTTTGCACAGAAACAGGGTGGGGAGCCAAGCATCTTTCCGTGTCTTTCTCGCCATTTCCGAGTCTAAATTGGATGCCAAAGTGTACCAACATGTCGGAATATGTCCTCAGCCTTCTTCTATCCAGGTGAGATGCATGATTTAAGATCTAGAATAAACTTCCACAAGCAAGGAAGTGAGGAAACAGTAGACCACTCGATGATGTTAACATAGCAGCATAAACTGGTGATCAAATTGTCGCTATAAATAGTTTGTCTGTGTTAGCGCTTATTATACCACTATCACTAATACTTGGTTAACATTCAATTCACGTAATGTAAATACAGTATTTTTGGCGCGTTTTGGATGGTTATTTATTGGGTTTTATGGGCGGAATAGAGAACCTCCCATTGGCTCCGTTGTAAGCAGACCTTTATTTAGGTTTAAGAGTTAGAATGCAATGAAAAAAATCAATCAGTCATCATGTCTTACATAATGATTGTAAACGATAGGCAAAATTCCAAAAAAAGTGCAGTTCACCCTTTATGTCTCTTTTGTGAGACCAACGTTTTGTTCCTTTGGCCAGGTTATTGTCACTTTGCCACTGTGGTTTCTGTTAAAGCAATAATTTATCCTGTCCTGAAAAGTCTCCATTAGAGTAATAATTATGGTGTTTACTTATTGTTATTATTATTGTTTTACTGTCTTTAATTGAATTTTTTTCCTGTGTTTTTCCCTCATTTTGTACATGGTATGCAAATTAAATAAATGTTGAAAAGCCAGACGAAGAGCATATTTCTAGCTAATGTTTATTTGTTTGAAACTTGTGCATTAAGTTATGTATTTATATAATGTAGCTTTGATGTAGCAGGCTACTTTTGCCGTGTAGCTTGGAGTGTAGCTTGCTACAATTCTCTAAGGATAACTTACCCTGTTGCTTAGCTACATTTAGAGTAACTTTTAGTTTAGCTTACTATTTTTTCCAAGTAGCTTGCCCATCAATGGTAACTAGCGCTAATGTGCAGTGAACACATTCACCAGGAGCTGGCGCCGGCAACATCTCGTACCAGTCACTCCCAGCAGACTGCCAGGGCTGAGCTAACACAACTAATGCTGATCAATTGACAACAGGCACCGCTTTTAAAAAGGCATACACTCTAATCTCATGAAACATTTACCAACGGCAACGCAACAATACTTTCCCAAGTAATTGATGACATTTGTTAAAGAGCAATTATGTTAGTAATTCAATTAGTTTTTGGGAAAGTAACTAATTAATTACTTGTTTAAAAGTAATTTACCAAACACTGGTGTTGAGGCCTTCTTAACAAAGTTTTTTGCATGTTTAAAAGCTTTTAACAACACTTTACCCGCAAATGTTGTAATTGTTACTGAATAATTGATGATGAAGACAGTTCAAAACTTGACACTGCTTTCCCGTAAGGTTTGTAAGCTATTCATACCTATGACATTGTCTCAAAAGCTAAGATTGATGTGTTATAGGTATTTGAGGTTCTCGTAACCATACGGATATCTGTGTTTTGTGCATTTTACTGACTGCAATGGCAGATATTAAATTCACACAAATGTAGCTCACAAAACAGATATCCTGACAAATCTGCTTAGGATATCCAATTTGCACAAACTGCAAACAACAAAGAAGGTGAGGGAGCTCTCAGGGGAGTCAGCCAGAGGTTAGTGGAGGCATTGATTGTCAGCTAGATGGAGGATTACAGATGCTTATGTTCTGCCTCCCACAGTCCAATAGGGTTGGTTGTGCCATGGACCGATTATCTGCCTGTCTGCAGTAGCAAAGGCTGAATCCAACCCATGTCAACAGAATATTCCTCCATGTGTGCAAAGAGCCCAAATGCTATTGAGGCAGATGTGAGTAGGATGGAGGGAATAAAGCGAACAAATCTGGAAATGTGCAAATTTTGTCACTTATTGCTTGACACATTCATTTGAATGTGCATCATATGTTGTGGATGGTGCATTGTAATGATTCTGTCAGTTTGATGCATTTGTGTTCAACAGCTGATATCCATGTCTCCATATTACAATTTGACACTTTATAATGGCAATATTTTAGGTTATTTTAAAGTGAAACTGAAACAAAAAAGGTATTTGCAAGCCATCCATTGTCCAATCCACCAGAGCCTAGCAGTATGGCCCCACATGGTCTTTCTATAAATTAAAGTGTAGGCCGCACTTCAAGACAAGCCCTTCATATAACATTAACTAATTACACAGTCACATCATGCTCTGGGTCCCCAATGTACTCCTTTGTCCTCCCATAAGACGCTAATATCTTTGTTATGAGTTTGCAGTATACAGTTTCTCATTGGGGCCCAAACATAACAGTGTGGGGCAATTGACCTAAATACATTCACTGCCCCTATAGATTTAAGACTCTTGACAAAATGGCCTTGATACAAAAGATAAATCCTAATGTATTAAAATACTGTACAATGTAACACTGATGGTTGAAATGCTAATTTGCATAATTTGGTTCCCCCTCCCCATTAGTAAGCATTCATTTTCCAGTGTTATTTTACACCATTGGCCTGAAGTCAATCAGTATGTGGTTACGTTAGCATCGATTTGATTTCTGTTTTATCATCAACCAGCATCCATCTTGAATCTCTGTGACATCAGTCACAAACAAGTTAACATTTTAGTTTTTACCCAAGACAATACCAAATAAAACTGTGCCTCCGCAAGACCAGATACAAAATTAAAAAACATTGTCTTAGTTTGTCAAAAGTACTAGACACATACAGAGGAGTTCTACGACTTACAAAATGTTCTGCCGCCTTATATTTTCTGTAAATCTCAGCCACCACGAAAAGACAACAATAGCCCTCAGGAGAACAACGTCATCGAACGAGATACACAGTGAATTAATCTCCCCTGTCCAACTACCAGTGATTTGTGATGACAGTGCCCCTAAAACCAAGACAATAGACAAGATTTCTAACTATTTAACTTCAAAGAGGAGTGTAATTTCCTTGCCAGCCTAAGGGAGGCAGGCAAGGCCTTTGTGAGAATGGCTACAGTAAAACCATCATGTCATCATTTAACATGTACCCCGCCTTCTGCCCGATTGTAGCTGAGATAGGCTCCAGCGCCCCCCCCCGACCCCGAAGGGAATAAGCGGTAGAAAATGGATGGATGGCTGGACGGCAGAAGAACATTTTTTGATTTACCAGACCTAATAGGGCAACAAGTACCAAAATGTACACTCCTCAAAAACATGTTGTCCATGTTCATGCAAGTATGTTAATATTGATACACAGCATGGTACTTTAAAAAATGACACAATTCCCAGTTTTGGTCATCCATAATTCTTAGAATACAAATTAAATAATGATTTCCATCAGACACATAAAATGTGATTTATATTGTGCCATGGCATACATAAATATTTACAGTTACAACCATATCAAGAAAATGCCCTTTATTCCACTTTTTCCAGACAGTATCATTTGAGTCAATTTGATTTAATGTATTCTTCTTGGAAATGGATTCTTTTTTTTTTATCTGGGCAGACCAAACTGCAAAACATGATGTAAGGACGAGTCATTGACATGGCTTGGGTGTTTTGTTCTATCCTTCAGCTCTTAAATGACCAATGTTTAAAATTTTTTTAAAAAAAACACTTCCCATATGGTTGCGAAGTCTGTGTGTTTATGTTTGTATACACACATGTTACAAATAATATTGTCACGACTGCGTTTCTATCTGTGTTTTTCAGGGGTAAGACTCATGCTGCGTCCCTCCAAGCACTCACTCTGCTGCTCGCCATTCATTTTCCTCCTCTCTCCTCCTCTTTTTTACCTATTTTGCCTTCCTACCTATCTCTCTCTTTCTCCACTGGTATCAATCTATTCTGTTTTGGGCGCATCCTGGATGCTCATGAATTTATGGATTTCCGCACTGGTGGAGGCTCTCTTCCAAGAAAACTAAAAATTATTTTGGAGCCTGCTATGTGGAATATGGGTAGAAGCTTAAAGCATCAGAGCACTGTTTTGTCCTTGTCTATTACTTGCAACAGTACTGCCATCCCCCTCTGAATACAGCAGTTAATAAAATGTACAATAGGAAGGGGATTTATATGACCCCATTCATCGCGGTTTACCTGACACATGAAACGGGACAAATTGTGGGGTGCACTATCCACTTTAGCCGCCAGACGGCAGGAGAGTGTTGAATATCTTAAAATGTGTTTTGTAGCAATTCCAACTTTGGCCACAGGATCAATTGCTATGTATAGTGGCACATTTTCAGCAGACTGCATTGCAAAATTATTACAAACACCACCTTCCTCTCACGCAAGATCCACCCAAGAATGGGGCCATATGAATACCGTCTCTACTGTATGTGAAATGTGTATCATAAGTCAATTATAAGTACATTACAATATGTTTAAGGCCAACGTTGCAATATTCTGGCCAAATTTGGTGACTGTGGGTATGCCCAAATATGCCATAAAAATTATTGTGAAGAAAATTACATATTAAAGCATAAAAAGCCAGCACCTGCCAACCAATTTTATTAACATATTTTTCAGACTATAAGGCGCACTTAAAATCCTTTCATTTTCTCATAACTCTAGAGTGCGGCTTATAACCCAATGCGCCTAATGTACGGAATAATTTTGGTTGTGCTTACCGACCTCAAATATATTTTATTTGGTACAGGGTGAAATGATAAGTGTGACCAGTAGTCACACATAAGAGATACGTGTAGACTGCCATATGATGGCAGTCACACGTAGGAGATATGTGTAGACTGCAATATGACTCAAGTAAACAACACCAAAAGTGTATTGTGGAAGGGGCGTGGTCCACGCGTTCCCTACGGGCAGGGTGTGTGCAGGTGCCGGCCATGAAGCAGCAGAAAGGTGAGTGGATATCTCAGCTGGAACGATTTATCTAATCACCTGTTCCTTTATTAGCAGCGTCGGAGACCATGAGGGGGAGACTGACCGGGAGTGAGAGGAGCTAAGTGACGGCTGAAAAGCACCAGGAGAGAAAGGAGCAAAAGGACTTAATAAAGGAAGAACAAAATAAAAAGACTATTGTAACTCCACATCAGAGGGGTGACGTGATACTGTCGGTCCAAAAGAACCCGGGGTGAAGAAGACCTTCACAAGTGGCGCCCAAAAAAAAGCAGGACCACAAAAGAAATGTCGGCCCAACCCCTCTGGAGGCGCTCGGTCGAGTTCTGGCCGAGGTGTCAGCAGCGAGCCAGCAGCAGACCCAGGTGCTGCAAATGATGATGGACAGAGCAGAGACATCGGGAGCGGGGGCGACGGCCTCCATTCACCGCATGGCGGTGGCGGAGGACCCCCATGCATTCCTGGACGTCTTTGAGGCCAGAGTGGTGGGACTTCATGCAAGTGGCCAGAAGAAGAATGGGGCGTCGTTGAGTCTCCCGGCAGCCGCCCGGATGAAGTACCCCAACCTACGCCGCGCCATCCTGGATCGGGTCGGCAGCAGCCCAGAAGAACACCGCCGAAAATTCCGAGCCATGAAGTTGGGGCCGGATGACCGGCCCTTCATGTTGGCGCAGCAGCTGAGGGACGCGGCAACAAGGTGGCTCCAACCAAATGGACTGGACCCGAAGATGTTGGAGTACATGGTACTCCAACAGATTATTGACGCTATCTCGGCCAGGACCTCCGCATGGGTGAGGTACCACTGTCTTCAGGACGTGAAGACGGCAGTAAATCTGGCGGAAGATCACCTGGCGGTCCAGCGATAGGCGACCGCAAGGACGGCCAAAAGGCCCACCCCAGCACCCCGCAGACGACTCGCGCCGCGGAGGGGACACCCCTGGAGCAGCGACCTCGCACGGCCGAGCCACCCAGATGGTGGCCGAAATGATATACTCATCATGAACGGAGAGTTAAACAGGACAATACTGCCATCTAATGGATAGCCACTGGAACACTGAAATTAAATCTATGTAAATAAAATAAAAAATTAAATATATATCTATAGCTAGAATTCACTGAAAGTCAAGTATTTCATACATATATATATATATATATATATATATATATATATATATATATATATATATATATATATATATATATATATATATATGAAATATATATGAAATACTCGAGTTGGTGAATTCTAGCTGTAAATAACCACGCCCCCAACCACGCCCCCCGCCCCCAAACACCCCCCCCCCCCCCACCTCCCGATTTTGGAGGTCTCAAGGTTGGCAAGTATGCAGTAAACTCACCATGAACGCGTTAAAACATACCGGTGTAGTGAGTTTACATTACTCACCCAAGGAACATTAGTTATTAGAGTTCCGGTCGGTCGGTTTTTCACGAAACACATTTCCGACGTTATTGCACTAGTGAGCCTCAGATAAGGAGATGCTGCTCTGTTATTGATTTAAGTCAAGTCTAAATATCATTAAAACAGTTAGCGCCATCTTTAACACTTCTTCACGCCCGTCCTTGCACGCTACACCGCTACAACAAAGATGACGGAGAAAAGACGCTGCCGAAGGTGAGCCACATAAATAAGACCGCCCGCAAAACGCCGCATCCTGAAGCGACTGTCAGAAAGTGGCTTGATGATGATCTGTAAAACATAATCTATGCAACATGTTGACCAAAGAACCACCATTACATGTTATGTAGACCACAAGGAGGTGTTTTCAATTTGGAAAAAAAAACAATAATATGAATCCTTTTATGCGCCCTATAATCCCGTGCACCTTTTGTATGAAAATAAACCTGACTAGACCCGCTTATCGGCAGTGCACCTTTTAATCCGGTGTGCCCTATGGTCCGGAAAATACGGTAGTACTTTTACTGTAATTATATGTGTGTCAATTATGTTACTGTCTTTTAATACAAAATACATACATTATGCACAGTTTCCATTTAAATGTTTCCCCACCATCATCTGCAGTGGACATTTGTGTTTTGCGATAATTGGGCTATTGTTCTCAAAATCTGTAACTCTGATGAAATAAAAAACAAAAACAAATGTCCACTGCAAGGATGCTGATTCTCAGGAGGATATATCGCTTACCCTGTGCTGTGTCAGACATGCAAGAGCCTGTCCCAGCTGAGTTAAGCATCCCCTAAGGTACACCTTGGACATGATGAATTATGTATGAAAAAATAACATTAAAAGGCAATAGCATCATGGCAGTTAGGGCTCAAAATTGTTTTTTTTACATGCTTGAAGTAATGCATATTTCTCTTATTCACATTCTCCCATGCAGCCTACAGACACACCCACATCGGGTAAGTGAGGCACATGTGCTTAAAAGGCAACTGCACTTTTTTGGGGATTTTTGCCTGTCATTCAAGTGTTACGTTTCGGCATGGTGTGATGATGCTTGTGCTTCCAAAGATGCAGAGGACAACAGGTTGCTTCCTGACGTGTGTTCTTCTCTGTCATGATTCGTTTCCCAGGTCATGTTTTAGTTTATGTTTGGTAACCTTTTCCTATGTTTTAGAGTAGTTTTTTTCTAGCACAATTTGGCTGGTTTTGTTTACCTTCTTGTTACTAGGTGTGTTGATTTGACACACCTGCCTTCAGTGCAATGTTTTTCAACCTTTTTTGAGCCAAGGCACATTTTTTTTCATTGAAAAAATCTCGAGGCACACCACCAACAGAAAACATTAAAAAATGAAACTCAGCAGCCGATATTGACAGTAAAACGAGAATATAATTAATTTAAACCATAACCAACCATGCATCACTATAGCTCTTGTCTCAAAGTAGGTGTACTGTCACAACCTGTCACATCACGCCCTGACTTATTTGGAGTTTTTTGGTGTTTTCCTGTGTGTAGTGTTTTAGGCCTTGTCTTGCGGTCCTATTTTGTTGTTGATTGTCATGTCATGTACGGATGTACTTTGTGGACGCCGTCTGCTCCACACGCTGTAAATATTTGCTGCCGTCCAGCATTCTGTTTTCGTTTACTTTACAGCCAGTTTAGTTTTAGTTTAGTTTTGCCTAGCCATCCCTAAGCTTCAATGCCTTTTGTTTATTTCTGGTTTAAGCATTAGATACCTTTTTACCTGCACACTGCCTCCCGCTGTCATCTGACGTGTTCCTGACATCTACAAAGCAATTAGCTACCTGCTGCCACCTACTGATATGGAAGAGTATTACATGGCTACTCTGCCGAGCTCTCGACAGCACTGACACTCAACAACGGCACTTTATTTGTGGATTATAATTACTGGTTTGCAAAAAATATTTCAAACCCAATTAGGTGAAAATACATAATTTCCCACTCATGCTAGTGTGCCGCGGCACAGTGGTTGAAAAACACTGGTTTAGTAAATAGTGTCCCCACTAGCTGTTTTTTGCCGCTAATCACGCCCCTTCAAATACCTGTGTCGCCCTTCACTTGGCGCGGGTTTTGTTATTTGCTATTCACAACTGTTTTGCATTGTCTTGGAATTAAATCATTATCTTACAGAGGAAGCAACCTGTTGTCAGAAAAACACATATCTTTTTTTTAGGATTCTAAAGATGACAAAAAACGCTTGTGAGATGCGGCTAATGGAAGTCACCACTGAAGCCTTCGAAGCCCTCTAAAACAACTTCAAAACCCTCCTTCAATATGTTATATACACACTGCAAGTACGTATATATATATATATATATATATATATATATATATATATATATATATATACATATACATATATACATGCCCGCTATTTAGCAGAATTCCGTTTTTGTTTTCGAGCCAAAGTGGTAATTTTTTTAATGTCAGTATAAAACTGATTAAACAATGCATATTGATCAATTCAAGTTTTTTTTCCATGTGTAGCCGCTGGCTACAAGGTTCCAGCCAATGGCAGAACTTCCGGTGCAACGACGGAGAAATGACGTGTTGTTGTGGAGTGAGAGTTTGTGCAAATATTGCCGGGAAAGGACAGAGACGTACATTGAGCTAGTTGTACCGTAGTGTGGCTTTTGTCGAATAAATGAAGACAAACTGGGAATTTGTCTGATTCTCTATTCTTGGAACATTACAATATGTTTTAGTCGGTGGCGGTTGCTTCCGTTGAAATTCGGGAATGCTCGGAAGTGAAATACTGTACGACGAAGAAACAATAATGGCTTTGCTGTGTTTTTGCTAGAAAACGTGTCCTTAACATCTTCGCATGTTTAGGTACTTGTGTGTTAAAATGAAATGTTCTTATTGAAACGGGCATAGCAGATCCATTCTATATGTCATACTTGATAATTTCGCGATATTGCCATATTTTTGCTGAAAGGATTTAGTAGAGAACATCGACGATAAAGTTCGCAACTTTTGGTCGCTGATAAAAAAAGCCTTGCCTGTACCGGAAGTAGCGTGACGTTGCAGGTTGAAGGGCTCCTCACATTTCCCCATTGTTTACACCAGCAGCGAGAGCGATTCGGACAGAGAAAGCGACAATTACCCCATTAATTTGAGCGAGGATGAAAGATTCTTGGATGAGTAACGTGAGAGTGAAGGACTAAAGTGCAGTGCAGGACGTATCATTTTTCGCTCTGACCGTAACTTAGGTACAAGGGCTCATTGGATTCCACACTTACTTCTTTTTCTATTGTGGATCACGGATTTGTATTTTAAACCACCTCGGATACTATATCCTCTTGAAAATGAGAGTCAAGAACGCGAAATGGACATTCACAGTGACTTTTATCTCCACGACAATACATCGGCGAAGCACTTTAGCTACGGAGCTAACGTGATAGCATCGTGCTTAAATGCAGATAGAAACAAAATAAATAAGCCCCTGACTGGAAGGATAGACAGAAGATCAACAATACTACCAAACACTGGACTTGTAACCACACGGTTAATGCTGTCCAACCTGGCGAAGCCTAGCAATGCTGTTGCTAACGACGCCATTGAAGCTAACTTAGCTACGGGACCTCGACAGAGCTATGCTAAAAACATTAGCTATCCACCTACGCCAGCCCTCATCTGCTCATCAACACCCGTGCTCACCTGCGTTCCAGCGATCGACGGCGCAACGAAGGACTTCACCCGATCATCGATGCGGTCGGCGGCTAGCGTCGGATAGCGCGTCTGCTATCCAACTCAAATTCCTCCTGGTTGTGTTGCTGCAGCCAGCCGCTAATACACCGATCCCACCTACAGCTTTCTTCTTTGCAGTCTCCATTGTTCATTAAACAAATTGCAAAAGATTCACCAACACAGATGTCCAGAATACTGTGGAATTTTGCGATGAAAACAGAGCTGTTTGTATTGTGATACAATGTGTCCGAATACTTCTTTTTCAACCATAGACGTCACGCGCAAACGTCATCATACCTAGACGTTTTCAACCGGAAGTTTCCCAGGAAATTTAAAATTGCACTCTATAAGTTAACCGTATTGGCATGTGTTGCATTGTTAAGATCTCATCATCGATGTATAAACTATCAGACTGCGTGGTCGGTAGTAGTGGGTTTCAGTAGGCCTTTAAACATGTTAATATATACTGTATATACAGGTATATATAATGTAATATATAGGATTGGTAAATATTGTGTAGTGATTTTGTTTTGAAATAAGAATAAGAATGTTGCGGGGCCGGAATCCACGCAAATGCACAGCTTTTTCAACCTAAGCACACAGGAAAATAGGGTCCTTAATGTTCAGGTTTTGGATTTCTCTTGCATGGGGTGTAAGCAAAAATAGTACTAAAGATGTAAAACCAACAACAACAAACAAGTAAAAAAAATACAGTTCCTATGCATTGCCTGTACAGTATGTTATTGTACCTGGGTTTGCTTGTTTAACTGTTATTCATGTGACTACATGTTTCACAATGAAAATAGCTTGTGCACATGGCATAGGCGGTCTTTTGTTACCTTATTTTATTCTTTTGATTGCCTGTATATCTTTCACTATCGGCTACATGTCCTCCTCTGTGTATCTTCTAACTACTTTTCAGTTTATTCTTCTCCAAGGTCTTCCCTTATGATCCAGCACTAACTCTGTTCTGACCATAACTTTTATGTAGGCCAAGCCACCGTATATCACAAAGCACAACATCTCTGTTCCAGCTGTCTTCAGCATGTATGAAACACTCAATGAGATTAACACATGTTGAATGTATCACATGTTTTTGAGATGCATACAGTTAAAATATAAATCTAATAATAATAATTTTAATTGCCTCCAATTATGTAATAATGCAAAACTGAGACCATCTTTTAAATAAAACAAATCACTGTGAGTGTTGATATACTTTGAATTAAAAATAATGGAGTGCATTCATGTAAAACGTATCAGAATGATTACAAATATGACTCTGATTATAATCAGAGGTTTGACTTTCCCCATAAAATGACATTACAAACTTTAATATCAATTCCTGTTTTCATGTCAATTTCTCATAAGCAAACAGCCCATCATGTACATACACCTGTAATATTCTGACACAGCAGCTTGCACATCCACGTTTTGATAATAAGATTTTATCCTACAATTCCTACTGTATCTTGTGGTTCCTCAAACCAAGTAGTAAGGTCGCAAAATGCAATCCCAGGCCCTCAACATTCCAAATTGCAATCCACAGAGAAACTGAGAAAACACACAAACATAACAGAAAAAAACACCAAAAAGGTAAAACAAAAATCAATAATATCAACAACAGTATCAATAATAATAATACCTACATAACAGTGATTGAAACATTAAACAACAAGCAAACAAATCACTGTTATCACTCATTTCCATCCCCATCACATTCATTAATACAAAACAAGAGTGTCACAGTGGCTTACAGGTGCACTGCAGCTCTTAAGCTTGACAACACACTGTATAAATTATTTACCACAAGGATAAAAATTAATATTTTAGGTTCACTTAATAGTTAAAACAAATTAATATAATGGATCCCATATTCAGAGATAAGACTCATTATTATCTAATCTAAATGCAGCTTTTTTTCTACTGATATCATCTCTATAGCTTGTATGTTCCAGTAAATGAGTTGTACTGTCAACGTCTATCTTTTTTTTAAAAAATATTACTGTTTTTATTATGATGCATATTGACATAATGCATTTTTATTCTTTGATGACACATTACTAAATTGATGCAGATCTCCAAGAATACATGTTTGCAGTGTCATTGTGATGTTGATATTTAAGAATGTTATTGCTTCTTTTGTTGTTTTAGACCACACCTCTTTTATTTTCTGACATCCCCACAATACATTAATAAATAATTCCTTTGGCTGCATGCAACGTTATGCATAACTTGCTATCTACTGTACCCATTTTAAACTGAGAGAGTGTAAAATACAATCTATTCAAAATCTTAAATTGACTCAGCTTATTTTTAATGCCTCTAAAGGGCTTATTTGCATTTTTCCAAATAGCATTTCATTATATATATTTTTCTAAAATGTTTAAGTCGGTCATCCATTTCCGAATACATGTATAATTTTCTTTTTTAGTATGATGTTCAATTCCATTATAATCTATTATAACATAATACTTTTGTCACAATCGGCCTTCGTTGGAGTAGGACACCAACGCAGAGACGAAACTAATAAGAATAATAACAAAAAGGGCACCCAATAAGGAGTGAGAAATAAACACTAAGGGCGCACACAAAGGATGTGGAGACACGGAAGTCACACACAAAAAGTTGTGTAGAGGAAAAAATGATCAGTACACAGCATCGCCGGAACAGAGCCACAGGAACGAGGAGCATGAGTGGAGCCAGAGCAGAGGAGATGAACACGACTGGAAGGGTGAAGCATCAGGAATCAACTGGCGCCAAGTGAATGGACTGGAGAGCTTAGTAGTCAGGTACAAAATGGGTACCAAGTGTGCGCGAAGGTGGCTATGCCCCGTAACCCGAAAACCAGCAACTGAAACACAAAGCAGACAAGCGGCAACTGAGTTGCCAGATCATGACAACTTTCAGAGGATATGCATTTTTTACAGCATGTTTTAAAGAGATAAAATTGAAAAAATTACATCTGTGTATGTTATATTGGTCAACCAATTCTTTGAATAGTTCAAAGGAGTTCTCCTGAATAATGTAATGAGGTTTAGTATTACCTCAGTCTTTCCGTGCAGTCCATTTGACCAATTTGTTTTAAATTTTGGTATTAGGATTGTACCAATGAGGTTGATTCATACATCTAATGGGGTTGATTCTAAGTATTTTATGACAATAGAAGCTAAAAGCAGCTTCTATTGGGCTCTGCCTTAATTCATTAGGTAATATAAACTCCCCACATCAATGTCCAAATTTATTAACGGATTTATTTCAATGTTGATCCAGTCCTTATCCGCAGAAGAATGGAATAAGTGGCTCGCTTGTTGACAACCAAAAGAGATATAATATTGTTAAACGTTTGGTAGTTGTAGTCCTTTATCTTGTGAACGAGACAATCTTAAAAATGAATATATAGCCTTCTTTCCACACAATATAAAATGTGATATCATTGTATGTATTTTATTATACCATCTTTTATTAATTAGCACAGGCATCCTTTTCAATATATAATTAACTTTTGGAATGCAGCTGAGATAGGCTCCAGCACCCCCCGCGACCCCAAAAGGGACAAGCGGTAGAAAATGGATGGATGGAAATATACACATTTTTAATATGTTCACCCAACTCCGAAGTGATATTTGGAGGCGTGACCAACGTTGCAAATTGTATTCTATCTAATTTCTTAAATGTTTAAGATTTAGATCTCTGCTTGTATAGAGATTTGGACGGTGTAATATGCAGTCCTATATAGTGCACCCCCTCAATTAGTCTAGTTTCATGTGTCAGGTAAACCATGACGAATGGGGCCATATGAATCCCCTTCCTACTGTATTTCACATTTTCCCTAATCAATTTTACACCCTGATAAAACAGCCATATTCAGTGATTACCTAATTGATATAGTGAAGAGAGGAGTCAACATGTGACAGGTAGAGAATTATGTAATCACTGTACATGGATCATTTAAAGAATAATGGTGAAGGGTGAAGTCAATCAATCAATAAATCAACGTTTATTTATATAGTCCTTAATCACAAGTGTCTCAAAGGGCTGCACAAGCCACAACGACGGCTCAGATCCCACATCAGGGCAAGAAAAAAACTCAACCCAATGGGATACAATGAGAAACGTTGGAGGGGACCGCGGATGTGGGGACCCCGTGTAATGACGCCCACATAATGTAATTACATCCGTCAATCTGTGACATCACAAATGTCCCACTGTTAAAAAAGAGATTGCAAAACACGCCCAAATACATCCACCTTATAATTTAATGCTTTGACATTGTTTAAGATGAGTACTCAACATTGTAAGTCAGAAAAGAGAAAATCATCATAGATCTACTTATTAAGGAGTACTAATAAAATTACTTTGTTGGAAAAGTAACTGTAACTAGTCAATCATTGGGACACATATACTGTAACTAGTGTATGGAACATGTTTAAAAGTATTACAGTAGGTCAATGCAGCGGTTACATCTCCATCTGCCAGGCATTATTTAGGAAACTGATGTGTATCGAGAACAGACCAGAAAATCCATACACACAAACACTAGTTTAATGAAGATTTCAGGATTTACTGTTCGACTCGATGCGCCTCATTATGACCTTATTGGCAAATAGGTCTTTCCACTACAATGAGCAAACTCAATAAAACTCTAAACCCAACGGTTGGGTCTCAAGAGAAGTGTGGAGACAGACGAAGGGAGGGGGGCGAGAAGAGAAAGCTAAAAAAAATGTACACCAATAAATAAATAAGAAAACAGATGGGGGGATAACAAGATATTGAAATTGGGAGAGACTGAGGCAACATATAAACCAGGGAAGAGAGAGATCAAAGACAAACAGTGAAGCAGCTGAGACAAGGAGAGATACATTGAACCAGGACAGGGAAATCCAATGGTGGAAAAGTAATTCAGTGCTGGAGGGAGAAGTTGTGTTCCGTTTCTGCTCTTGGCCTCACCAGCTGTAATGAGCCTCAGATTACATCTAGGTCTCAACCCTGACATGTGCAAAAGGCATCGCTGTTCGGGCTGGCAAAGCTGGAGACGGCACTGGGTGAATCCGCTCATCATTAAAATATATTGCCCTCAGTCAGAATAATTGAAACTAGAGATGGGTACTGTACTTTTTCAGAAAGAAAAATAAAGAAAGAGACACATATAAAAAAAAACACTGCGGGCCTATGGGCACCACCATTTAGGATATTGGATTTTAAGTGTTGATATTTAAGCACTAAGTGATACATTGGGAAATAACATTTCACATTTTTTCACTTTTTTCACTTACATTATGTACTGTTAAATTACATTTGCAAAGAAAAATGTGTTTAATGCAATAAACGTTCCCACCTTACATGCTGTATTGAGGAATTCATGTATAAATGTATGCTGTGATTATTGATTCAGAAAATGCAATCATAATGGTTTTGATTGATTTTGCACAAAGTGTCCCTGGATGTTCCTCTTGTTTCTGGAAACATTGTAACAAATACCTATATTTATTGTAATCAATATGAACTGCAATTATTATATTTTTGTGTCGTATTGTATTGTACCTATGAACCTACTGCATGTGTCTGCAATAAAGTTTATATAAAAAGAGACAACATGTAACACACTGAAGGGCAATGTTTCAATGTATATTATAAAGATATATAATAATATAATTATACTTTTTACAAATCGGCCAACACTTTGAATTCATATTGTTATGTATGTTGCATATGAGATGGTAGATTATTCAAACATTCATATTAAAATTAATCTGTGTCTGGTGTCTGCCCAGAGGAGTTTGTGCTTCTGTCACGAAACACTTTTATTTATATGTTATTCTGGTTTAATGTAGAATGGAATACATTGACATGTTCAATACATCATTAATATTTACATAATCAAAAAGTATACATGTCCTTAATCTAAAAAAAAAGGTGATACAGTTTTAATAGCTATTCAATTACAGTAGTAGAAAAAATAAGTTTAAATATGTTGTACTTTTCCAAGAGAGAGTCGCACAGCAGCTTCTCATTTTAGCACAACTCTAATCAAGGCTGTCATCTGGTCTTATTTCAGTGTGCAATGAACCGCCAAAGTTATGGCGGCAAGCAATACTACAGCCCCAGTGGGAACTTCCTCTCACGTACACAGCAAGTGAAATTTCCCAAAATGTGAAAAAGGAGCTAAAGCACAGGGGAAATATGTAACACAATTCCAACAAGCACTGTAGCAAGGCAATTGTGAAGCAGACTGAAAAGGAAAAATGCAGTCTGTGATTTGTGAAGTGATTTGAGCATATACTATTCTGTTTATACTACAATATGTACATGCTCATATCACTTCATGCAACCAAATGATAGAGTATATTGACGTATGTTATTTTTGGAATATTGTGTAAGTTTGCCTGTTAAATGAAGAGTGAATACATTCTGCATATTGCATTGCCTCACAATATAAATTTTTCCTTTAACCATTTTGAAACTTGTGCATTGCCTCAATTTCTTCCATCCATATAGTACAAAACCCAAAACAAGTGAAGTTGGCACGTTGTGTAAATCGTAAATAAAAACAGAATACAATGATTTGCAAATCCTTTTCAACTTTAAACTATTTTACAAACATCGGGTCTGGTTCAAATATAGAGATGAGGGTCTTTAAAGGCCTACTGAAACCCACTACTACCGACCACGCAGTCTGATAGTTTATATATCAATGATGAAATCTTAACATTGCAACACATGCCAATACGGCCGGGTTAACTTATAAAGTGCAATTTTAAATTTCCCGCCACACTTCCGGTTGAAAAAGCCTTCGAAGCATGACGTATGCGCGTGACGTAGCCCGAGGAACAGAGGTATGCCTTCTCCATTGAATACAATACAAAAAAGCTCTGTTTTCATTTCATAATTCCACAGTATTCTGGACATCTGTGTTGGTGAATCTTTTGCAATTTGTTTAATGAACAATGGAGGCTGCAAAGAAGAACGTTGTAGGTGGCTGTAGCAACACAAGGACCACTTACTCGGATAGCAGATGCCTAGCCGATGCTAGCAGACGCCTAGCCGATGCAAGCAGACGCCTAGCCGATGCTAGCAGACGCCTAGCCGATGCTAGCAGACCCACCGCACGGATGATCTGGTGAAGTCCTTCGTCGCGCCGTCAATCGCAGGAACGCAGGTGAGCACGGGTGTTGCTGAGCAAAGCAGATGAGGGCTGGCTGGCGTAGGTGGAGCGCTAATGTTTTTATCATAGCTCTGTGAGCTCCGGTTGCTAAGTTAGCCTTAGCGTCGTTAGCAACAGCATTGTTAAGCTTTGCCAGGCTGAGATCTATTAACCGTGTAGTTACATGTACGTGGTTTAATAGTATTGTCGATATTCTGTCTATCCTTCCAGTCAGGGATTTATTTATTTTGTTTCTATCTGCATTTGAGACAGATGCTATCACGTTAGCTCATGCTAAAGATGCTAAAGAGCTGTCGTGGAGATAAAAGGCACTGTAATGTCCATTTCGTGTTCTCGACTCTCATTTTCAAGAGGATATAGTATCCGAGGTGGTTTAAAATACAAATCCGTGATCCACAATAGAAAAAGGAGAGCGTGTGGAATCCAAGGAGCCATCTTGTACCTAAGTTACGGCCAGAGCGAAAAAAAATATGTATTTCACTGCATTCTAGTCCGTCACTCTAACGTTCCTCGTCCACAAATCTTTCATCCTCGCTCAAATTAATGGGGTAATCGTCACTTTCACGGTCCGAATAGCTCTAGCTGCGTTGAAAACAATAGGAAAATATGAGGGAGTGAACAACTGACAACGTCACGCTACTTCCGGTAGGGGCAAGGTTTTTTTTTATCAGAGACCAAAAGTTGCGAACTTTATCGACGTTGTTCTATACTAAATCCTTTCAACAAAAATATGGCAATATCGCAAAATGATCAAGTATGACACATAGAATGGATCTGCTATCCCCGTTTAAATAAAAAAAAATCATTTCAGTAGGCCTTTAATTTGACATGCTGTTGTACTCTGTCTCAAAGTGTTAACATTTGCTCAATGTTTCCTTACCACTATTGCTATGTTGTCTATTACCATTGTTGATATTTTGTCCCTTACCATTGTTAGCATGTTCATTCTTCCTACTTTGTTGATACAAATGATTGTTATAGTGTAATAATTATTGTTACCTGTGGTAATGCTACCATGATACAACATTTGTATTATAATCCTAAAAAGTAACAGTGAAACTCAATGTATTAATCACTGAATTGAGAACTGGGCGTGGGATTAAATAAATTATCTTCTTCTCACTCCCTTTCAGGCAAAACTGGATCATCATGCTTACATACTGTACATTACCTTTTGCATTATATTAATGTATATTATTATGTGTTGTCTACCTTGTACTTTTTTTATGTCATTGCCTGAAATAAATTAATAAATGAAAAACAAAAAATGTAATTCAATTGAATACACCGCAAAGCCAAGATACTTATGTTCGAAACCTTTTTTTTTTTTTTTTTAGCAAATAATCATTAACTTAGAATTTAATGGCAGCAACACATTGTAAAAAAGTTGGCACGGGGTATTTTTACCACTGTGTTACATGGCCTTTCCTTTTAACAACACTCAGTAAATGTTTGGTAACTGAGGAGACCGATTTTGAAGCTTTTCAGGTGGAATCATTTCCCATTCTTGCTTGATGTACAGCTTAAGTTGTTCAAAGGTCCGGGGTCTCCGTTGTCATATTTTACGCTTATTAATGTGCCACACATTTTCAATGGTAAACAGGTCTGGACTACAGGCAGGCCAGTCTAGTACCCGCACTCTTTTACTACGAAGCCACGCTGTTGTAACACGTGCGGAATATGGCTTGGCATTGGCTTGCTGAAATAAGCAGAGGCATCCATGAAAAAGACCTTGCTTGAATGGCAACATGTTCCAAAACCTGTATGTACCTTTCAGCATTAATGGTGCCTTCACAGATGTGTAAGACACCCATGCCTGGGCCATTAATACACCCCCATACCATCACAGATGCTGGCTTTTGAACTTTGCGCCTATAACAGTCCGGATGGTTCATTTCCTCTTTGGTCCTGAGGACACGACGTCCACAGTTTCCAAAAACAATTTAAAATGCGGACTCGACAGATAACAGAACACTTTTCCACTTTTCATCAGTCCATCTTAGATGAGCTCAGGCCCAGCGAAGCCGGTGACGTTTCTGGGTGTTGATGAACGGTTTTCGCTTTGCATAGTAGAGTTTTAACTTGCACATACAGATGTAGCGACAAACTGTAGTTACTGACAGTGGTTTTCTGAAGTGTTCCTGAGCCCATGTGGTGATATCCTTTACACACCGATGTCAGTTTTTGCTGCAGTAACGCCTGAGGGATCGAAGGTCACGGGCATTCAATGTTGGTTTTTGGCTTTCTCCTGATTCTCTGAACCTTTTCATGATATTACGGACCGTAGATGGTAAAATCCCTAAATTCCTTGCAATAGCTGGTTGAGAAATGTTGTTCTTAAACTGTTCGACAATTTGCTCATGTATTTGTTCACAAAGCTGTGACCCTCGCCCCATGCTTGTTTGTGAATGACTGAGCATTTAATGGAAGCTGCTTTCATACCCAATTTATAGCTCCCACCTGTTCCCAATGATCCTGTTCACCTGTGTTTTTATTGTTTTAAATATTGTTTTTTACTGTAGCACTTAAATATTTATTTAAATGAAAAGTGCATACATTTTTCATTATTTCTGGCAGGTGTCCTACTTTTCAGTGAACGCACTGTTAAAACACCTTGGTCTCATAATTCGTAGTATTGAACGATTCCTCTGTTATAAGAGAGCACAGCCTGTAGGTTCAATGTGCACAGTTGAATATTATAGTTGCTAAGATAGTAACATATTTACATTAGTTTAGATTGCAGTATGCCGTTTCTTAATGATGAAAGACGTTAATGTTTCTTGTTTTCATGTTAGCATTCAAGCTAGCGAGGTGGCGCCAGTCAGTTTGTGAGTTTATTGAAGTGCAGTTATCCATCATGTTTTTTTTGATCATTTTAATTTAAAATGGTAATACTAACCATCGGGAGGTTGTTAACACAGCTGTCCAAAACCCAATATCAGTTACATGGTTTGTTAAAATAATCAAATGACAACATTTTCATAACTGTGATACACAGTAAGTGCATCATGTTATTAGCTGCAGGGATTGTCCAGTGATGCTGAATACTTCAAGTGCTAGACATGTTTGTCAGTGTTACTTCCGCCAATAGGTAATTTAATCATTGGGGTTTGTTTGTCTGTAAGTTAGCAACATAACTTAAAACATCTTGGTTGGATTTTCACGGAACAGTAATTGCCCAAAATGTCTCACACACACACTAGGTGTGGCAAAATTCTCTGCATTTGACCCATCACCCTTGATCATTTGAACCTTGAGGTGAGGAGGGCACTGAGCAGCAGCGGTGGCCGCTCCCGGGAATAATTTTTGGTGATTTAACCCCCAATTCCAACCCTTGATGCTGAGTTGGTGGAAGGTAATGGGTCCCATTTTTATAGTCTTTGGTATGACTCGGCCGGGGTTTGAACTCACAACCTACCGATCTCAGGGCGGACACTCCAACCACTAGGCCACTGAGTAGGTTGTCATCTTTTATTCACTAAGTCGCCTTGTAGAATGGTGCAGATTAAATGATGTGTTTACTTTTACCATTTAAAGTTATTGTATTTTATATGCTGCATTTATGAAACAACATGGAATCAGCTGCACATGTGGCATGCTTAGAGGTAACATTGGTAGATAGACTCCCATAAAATTAATTATAAGTTACTGTGGAAAAATAAGGAAGATAACTAGTTACTTTTGCATCTTCTTTAAAGCATCAGATGGCAGTGTGTCAAAAAAAGGAAAGGGATAACTGAAGTAAAATTCAACTTAAACTGCTCAGAAAATGTAGACATTAGTGATGTCCGGATCAATACTGAATGACCGGATCTTTATGCTCTGATGTCGATTCTCGAATCAAAATATCTATACTTTTGTTACTTTAGTTATTTGAGACAATGCATATCACTACCAGAAACACAGTGTAAACAAGTAACGTAAGTTGTGAATGAGGCAATGCGTCCATGTTCAATGGTTTTGTTTACAGTATTTCACGTTAACATGTTCATGTAATTGAATTGTGACTTACTTTTTATTGTACCAGTAGTTCTTATTATTTCATTTATTTTAATGTTTTTATAATTTTACTTATTTCCTTTTGTTATGGTTTGAAACACCATTTGAGGGCACTTTTTATTGTTTTGTTCTCTGTTTTTTGGTTTTATTAGGCTAAATTGTAGTCCACGCCACTTCCTTAATATATTTTGAAAGTGTTTGAAATAAATACATTATAACAAATAATGATATAAATAATAATAATGATAATAATAGTAATTGATAAATAATATACAATAGTATAATAATAATCATAATAATAATAATAATACTACTACTACTACTAATAATAATAATATTAATAATAATAACACATATTAATAATAACAAATAATAATAATAACAAATAATAATAATAACAAATACTATGAATAATAATAAAAAATAATATGAATAATAAAAACAAATAATAAATGATATATAATAAATAATAACATTAAATAAATAACTGTATTCTTAATGCTATGTTATTATTATAAATACACAACTTTTATAATTTTAGCAGACACATTAGATACATTTGCACAAAGTATCAGTATCGGTATCGCCAATGCCAGCCTGAATTTTACTCAGTATCGAATCAGAAATAAAATCAGTGGTATCGCGCATCACTAGCAGACATGCCACATACTTTGTGTAAGCTGATCGACAGTTACAAAGATGTAAAAGGATCTGCTCCAATAAATTAGAAATGGACTCATTATTGGGACTTTCACCAACAAAGTCCCTATCTAAGCATTCAAATCAACATTATTCATTGACTGGTGAATTTAACATTTTATATATTCTCTTTCCAGCAGAAAAATACCTACATTGTCAATAATCAGTTTTATACAATCATTCAACACAGCACAATTTGCCCATTCTTTATTCAAACTATTCAACACTGACATTCATTTAAGTAATACGGCTGAAATTTGTAAAAGGATATATGATGCTGTTTATTTGTTTGCAAGTTTTTGGGTTAAAAAAAGAATGATATTGTCAATATCACATGTAATTCACTATTTTGTGGAAAACACAAAAGCAGTTTGTGCAATATACCAAATACACTGGTATATATTTAATGGAAGAGGTTAAACTAATCCCCACCCCTGGCCATGCCACACCTTAGAAAATCAAAAGGAATTGTCTTTGTGATTTAATGCAACAGGAATCCGAAAACTGTTGTCTGCGAAAAGACAAACACACACATGCACACACATTTGCACACCCGCACACCCTTCGGCACTCATGCTTGTTAAGACCCTATCTATCTCGTGAGAGAGGGTGAGAGCCCTTTAGCTATACTCACAGGGCTTATTTCCATTCCAGTACACAACAAAACATATTCTCGTACTGCACATAACAACACACATACACGCGGATGCACGCTTGTGATGGGATTCTCCAATCACCTGTAGATTGCGATGGGACATTGAGTTCTTTTTGACCTTGCAAGCACCAGAAAGTGGGGCTTGTCAACCTCTAGGAAATGTGTGCTTGAGATCTATGTGTGTTTTGGTTCTGGTGTAATATGTTACGCTTCATCTCAGTGTCCAATTGTGTGTAAGTGTGTGTGTGTGTGTGTGTGTGTGTGTGTGTGTGTGTGTGTTTGTCTGACACCAACGCTGTATACAACATTGAGCGGACACCTGCTGCTCTGGTAACTAGGATATAAGAGGAGAGCTTCATAAATATATATTAGAATCCAAGCTGATATTAAACTTGGGAATAACCCGGGGAATGGTCACTCTGATCTGGTTTGATCTCTCTTCCTCTTTCACCCTGTTTCCTCTCTTGTTATCCCCCAAGTCTGTTTTGTCATTCTCTTTGTCTCTCTGTCACAATTAAATTAGGTTTGGATGGATTTAATTAATCAGTTTATAATTTTGACCCTTTACGTTTTGGTGATTTAGAGTGGACTTTTGATGATTTTTGTATTTTCTGACCTTTAAATGTTGTTATAATGTTGTGAATTCTCGTGTTAAACAATGCCAATGCGTCAAATCATGAAGTTCATGCATTGGGTGGTGAACTAGCAGGCCGTTTTGGATGTGTCTGACCACAATGTGTCATTTTTTAACAGTGGGCCATTTGTGACGTCACAGATTTAAGGATGTACTTATTTGGATCTTAGGTCCCGTTTACACTAAGACAAGGTTATCCAGGGTAAATCACACCTAACCTTATCCGTGTCCACACACAACAATGCCATCGTTTAAGACCCCTAGTACGCGACCTAGTACGTATGTGCGGGGGGGGGGGGGGGGGGGGGGGGGTAATTCCCTTAACGTCCATCTGCTCCAAGCTCTTCAGTAGATGACTTTACTTCACTGTGAAGTTGTTATTTAAAAGAGCTATATTGTAAATAGTTTGCTGTACATTTAAATTTGTTTGCTGTGTTTTGTGTGCAAGTTTTTAAATTAAAATGTATCTCCTTTAAACAATATGCAATGTTGTGTGGTTTTAATGAACTTGAATGCAGTGTGCTGTGGGGCCCTATTGTAGTGAATCACACCTGAGCCATCATAAATTAATCAAATCTTTAATCGACAAGAGAAAGTAGACAATGCAATAAAGAACATTTTACAACAATTACAACAATTAATCTAGGGAACTAAATATCTGGTCAGGACACTCCTCACTTGTTTGCCTTCACCTTCATTTTCCATTTTTGCAATCCAGCCTGTGCTTGGAGGCTGAAAATGACTGACAAATATTTGTAGTCACACACTGCCTGTATCACATTCACTGGAGGAAGGGACCAAGTTTTTCGCTACGTAGACCCGGACATTCGAAAGTTATCTTGCCGTCTGAGAAGTGTTGTATCCGAAATAGCTGCAATCACTTTCTCTTAAGGTATGGATTTGTGATTTCCAAAAGCGCCTGTACATGTACAAGAAGCAAAAACACGAACATATCTGGATGACATGCTCGTGTTATGAAGCTGGCTGTGGCGCGTTCTTTCTGACGTCACTTCCTGTGTGGGGCGCGTTGTTTCTGACGTCTCTTCCTGTGTGGGCGCGGTCTTTCTGGCGTCACTTCCTCTCCTAACTCACTCTGTAAATGATCAATGAGTCCATACAAAGCTAAGTGCCGGAGATTCAATAAATACACGGCACACTTAGCCGTGTAAAAAATTGTCAGAGGAGATGGACCTTAAACAATGGTTTAGTGTGGCTGAAACGGGACTTAGGCTAAATAGTTTTTCGTTTAAGGGGTTAAACAACTTAGTGTAGACATGGCCTTAGGTAAAGCTATCTTCCCTAGCTTAGGTTGTGATAATGTTATAGCTGCTGTCTGCAGCACTGCATGTGATTCCTTCTTGTCTATAACTCTCCCACTAGCTCTGATGATTATTTCTACATTTTATATTGCATATTTTACATAAAATTGTTTTTTCAAGATGGACCAGTTCAAAATCGGATTAGCCGCTGACCTCCGACAAAAACAGACAACAACATTTCAACTTGGTTTGAGGAAACACAAGTGAAGGTAGGATAAAGTATTATTTATCTCATCGGGGCATGTGCATTATAACACCGACATGTGTCATGTCTGTGTTCATGTTTTTGTTTGGCCATGTGCTGTTTTGTTTTTTGGACACTTCCTTAGTTCCTGGTTTCACTTCCTGGTTTTGTTTTGTTTCCATGGTTACTCATTAGTTTCACCTGTTCCACGTTTAGACTCACACACACCTGTCTCACGTTTTCACATTGTCATGTCACGCACCTGTTCACAGTTAGTCACGCACCTGTTTTCACTTATCATGTCACTATATAGGCTTTTCTGTTTCTGTTGTTCGTCCTGGCGACACCACCCATTCATGCCATGTCCACAGTTCTTTGTCACGTTAGTTCTTGTTTCATCTCTTGTCACGTAAGTTTTTGTTTGTTTAATGTTCATAGTTCTCCGCCATTGTGCGCGCCTTTTGTTTTCCTAGTCAAGTTTTTTACCTCCTCTGTGAGCGCCTTTTGTTTGTACCTTTTGTTTGAGTTTATAGTAATAATTAAACTATGTCTTTACCTGCACGCCACGTCCGTTCCAATTCTTTTGCACCACGGGAGAGCAAACCACGCCATAGACCAAGTCTTGACAACATGTAACATATGGTGACATAAATGCTGCATAAAGCAACTGTTTTTATGCAGCTCTGTGTTTATCTGAGTGTGCAGGTGTGTCTAATCATGTGACCAGTGAATCTATATAAGCTAAACTAAGTTTAAAAAAGCGGTGATGTTCGTCTTCAAGATATATTTTTCTTTTTTTTTTTCCCATTTATTTATTTATTTCAGGCAATGACATAAAAAAGTACAAAGTTGACAACACATAATAATATAAATTAATATAGTTCAACAGGTAATGTATAGTATGTAATGCGCGATTGTCCAGCTTTGCCTGAAATACTTAAAGTGTACATTTTCATAAGAGAAATTTGGATATTTTGGAGAGAGCGGTGCATCAAATATCTCCATTGCAATCTAAAGGGAACACTTCCACAAACAAATTTTATAAGGTAATGATGGGACATTACTTTAGTGTACGGGAGTACCATAACTTTGGAGGTGGTGACAAGGACTAGGTCTATCGTATTACTGTTGCGATGCGTGGGTTCATTTATTTGTGTAAGACCATAGTTTTGACACAGCTGTGTTTAATCATTTGAATGATACGCACTCTGAAGTCTCAGTTATTATGTTTAGTTTTCTGACAAATAATCCTTAATTTTTATAATGCTGAAATTCAAGGCAATGCACTGAAAAACATATGAATCAATTGTATGGTGCATACATTGCATGTCACAAATTATATTAGTTGTACCTGAAATCACTTGCCCTGTGTAAGCCATAATGCTTTTTACTAAAAAACAAGTAAAATGCTTAGACAAAAAGAAAAAAAAGCCTTAAGAATCTTATTGACTGGGAATGCAATCTTCCAAATGCCCTATAAATTAACTGCGTAATATCAGAAAGTAAGATCGTAACATTACCTCATGCTTAAAACAATATATGGACTTTTAAAGTTGATATATAGCTTTCCCCAAGGGAGAATCCATCTTGCTTGACAGACAATGGAGCTACTAAAAGACATAAAATCCTATCAGACTCCACCATTCACCTGTAATTAGAAATATAATGAAATGGTCGAATGCGCATAATATTGGGGGCAGGATGTGTGGATGGGATTCTAATTGATCCTGGATCCTAGGTGTGGGCAATTCCTTTTCTATCTCAAGATGTCTGTAGGATTCCTGTTAAATTAGATATGTCATGTTTGTGTAAGTTTGCTCTGTGTGTGTGTGTGTGTGTGTGTGTGTGTGTGTGTGTGTGTGTGTGTGTGTGGGTGTGTGTGTGGGTGTGTGTGTGTGGTTATGTGTATTCCTGTACGGCTGAGTGATAAAGTGATAAAAAAAAAAAATGTAGCGGATCTATGAACAATATTTTTTATTTATCGACTTTAAAAAAATTTAAGGTAATACAGAATCTGCAGTATAAAAAACTTCACCAGACCTCAAAACAAAACAAAAAATCCTTGCCTTTATGTTTACACATGCCAGACGATGCATTCACGGACATCTGTTAGATAATTGTTTTTTTATCCCCAGAACATGAAAAGGTCAAATTCAATGAAATGATAATGAGCTCACAGTGTTCTTCCAACCTCATGGACAAAATGTCTAAATTGTGTGTGATTGGACTTTGAACTTGATAGATACAACCAAAAAATTCCCAGGCTTCACCTTGATTCACTCTGGTGGTTGAAGTCACCACTTCATCTCACATCTGTGTTATCAGTGATAACTTGCTCTTGGTATACAGTATGTGAACAATTAGTGTCTTAGTATATTTCTCGAGGTAAATAATTCCTTCTTTATATTTTTCATTTCCTCAGTCCTCTGTTTCATTATTATATTACAGTTCTGGAGCATCAGACTTTATACAAGGCAATCAACTCAAAAGCCCTTACTTTGATATGTATTGGGATTCAGGTAATTAGCTTTTTTTTTTTTCCAAACGTATTTGCATTCTGTTGTAAGACCGGATCAACAACTGTATATCATGATAAGGTGGAAACCCCCTTTGGAAGGAGTTGTTAAAATTAAATAAAATGGAGTTCCAATATCACAACACTGAAGCCAAAAAAACAATAAACCTTGTTGAGCTACAGCACCATCTTTAACAGTCCATATGACATAAATGAAACTATCTTATCACTTTGCAGTTTGAGGACAAGTCAAAGTCAAACCTATAGCTCATTCCATGTGTGGGTGCCTCGATTCATTTTCTCTTGACTTCCAATTTAGAGAGGTAAAAAAAAAAGTAAACCCCATGGCAGTGACCTCTGCTGTAGGGCCATGAATAATGGAGACTATTAGTTGCAAGATACTGCACTTTGAGTGAAAAAAAATAGTCATTTTTGCCGCAGGATGTTAAATTTAAACGGGGAATCAAATGAGACATCCTGCAAAAATGTTTTGCATGATGAAAAATAGATATCTACTTCTGCATGTAAAACCTGCTGCCGGTCACAAACATGTGTCTCTATTGGTTGTTTCTTAAGTCCGTCTGGTAGGCTTTTCAATTTCATTGGATGTATTGTTATGTACCTGTGCCACATTTCAGTAAAACAGAGATGCCATGTATAGAATATTTAATCAACGTTTCATGTCATACTATTAATGGACTTTGTTACAATTAAGTTGTTATTTGATGCTGTGTTAAATGTGATTTCCAAAGCCTGCTTATTTAACATTTTCTTAATTTTATTTTCAATATAAAACAGTTTGTAAAAAAAATCATGTTTAGCTGCCCCTGATTTTTTTATTTATTTACCCACATATTATTTCAAGCAACAAATACATTGAAAGAAATGATCCAAACACACTCATATGAAATCATGTGCCTGCCACCTCAATCTCCTCTCCTTTGATTTTTGCCTTTTCTTCTGTGTGTCTCTTTCCGTCCTAATCGGAGGACACTCATTTGGGGTAAACTTCACACTCCATTAATTAATTCATCACCTAAAAGCTAAGTATTGATTTCCGGTAATGGCTTTACAAATCTGTCGCACACCTAGCGACAGGGATAATTAAAAAGAATGCCTATTTGCAATAAATCATCTTTAAAAGGGTTAAAAGCCTTCGGGTCAACGGGGAGATAGGTTAAAATACCAACAAACAGGCCGTAACATCCATTTATCATTAAAAATGCCGAAGGACAGCTTTTATGATTGTTATTTTTTTACTGCAGTACTGTCAACCAAAGTGAGCCCTAATGGATTTTGATCAAGAAGGAGGAAACTGAAATGTCACAGAAGAGTTGTGATGGAATGTTGGAAGGTTATTGATTGAGCTAAAACAATACAAGTGAGTAAAGGTTTGGGAGCATACTACACTATAAGTAAAAGAAGAACGACAATCAAGTCAGTATTGAAAACACGCTTATTTAATCGGCTGTGTCTTACTTGTGTGGTACGGTGACCTTAACTTACCAGTCATTTTAGATACAACCAGCCTCTCAGCATTTTCACAGTCGGTTGAAGTAATATTTATAACAGGGTTGTGCCATTTAAACAAGAAAGAAGTAATATGTTGTTACACGGTGGCGACTTGTCAAGGGTGTACCCAGCCTTTTGCCCTACTGTAGCTGGGATAGGCTCCAACAACACCCACGACCCCGAGAGGGACAAGCAGTGGAAAATGGGTAGATGGAGTTAATATATTGTTACACATTGCTGCTTAGTTTACTCAAGAAACAGAAATAAGTTGACGTGCGTGTTTGAGCGTCGCTTTGAAATTGACACAATCCTTCTATCCAAACAACAGAAGCGGAAGACCAAATATATAAAAAAAAATAAACCGTTAGCAGCCTACACACCAGCTGTGGCATGCAGCCACGAATGTCCAAATGGCAAACATTTATCCACAAAAACATTGAGAAGCAGCAGATACTGTTTGCCGTGTTTCAATGTGTACTATCTCGCCCTGACTCAACAAACTGGACAATTAGGCATTACCCTTGAGACACAGACATACATATGAAGTGAAGTGAAGTGTGAAGTGAATTATATTTATATAGCGCTTTTCTCTAGTGACTCAAAGCACTTTACATTGTGAAACCCAATATCTAATTTACATTTTTAAACCAGCGTGGGTGGCACTGGGAGCAGGTGAGTAAAGTGTCTTGCCCAAGGACACAACGGCAGTGACTACGTTGGCAGAAGCGGGGATCAAACCTGGAACCCTCAAGTTGCTGGCACGGCCACTCTACCAACCGAGCTTTTCCGCCCCATCACACATTGTCAAATGACTTCTCCGTTCCGTCACTCAAATACATCCATGTGCAACATAAACTATGATTTCCTACTTCTGTTGTTGCACAACTGAGACAAAAACAAACATGCAACTACAGGTGTGGTATTTGTGAATGAGTCGGGTCTTTTGAACCGCTCTTTCAAATGAACGAGTACTTAGTTGTAATTTGTTAGTTTTAGAACTGTTCTTTATTAAAGTTGCCCACGCTGCCCTCTTGAGAATCGGTATTCTTAATTAGAAAGAGACATTAGCAACTGGAAAACAAAACTAAATGAACAAAAGTCAAAGGAAACATACAGTAGCACTTCCGCACAAAGGTCTTATCTTTATCCATGTGATGTCAGAAACAAAAATTGAGCTGTCTGGCCACAATACCCAGCAATATGTTTGGAGGAGAAAAAGTGAAACCTTTAATTCCAGGACCACCATCTTACCGTCAAGCATGGTGGTAGTAGTATTATGCTCTGGGCCTGTTTTGCTTTACAAAGAGTAAATTCTTCAGGACAACCTAAAATCATCAGCCCGGAGGTTGGGCCTTGGGCGCAGTTGGGTGTTCCAACAGGACAACGACCCCAAACACACGTTAAAAGTGGTAAAGGAATGCCTAAATCAGGCTAAAATTAAAGTTTTAGAATGGCCTTCCCAAAGTCCTGACTTAAACGTGTGGACAATGCTGAAGCACCAAGTCCATGTCAGAAAACCAGAAGCTTGCCAGAAGCTTGTGGATGGCTACCAAAAGCGCCTTATTGCAGTGAAACTTGCCAAGGGACATGTAGCCAAATATTAACATTGCTGTATGTATACTTTTGACCTAGCAGATCTGGTCACATTTTCAGTAGACCCATAATAAATTCATAAAAGAACCAAACTTCATGAATGTTTTTTGTGACCAACAAGTATGTGCTCCAATCACTCTATCACAAAAAAATAAGAGTTGTAGAAATTATTGGAAACTCCAGACAGCCATGACATTATGTTCTTTTAGCATGTAAACCAACTTTTGACCACAACTGTAAATATATATATATACATATATATACTGTATATCTATATATAACAACGAGACAGTCTTTTGAACGTCTCTTTTAAAGGAATGGATCATCAAGATCCGGCTCCCTATAAAGGGCCATAAATCCCATCTCTACACAAGACCAGCTCTATGAAAACAAGTTGCTTATAATAAGTGGATAATAAGCAGACTTGGCAACACTGAATGTAGAAGCATCTTGAACAAGACACTGCATTGGTCCAGTCCCAAAGTTGAACGCTGAACAATTTTAATACATTATTTCATAAAACTATTGTTGTTTGTAGTACATCCTATTATGTTTTTTTCAAACAATAGTTATTCCCTGTTTGTTTTTTTCTTTACAAAAAGGCATATACATGTTAAACTGATGGTGTTTTGGGATGGATTCAATTGATTTCAATGAGGAATTGGACGAAGTGGCTGGGGAGATGGAAGTCTGGGCTTCTCTGCTTGGGCTGCTGCCCCCACGACCCGAACTCGGATAAGCGGAAGAAAATGGATGGAATTTAAATCGGCGGAGCTGATTTGCGTGTTTTGAGATACAAGCTCGGTGGTGGAAGACAATGTGATCATAAGTTGAGGTATCACCGTATAACTTTTTTTGGTCTTGGACAAAATGATAACACTGGAATTGTAATCAGCAGGAAAGTGTTTTTATTGCGCATTAGTCCCGACGGATAGTTACGTTTACAGGGGTGCTCGTCCAATGCTGCCAAAAGGTTTGAGTTATTTATAATAATTTTTATAATTGTTCCAGTTCTGAGCACATCGAGACCTTTTTCAGATGTTTTATACAAACTTAAAACCTAAGAACCCAACTTAGAATAAAGTTGTTGTTTTTTGAATAAGGTGAATCTTAATAGTTTCCCTGCCAGTTGGATACCGCCCCTATCTGGAAATAAAATAACAAATAACACATATGACATTTCTAATATAAAGTTGCAGCCAGCTAGCATGTTTCCATTTTGAATTTAACAGGTTATTTTATTCCTCAAATACACACAGTCTCAGTGTCTAGCTGCTGTTTATACTTTCAAACTAAAAAGAGTTATTCAACAGTTACACCAAAATAAATTATTGGTAATGTTTATCACACAATTTTTCAAACTAAGCAGATGAGTGATGACTGTTTTTTTGCCCGACTGCCACAGCGGGGGAAGACAAGGGGCTTTATGATGCATAGACATCCTTCATTTCTAATTAACCTTCATGGCATACTAATTAATTACATTCTTGCAAGGTCAAGCGTTATTTAAGTGACAATTACACGTCTTCCTCGTACATTATTGCATGGACAAAATGCCTGGGTAACTAACTAAAAAAAGATTTGGTATTACAATAGTCCTTCTGTCAAAAGAGTATTCTGGGTTCTTTTTGGATGCCATAATGCAGTTTATGATATCGTAATTTGTGCTGTGGTTGTTACAATAGAAACCTTATACAGCCTACTTCATGTGTTTTCAACTAAAATTTAAACAGGTCCAGAAAAATATAATATTTCCTTAATTAACTTTTTGACTTGGGGGCCGCAGAGGGCTAAAAAAAATTGCCTAAGGCCGAAAGCCGACCGCATGTAAAGTAACAATGTATACATGTATATACACACCTATGCATATACATGTGTACATATATACATATTATATTAATATATTATATACATATGTATTACATGGAAATCACTGCACTGACTTCAGTTGTGTTTTATTAGTTATTACAACTATGTGTGCTGTTTTAGAGTATTCTGTGATCACGTTTACACAGCTTTTTTTAGACGTAATGTGCATATTAATTATATGCCAAATTGAAGGGGGAAGTTTGCCAAACATGTAAGAATACAGACACAAGCCAAAACATATTTTTGAGGTTATTTGCACTACGCTCTGCACACACACACACACACACACACACACACACACACACACACACACACACACACACACACACACACACACACACACACACACACACACACACACACACACAAACACACTCATATAGACGCGCATACACAAATATGCGCTTTTTTTTGCCACAAAGCAGAGCAATGATTTTCACATAACAACAATCATTTTTACCAAAATAACACTTAGTTTGCAACAGTTAAAGCAAGCTGTAAAAGACTGAACATCAAGGCATAGCTCTCAAAAATCGACACTGCGCCTTATAACCTGGTGCGCCTAATGTACGGAATAATTCTGGTTGTGCTTAATGACCTCAAAGCTATTTATTCGGTACATGGTATGATGATAAGTGTGACCAGTAGATGGCAGTCACACATAATCGGTATGTGTGGACTGCAATATGACGCCAGTAAACAACACCAATGTTCCGTTGAGAATATAGAACATTACACACGGCGCTCAAAAATCTGTCAAAATGTTTTATTAAAACTGTGGTAAGCTATGAAGTCGCACTGCTCGATGGATTGTCGCCGCATTACGGCTACTCTAGTCAGACGTACTGTGCTTCAACATACAAGTATTATTATAGTGTGTGAGTGTATATGGACCGCAAAATGGCATCTATTAGCAGACATATTATCTGGTGTCTTTTTCTCTATCTTCTTGTTATGGGGCATTCATCCGCAGCTGTTGCCATTTCTAAAATAAAGTAGCGTAAAGTTCTAACTCATATATGTCAATAGACTCGCTATGGAAGCGCTAAAACTCCCGGTGTAGTGGGTTTACATAATTCACCCACGGAAGTTTATTTGTTACAGAGTTCCGGTCGGACAGTTTTTCACGGGACACATTTCTGGCGTTGTTGTTGCACTAGTGAGCCACAAATGAGATGCTGCTCCGTTATTGATTTAAGTAAAGTCTGAATATCATTAAAACATTTAGCTCCATCTTTTGACACTTCTTCGACTCCCGTCCTTGCACGCTACATCGCTACAACAAAGATAACGGGGAGAAGACGCTGCCGAAGTGGAGCTATGTAAATAAGACAGCCCAAAAAACGATGCATCCTTAAGAGACGGTCAGAAAGCGGCTTGAGATGGTCTGTAAAATACTTTGACCAAAGATGCGGCTGAGATAGGCTCCAACACCCCCCGCGACCCTAAAAGGGACAAGCGATAGAAAATGGATGGATGGATGGATGGATGGATGGATGGATGGATGGATGGATGGAACTGTGGTGATCCGTTGCCCGGATCATACAGTAGTTTGTTTACGTTTTGATTCACTTTTTGTTTAAGTTCTGTTTCAGCACCCATGTTTTGTGTCTCCTTGGTTGCCATGATTATTTATTTGTCTCAGCTGCCTCTGATTGGTGTCCGGGACGCTCACCTGCTCTCGGGCGCTAATCAGAGAGCTATTTATTCCGTCCTCTCGCCTCACTCGGTGTGGTGCTTTTGTTTGCTTTCATGCAACACGTTACGTCTAAGTATTCCTTCACACATAGAATACCATTTGTTTTCTGGTTTACAGGCTAAGCTTTATTGTCAGCTATTCTGTTAGCTTCTCGTGCTATAGGTACGCTTGTCTTGTTTATTTTTTGTATGCAGTCTGATTTATTGGACATTAAATCATTTCCTTACACCATTACATGTTATGTAGACCACAAGGAAGTGCTTTAAATGAAGAAAAAAAATCATAACATGACCCCTTTTAATGCGCTTTATAATCTGGTGCACCTTTTGTATGTAAATAGACCCGCTCATCGGCAGTGCGCCTTATAATCCGGTGCGCCCTATGGTCCCGAAAATACAATATGTGAAAGTTCGACACCAACCTTGTTTACTTCCCTGACAACCTCCTTAAAGGCCTACTGAAACCCACTACTACCGACCACGCAGTCTGATAGTTTATATATCAATGATGAAATCTTAACATTGAAACACATGCCAATACGGCCGGGTTAACTTATAAAGTGCAATTTTAAAATTCCAGCCACACTTCCGGTTGAAAAACTCCTTTGGATATGATATATGCGCGTGACGTCACAAAATCCACGGAAGTGGTTGGACCCCATCGGACCCGATACAAAAACCTCTTGTTTTCTTCGACAAAATTCCACAGTATTCTGGACATCTGTGTTGGTGAATCTTTTGCAATTTGTTTAATGAACAATGGAGGCTGCAAAGAAGAACGTTGTAGGTGGGATCGATCGGTGTCTTAGCGGCTAAGTACAATACTTACAGCAACACAACAAGGACTACTTACCCTGATAGCAGACGCCTAGCCGATGCTTGCCGCCAAACCCACGGATGAAGTCCTTCGTCGCGCCGTTGATCGCTGGAACGCAGGTGAGCACGGCTGTTGATGGGAAGATGAGGGCTGGCTGGCGTAGGTGGAGCGCTAATGTTTTTATCATAGTTCTGTGAGGTCCGGTTGCTAAGTTGCTAAATTAGCCTTAGCGTCGTTAGCAACAGCATTGTTAAGCCTTACCAGGCTGAGAATTTTTAACCGTGTAGTTACATGTACATGGTTTAATAGTATTGTTGATCTTCTGTCTATCCTTCCAGTCAGGGGTTTATTTATTTTGTTTCTATCTTCATTTGAGAACGATGCTATCACGTTAGCTCAGTAGCTAAGTGTGTCACCGATGTATTGTCTTGGAGATAAAAGTCACTTTAAATGTCCATTTCGCGTGCTCGACTCTCATTTTCAAGAGGATATAGTATCCGAGGTGGTTTAAAATACAAATCCGTGATCCACAATAGAAAAAGGAGAGAGTACATAGTTCTGTGAGGTCCGGTTGCTAAGTTGCTAAATTAGCCTTAGCGTCATTAGCAACAGCATAGTTAAGCCTTACCAGGCTGAGAATGTTTAACCGTGTAGTTACATGTACATGGTTTAATAGTATTGTTGATCTTCTGTCTATCCTTCCAGTCAGGGGTTTATTTATTTTGTTTCTATCTTCATTTGAGAACGATGCTATCACATTAGCTCAGTAGCTAAGTGTGTCACAGATGTATTGTCTTGGAGATAAAAGTCACTTTAAATGTCCATTTCGCGTGCTCGACTTTCATTTTCAAGAGGATATAGTATCCGAGGTGGTTTAAAATACAAATCCGTGAGAGAGTGTGAAATCCAATGAGCCAGCTTGTACCTAAGTTACGGTCAGAGCGAAAAAAGATACGTCCATCACTGCCTCTCAAGTCCTTCACTGTAATGTTCCTCATCTACGAATCTTTCATCCTCGCTCAAATTAATGGGGTAATTGTCACTTTCTTAGTCCGAATCTCTCTCGCTCCATTGTAAACAAAGGAAAATTGTGAGGATATTACCTCCTCTGACGTCACGCTACTTCCGGTACAGGCAAGGCTTTTTTTTTTATCAGCGAGCAGAAGTTGCGAACTTTATCGTCGATTTTCTCTACTAAATCCTTTCAGCAAAAATATGGCAATATCGCGAAATGATCAAGTATGACACATAGAATGGATTTGCTATTCCCGTTTAAATAAAAAAAAAAAAATTTCAGTAGGCCTTTAAAGTTTTGGTATCAATCAGAAATATCAAACAGCTAAAATACGCCAAGCATGGGGAAGCATGGAGAGCATGTTTTGCATATCACCCACCATGCACTGTAATGGATTTATATGTGTTATTGTATTAAAAGTATAGTGCTTGAACATGTTTTTTAATGTTCACAAAGTTCAATGAGCAAGAGGTGTGTTATGTGTGACAGTGTGTTGAATTTCATAATGACATTTTTGGGGTTAAAACAATCTCCATCCACACAAGTGTAGTTTCAAAACTGTCTATGTCGAAACACAAACACCTGCTATGATGCACATTTTGTCCAATCAGAAGCCTGAAAAAATCAACACTATCTGACTTGGTGGCATTACACCTCCTGTTATGTTTATTTTGATCGACTTTAGATGTACAATGACATGTACATTATCTTTAAAACCTGCCTGCACGTACACACAGCATTATTAAAGAGCAAATTCATGCCTGTGCTGCTGAAACCCAACACTCATAGAATTATAACATGTTCAGCAACATGGTGATGTCTTACATGTGCAGTGAAGTGTACATTATTTCTAAAATCAGTGTGCACTAACGAAACCCTTTTGCATGTTTAAGTGCCTATATAAAGTGCACGGACGTGCGCATACTGCTGCAAAACTCTCAAGGAATTATAAAGCATTTAATCATCGAGATAGTGATATGGTACATGTGTAATGAAGTGTATATTGTCTTTAACATCAGTACACACTACAAGGAGGACGCTATTTTTTAGTTGCTTGGTCGCTCCATCTACAAAAATGGACGCAAGACACGTAAGTTAACTTCATGATTTGTCGTTCAATAAGGACTAAAAACATACAATAATGTTGCACTTTTCTTATGACACACAACAAACACTTGCTTGTCAAAGTTGTCCCCTCAGGTGGAGGTTCCACGGCGTTCATATCCAAAACAGCTGACTGTCATTAGCGCCGGCGAGAGTGTCGCAAAGCCCATTTTGATGTGTCTTTTTTATTTATGTTGAGTGAAAAGAGCAGCATGTTTACGTTTAAACATACATTAAGTCCTCTTATAATGTGTTTAAAGGCAGCAAGGCAGTGTTGTTGAGCTTGGAAATTAGAGCGTACAACCGTGACGTCCTCACCAGTCTCCATTTGTGGCGTGTACACGCATACGCTAAGTGGAGAGTTTTGGATCTCTCCACTTTGGCCAGCGTTTGTAAAACTCTGCGTTTTGAAAGACTCAAGTATGCGTCTGCGTGTGGACAAGAGGCCTAACCGCAGAGATAAGTATGCGTTTATTAAGTATCTGTGTTCGTGTGGACATGGCCTAAATCACTTCAAATCACTGCATAGGAAACTAAATTTAGGCAAAAACATGCCACGGGCAAAATCTTGTTAAACTTGTGATGTCTGTGGCCGCACTGAAGACTCTGGAGGGCTGCACTTGGCCGTTGGGCCACAGTTTGGACAACACTGATGTCAAGCAATCTGTTTTGTATCATGCAGGATGGCTTAACTTGTATGCAATTGGTCAGTGAATTTCTTGATCTCATCAACCATGCCATAAAGTCTAATAAAGCTGTGCCGATCAAAATAGCAGCGTTACGGCCAAACTTACAATACTCAAATCATTTCTTGACAATAAGACCAGAACCGTGTACTACGTGTAGAACGTTGTCTGGGTCCAGACGCAGTCCGCCAGTTAGGTGGTCAGGTGAATTATTTTTAACAAAAAGACTCATTAAAACGTATTCATGTTGCATGTCTGCCTGGTTGCTCCTGTTTCTCATCTCTCTCTCCAGACGTTCTCTGGCCAGCTGGAGGTGTGACTTCAGGATGCACCTGAGGCTGATTGCCTCATCAGCCTTTTAAGCCTATGGGTTGCAGCTGGGAGACGCCACTCTTTTCTCCAGGGTTGTCAATGCTTGCACGCAGATAACACTACCTTCCTGTTGCTCCACTGGCCCCTGTATGACTGACTTCTCTTCATTCCGGAGTCTCCCCTGCGTTGGTGCTGCTTCGCCTCGCCTCCAGCCGGACTTCTCTATGTAGGATATTTAGTGTCTTTTTGATATTTCTTAGTTTTTATGGTACTTGTTTTTCTGTGCTATCTCGTTTAGTTACTTGCTAAAACAAGTTTTGTACTCTTTGTTGCCTTATGATAATTAAAAACTTTGTAAATCTGCTCTTCGCCTTGCGTCTTTGCATCTGGGGTTCAGATACGGCCCCTGGGGCCGTACTTATCAAGCTTCTTAGAGTGCCATTTTACACTTAAGTCCTGAGAATTTGCGAAATTTAGTCCTACTCTCAAACTTAAGAATAAAAGCTTTTTATCAACGTTCTTAAGTCTAAGAATCACTCCTATTCTCCACGATATTTAAGAGACCTTCAGAGGTGTCTTAAGTGGTTAGGAGTTGCCAGCAGGGGATGGCACTGAGGCGAGAGAGACGTGCGCGAACGTTCAGGGAACGGAACAATGTTTTTGTTTTTTTTTTATGACGAGCAGCTGATCAAACGGTATCGTTTATACAGAGCGGATATTATTTTTGTCACAGATGTAATACTTTTCGATTCTTTGTTGATTTCTGCATGTGGCTGCAGTGGGCTAGTATATATAGAGCCACCCACACCAGTTTCAAATTAGTTGCCTAATTAATGAATTGGAAAGAAAATGTTATGACAGTAGCGTATGTGTGTGGCCGTGAGGTGAGTGACGTCAGTGAGTGTGTGGGCGATAGAAGAGAGGGAGCGGTAGCGTGAGTGCCGGCGGGGACTAGTTTGTTTTGTATTATTTTGTAGTTTATTGTCAAAATATACACTCCCATTGTCCACTTAAATATTTCCAAGATATTTCTTTATTCTTAGACAACGGATTCCCTTCCGTGATTGGTCATTTCTATTGGACACAGAAATGACGTCACCTAAAATTCCGTTTACGGCACATAGTAATGTCGTAATTCAGCTCTGAGTGTGACACTTAAGATTCAGTCCTACACTTCGCTGAAAGTGTGAGTAAGACGCTTGATAACTAACTTTTAAGTGCAGCTTTCAGCGAATAATTTATTTACTCTTAAGTCAACTCTTAGCAGACTTCTTAGGAGTAATTCTAAGAAGCTTGATAAGTACGGCCCCTGGTCTATATGACTTGAAATGTGCTTGTGTTAACCGAGACAAAGTACTTTTAAATTAAAGGAATAAGGGGAAATACATGTTGCGATGCTCAGTTTAAATATGCTTGAGCAGCACATTTCAGTTTTTTTTGATGATGGGTGCAAGTAACATGTATACATTTGATAACAGACACAAAAGTAGATTCATTATAAATAGATGACTGAATGACAAGTCAGGAAATTGCACTCGCATGAGTAGACAGATCTATGGTGGCAGTTGTAATGAACAGGACAGAAAGGACAGCTTATGTTCAAGGAAAAAATACATAATTGAAGCAAATGACAATATGTGCAGGAATAATGGTTTCTGTATCAACATATGCGTATGCATATGTACAGTACATGTCTTTAAAGTGTGCATGCAACCACATCCACAGAGCACATACTGTAGGCACAGGGAGTGGGGTAAGTGTCATTTAAAAGACCATTCTCCATATGCACGCAGGCTTATATCTGACTAACAGTGTGGAACCAACCCAATGTGGCAGCAGGCTGTTCTTCCTCCTCAGGCTATCACACTACCTTGGCCTGGCGTAAACATATTGTACAATTGTAGCAGGGCTCTCTATGCATGGGGGGACTTCAGACTGACACAAAACAGTGTTTGCAGTTAAGTTGATATCTACAGATGGTACAGAAACATCATGATTACACTTGTGTGCGAGTGGATCAATGTCAGACCTCATGAGTGTGGAAACAATTAGCTGATTCATTGATCAGGCTTTTTCTAAGGCAAGCTGATTATTCAGTTTGTTAATGGCTTTGGAATTGACAACGAACAATTGAGGATTGTGTTTAGTTTTCACTCTGTATTGCAGCTGTCATGAAACAGATATCACGTCACTTCCTGTTTGGAGTTTGCACGCGTCTGGCTGACTGTTTTCGACGTGGGGCTGTCGATTTTGGCTATCGCCTCCTTCTGCAAAGCCAGCACATCTTTTTGTACTTTTTTGTACTTTTTTATACTTTTTTGTGCTTTTTTGGCTTCGTCGTGTCACTGTGCCGTGACACTTTGCAGCTTGTGTCGATCGGTGCTGCGGGCTAGCACACCGAAGCCGGCTGGCATTAGCAGCCTGAGATACGGAGGTGGGATTTTTCGTCTGTTGCTGGATGCGTCGGCATATAGACCATCGTAATGCCTGCACCAAGGAAAAGTCAGATATCGGAGGAGTTCAAGGAGATGAGGCTCACACTCCACTCCCTATGCGGCGATATGACTGCGGTAAGAGAGCACCAGGAGCAGCTTTTGGGCCTACTGGAGGAGGTAAAGCAAATACGCCTCCAGAACGTGGAAAAAGACCGGCGCATAGTGGACCTGGAGCGACGAGTGGATGAGCTGGAGCAATACTCCCCCATGAATGATGTGGTCATCACCGGCAATTAAGATCAAGCCGGGCTCATACGCGTGTGCGGTGGCCGCAGACAGCCCAGTGTGCAGGAGATACAGTCGGTGGAGCAGCAGGTGGCTTCCTATCTCCAGAGCAGGGGAATAGAGATGGACCTGGAGCACATCGAGGCGTGTCACCCACTGCCCATGAGGAACCAGAGACCACCAGCTGTCATCATGAGATTCGTAAACTGAAAAAAGAAAATCGCACTATTAAAGCAAGGACGCAAACTCAAAGGTACAGATGTTTTCATGAATGAACATTTGACCAGGAAAAATGCTGACATCGCAAGGATCGCACAACAACTTAAAAGGCAAAGCAATATTTAACAAACCTGGGTAACAAACTGTAAGATCTTCATCAAATTAAATGGGACGCCGGAGGAAGCAAAAGTCTTGGTGATAAGGAACATAGAAGATTGTGATAAGTATTGACATTGATGCAGTACTTCGTATCAATGTAGCTTTGTGACCTTTACATCATCTCAATGCTACCCACACCAAGAACACAGACCACACCAAGTATTGATATGGACATGTTACAGAAGATCTTACAACATCAACAAAAAGAACTGGACATGTGTGAGTATCAAGAGCACGCCACAACTGAGACTGATATGGAGATAGACCCTGATAATAATTTTTTCTCTGCGATTGTAAAAAAATGTAATTATTTTACCTGTGAACAATATGAGAGGTAATCACTGAAGTCGGACATCACTGAAGGCAGACAGTCACGGTTTGGTTCATTTTCGGTACAGTAAGAAAACAACAAAATATAAATTGTTGGGTTATTTAATTTAGCAAATTTGCAAAATCTTCCACCAAAAATATTTTTCTTAGTAGAATTTTTGATGTGAAGTAATCGCAACCTTGGATAGGTCAATAATTCATAATAACATTGATTTTGATTCAATATTATGTTTTGAGCAATGACAGTTTGAAAGAAAAAAGAAACGGTTTGTTTTATTAGTCAACATTGCAAGTTTTTCTAAATTACATTTAACCTTTAAGCTTTTTTATGTTTATGTTTTTGTTTATTTTAATAGTATTTTTAGAATGTGCCGTGGGCCTTTAAAACATTAGCTGTGGGCCGCAAATGGCCCACAGCTAATTCTTTGACACTCCTGCTATAGATAATAAAAAATGTAATCTGATAAATCTATCGATAAAAAGCAGGGCCTGGTGACGCAAGCGCGTTTATCATAACTCTCTCGCTCTCTCTGTCTCTGCCCCTCCCTCACGAATGCTACTGCGTGCACAATTTGTTTTGTTTTTAACCCCTTCTTAACCCTGAACATACATTGTTAATAAACGCAACCATAACCAGTGTTGGGTTAGTTACTGAAAACCAGTAACTCATTATAGTTACTAGTTACTTCATTTCAAAAGTAACTCAATTACTAACTCAGTTACTTACACCAAAAAGTAATGCGTTACTTTGAAAAGTAATTATTTAGTTACTTCTTTTTTTCTTCTTTTTTTTTAAAGCTCCCATTAATGCCCTTTAGCCTTCATTTCAGTACTGTTATTGCACTGGAGAATAATACAATGTGTTGATCAACTTGACATGCATTTGCATCACTGAACTCTGCTAAGCAATGTGGTCTACATACAACACACAAACACAAAGATATGTTACAAAGGCCAATTTGTTTCTGGCCAGAACAAATTGACAAAACTATTTTAAATAGCTGCAACATAACATACATAAGTAACAAACAGCATAATAACAACATAGCTGTAAAGCAAGAAAGGCAGACACTACATACACAAAGCCTAACCAGGCATTTTTTCCTCAAAGAATTCTGACACAAAATCATGTCTGAAGCTCAGAACACTCTACACATTTCCCCAGTTTTAGTTTAGAGATAAGGAAAGATTGGCCTGGCCCACTAGGATCCCTCTTTATGTTTGTGAACTTTATAGTCTATACATTTAGAGTGATGTGATAATCAAACACTCTAGAAGTCCAGGATGAAAGAGTATATAAGAGAATTGACAGCAACGTAGCCAGTGATGCGTTAACAGCCACACAAAAAGTCTGACAACTCCAACACCACACATAAAGTGTCATTCCAGGTCGTTACACTATGATTTACCAATCAAATGTGTGCTTATTCTAGTGTCATTTATTAGGAATCTTAATTTATAAATATTAATCATGAAATGCTATTAATATATTAAATAAATACTCATAAAAATATTTTTTACAAACAGGAAGTTGCAGGAATGCACACATGATCCCCTGCTTATGTTTTAATGGGAACTAAATGCAATGTCTGAAAAGGGTACAAATGATTTCCAAAGCAGGACCTCCACCCAGACAAACAATACAAGTACACAGTTCATGAAAAACAATATTTGTTGTTATTGTCATTGTAAGTGGGCCTAAACACTTATATTAGAAATGGAAATGACTGCTGTCATTTGATTATAATAATAAGAGAATGTTGTCTGTCCATCTGTGTTGGCCCTGCAATGAGGTGGGGACTTGTCCAGGGTGTACACCGCCTTCCGCCCGAATGCAGCTGAGATAGGCTCCAGCGACCCCGAAAGGGACAAGCGGTAAAAAATGGATGGATGGATGGATGGAGATTGAAGTTGTTAATTAGTCAGGTTTGGGACAGGTGTGCTGCTGGTGTAGCCACAGTGTGCACGTCTGATGTTGCTCACATGGGCTCCACTCAATGCTCAGGGAGTTTTTGCGTTTGCTCACACACATGAACAATTACAGGGAACATTGATTGACAGAGTGTGTACCTTCAGTGCTGAATTATGAGCAGAGGCAGAGTTAATCCTTAAGTGGTGGAGGGAAAGTGGCATCGGAGTCTCTGTCTCTCTTTACTAGCTACGTCGAAGCATGTTGCTCATGTAGCTTGTTTCAGCAGATTTGAATTGCTGTTTTGGGCAGTAGATGGGATCTTTGATCCAAAGCACAATTTACATTTAACTAAAATTGTATTTTCTTTGTGCTCGACAAATGAAAAGTAGTGAAAATTAGAAAATATCTCCATGTTAACAAACTCGACTGCAGCTCCGCCATGATCAGACACGCCCCCGCCCCCCTCCTCTCTCTCCCCCCACACTCAGACACACACACAGAGCGCAGGTCTCTCTTCTCCGGTTTATGACACAAGAAGAATCAGAACTACGACACTAACACACTTTTTACTACATTAAAAGTAACGTAAAATAACGCAGTAACGCATCATGTAGTAACGGTAACTGAGTTACTGAATATAAAAAATAACGCGTTAGATTACTAGTTACCGCCGAAACTAACGGCGTTACAGTAACGCGTTACTTTGTAACGCGTTAGTCCCAACACTGACCATAACTCAAAATGCCGGACATACGTCCTCTTTTCACCGGAAATGTCCTCTTTTGCGGGGCTGTCCGGGCGGAGTTTCTTAAATGCCTCAAATGTCCGGCATTTTGAGTATTGTTTACACAACGTGCAGTACGCTACTTAATATGTCCGTGTGGAAACACGTTCGGTACACCTCCGCACCGGACCGAAACCCCCGTACCGAAACGGTTCAATACAAATACACGTACCGTTACACCCCTACGTATCACTGTTTTGTTTTTTTTTATCACTGGGGACATGAATTTAGAGTAGTTTTAATCTTTGACTTAACCAACAACATTGCTGATACTAAATGCTGAGTGTTAAAGGTTTAGTAGTTACACCGTTTGTACTGTTGCGGACTGTTAATGCATGATTTTAAATAGTTTAAATGCATATGTTTTCCAGAATCAATAAGAAAGGAAGATTAAAAGTAATGCAAATTGGGAGAATAATATAAAATGAGGTCATTAGACTGAACTTACAGTATGCATTGTGTTCATTCTTCCACCAGCAAAACCTTAAAAGAACAATGCAGAACAGTACTTCTGTAGGTGCAATTTATTAGGCGTTGATGGTACATAATATGAATGCATTGGCTCACATAGGAAACAATGTCTTGTCCAGTTACAGTTACACATCTTGCACCACAGAGGACTTAGATTAATGATACCCCTGTTTGGTCTATATGAGCTGCACATTAAAACCAAATGGATTGCATGCATCTGAGGCAATTAAGAGATGGAGAGAGGGAACTGGTCAGGTAAAGATAAATTAAATAATATGGTTGGAGGGTAAAGGAAAAAAAAAGTTAAAGTGCAAAATAGAAGAGGACAGAGAAGCTGCATGCAAGGAGGAGGAATTAGATGAAAGACAGAAAGGATATTGCCATAGAGGGAAAGAGGGACTCATTAGATAACAGAATGTACCAAAGTGCTCCCAGAAAGCACTAAATAAATCAAATATCGGTACATGGAAGCAACAATGCATATATTAGTATCACACAAACCATTGTCTTGAGTTTACTATAAATTAATGGCCTTTACAAAGAATGGTTCACACAAAAGACAATAAAGTGCTACTATCAGGGGAGGTATTTATCTTGCGTAATGGCACAAATACATTACAGCCATTGTCATTAAAAACACACCGACACCAATGCACACACAGGAGTGTGTGTCTGAATGTAGTTCTGTTAATATTAATTAAACCAGTTGCAAATTTAATGAATAAAAAAACTGTTTTACTAACCTCATACATGATAACAGTGAAAAGTGTAGCAAGTTGGAGTGAACTCCTCAAAGTAAATACTGCCTTTTGATTTTATTTGATCAGTTTTCATCTTGAAAACAGGTCTTGTAGTTCTAAAGAAAAAAACAATTCCAACCAATTGACAGGTAAGATTGTCCCTCATGAAAGAAGGAATGTTCCAATCTTAAAAATTGACTGATAGAGACGAGTTATAATGACCCAAACACAATGACAAGCTGCTATCGTTGCTGTATCAAGTGACCCCCTGGGCTGTACTAGCTCTGGTTAAGATCACCAATTACTAAACAAAGGCAAGCTGTAATAACACAAATGAATTTATAGTATCTGCTGTCAGAAAGTAATGTTGTATGGAGGTCATGCGGGTACGCTATGAGTATGCATTAAGGCACTGATGGACTGAAACACATCAAATTATATGTCGAATGGTTTGTGTGAGATGTTGAAGCAGTGTGTTGAGGTGTATGGCTGGTCAGTGCCTCCCATGCCTTTAGGTGAAGTCAAAGACTGCAGAGTGAGATGTCCAATTCAGATTTTTTTGTCAAATTCGATATTTTTAGTGGCCGTTCACATTAGAGAAAAAAAAAAGTGATTTCTAGTGTGAATGCAATCTGATATGAAAAATTCGGAATTGCACGTTCACAAGGACATGAACAAGTCCAATACAGGTCGCAAATGGACAAAGAAAAATGGAATTGACCTGCAGTGTGAACAAGGCCAAAAGGTGAAGCAGGCAGAGGGTATGGGTCATATATATACTATTCGCAAAAACTCACTCACTAAGGTTCATGCAGTAAATTAGTCTGATTGTCCCGAACCAGACGCACACCAGTGCGCAATCATCTGGGAGCCGCGCTGAGCGCACCTCCAAGCGCACTCGCACGCACGTCACTCAAGCTGCTGCAGGCAGCTGCGTTCCATCTTCACTGATGAGAGGGACGACTACTTAAACTACCGCCACTAGAGATCCTTTGCCAGAACGTAGCAATCTGTACATCGTACCGTAAACTCGTCTCGAGCTTCCTAGTTGCCTTTTTGATCCTAATCTCTGTGTTTTTCCCTGCGTTAATTGTCGTGTCCTCTCCCACCCCGCAGTTCCCTGTGTGCGTCCCCGAGTCACGCTGTGTGTCGTGTGCTCCTGGATCTTCCCTGTCTTCCTCGTGTTTCCTGGTTCTCGACTCCTCGCTCGCCCCTGGACTACGACGACTCGCTCCTGCCTCTCGACCACGCTTACGCCCCTGGACAACCCTGCCTGCCTTGCCCTTGTCTGACAGCAAGGGCAAGGCTGCCCACTTCGTCCAGCTCCTCCCGGGTGGATCCCGAGGCGTTCCCAGGCCAGCCGGGAGAGATAGTCTTCCCAGCGTGTCCTGGGTCTTCCCCGTGGCCTCCTACCGGTCGGACGTGCCCGAAACACCTCCCTAGGGAGGCGTTCAGGTGGCATCCTGACCAGATGCCCCAACCACCTCATCTGGCTCCTCTCGATGTGGAGGAGCAGCGGCTTTACTTTGACAGAGCTTCTCATACGGTAAAAACCTCTAGTTAAATTCTACACACCCATTTCCTTTTGATTACATACACATCATATTTGATATATACATATATTGATATATAATGTAATATCATATAATATATTATACAAATTATATATGTATAATATTATATATATATATATATATATATATATATATATATATATATATATATATATATATATATATATATATATATATATATTTAGATATATATATAGATTGATAGCTATTTCCTTTTTAATAAATACGGCCCAGGCTAAACGCTCTCCCAGCCTCAGTGCCGTCTCCTTCTCCCCGGTACCATCACAGTACGATCTGGCCATGTCGGAACTAGGCGGCACGGGAATAGCTCGCACCACTCCCTCTCCCCGACCCCCCACGAACCCTGATCTTCCCACCATGCACACTATTCTCCGGCAACACCAGTCCCGCTTCGATCACTTGGAGACCCAGCTTAATGTTGCCTTTGCCAACCTGCTGTCAAGGCTCGACACCATTGAGCCAATAACCGCCCCTCCACCTGCGCTGGATACGGGTGGCTCCGCGGCTGCCTCCGCGGCTGCCTCCGCGGCTGCCTCCGCGGCTGCCTCCGCGGCTGCCTCCGCGGCTGCCACAACATGGAACACCTCCCTCACCAGGGAACCAAAGATTGCCACCCCCAAGACATTTGAGGGAGATTTTGAACTCTGCCGGGGATTTTTGGTCCAGTGCGAGCTCATATTTCAGCACCAGCCCTCTCGCTACTCGTCTGATGGGGCCAAGATTGCCTTCTTGTTCTCCCCCCTGTCAGGCAGAACGCTGCGATGGGCCACAGCGGCAATCGACCAGAGCTTTTCCGGGCTGTTTTTTGACCACCCAGTGGACGGGGGGGATGTCGCCTCCCGCCTCCACTCCATTCAGCAGGGCTCCTGCTCCGTGGCTGATTACACCCTGGAGTTTCGCACCCTCTCAGCTGACAGCGGGTGGGGGACAAGGCACTCCAGAGCGCGTACCGACGCGGGCTCAGTGACGCAGTGAAGGACGGACTTCTTCGGGACCGACCGACGTCCTACCAAGCCTTAATTGACCTCGCTCTCCAGATGGACAAAAGACTGATCGAGCGAGCTGCAGAGCGAGCGCACAGCAGGTCAAGCCCAAGTGCTCGCACCAGAACATTCGCTGTCATGTGGCCACCACTATCGGCCCCTGGGGCCACCGGCACGGATGATCCCATGCAGCTAGGCAGATCCTGCCTGGCAGCCGAAGAACGGGAGAGGCGCTTCCGGCAACACCTCTGTCTCTACTGCGGGGTGGCAGGTCATGAGATCAGGAACTGCCCAATAAGGCCAAAAGACAAGGCTCACTAGTCAGGGGAATCCTGGTGAGCCATATGTCCATTCCCCACAAGCGGAAGAATCCTGGCATCCTCTTCCCAGCGACTTTATCATGGAACTCCAAGAACTTAACCATCGGGGCCTACCTGGATTCTGGAGCGAGCAACAGTCATATGGATCTGGAGTTTGCACAACAGGCTGGTATACAGCTTCTACCCCTTGAGACCCTCCTACCGGCTCAAGCCCTGGACGGACACCCTCTTGGTCCCATAAGCCACCGGACGGAACCCTTCTCACTTACCCTCTCAGGGAACCACCATGAGACCATTAGTCTCTGGGTTCTGGATGCCCCCATTGCCCCCCTAGTCCTTGGTCGCTCTTGGCTCTGCAAGCAAATCCTGGCCTGGAGCGCTACATGCCACGCTAACTGCCTCGGATCCGCAGTTCCCCCGAGTGGCAGTCCCACAGACCTCTCTAATGTGCCCCCTGTCTATCACGACCTTTCCGCAGTCTTCAACAAGGAACAGGCACTTTCCCTTCCCCCGCATCGACCATATGATTGCTCCATAGACCTAGTTCCCAATGCTGTCCTCCCATCTAGACGCCTATACAATCTGTCCCTGCCCGAGAAGAAGGCCATGCAGGACTACATTTCAGACTCTCTCGCCTCCGGCATCATTTCCCCCTCTAATTCCCTGATGGCAGCAGGATTCTTCTTTTTGGGCAAGAAGGACGGATCTCTACGCCCCTTCTTCGCAGGATATGTTTTTTTTTTTGTTTTTTTTTGTCATAAAGAAATACAATCATGTGTGCTTACAGACTGTATCCCTGCAGACTGTATTGATCTATATTTATATATAATGTATATATTGTGTTTTTTATGTTGATTTAATAAAAAAAATATATATATATATTTTTATTTTTTTACATTTCTTTTGCGGCCCAGTACCAATCGGTCCACGGCCCGGTGGTTGGGGACCACTGACATAGTGGATTTAACACAATAGTGAGAGTCCAGTCCATAGTGGGGCCAGCAGGAAACTGTCCCGAGCGGAGACGGGTCAGCAGCGCAGAGATGTCCCCAACCGATGCACAGGCGAGCGGTCCACCTCGGGTCCCGACTCTGGACAGCCAGCACTTCATCCATGGCCATCTTAACATTCATTAGATTGCAATTAGATGGCCTTGTGGAAATGACAACAATGATTGTGTGAGCTTGAAAGAGGTCAGAATATATTATATTTGGGACACCACCTATTGCTGGAGTCAAACAAACTTGGCCCCTGCCATGACACCACAAGAAGTTTATACAGTTGACCTGATCATGTCAAAAGAATCAGGTATTATGAAAAATCGAACATAAACCAAAAGAGAACAAATAAGTTAAAAAGTGGTGGCAGCTCTCTCCAATGCCAAGCATCCCTACCCTCCCAAACATTGTTAATAAAGAGAGGAAAGAAAGCAGTGAAATTGCTGAGCAAGCTTGAAACAATCACAATCCTGTCAGAAGACACAGGGAAATGCACATTAATTCTCAACACAACTAATAATAATAACTACTATAGCAGCCGCAACATTAATGCTGCCACAACGACGACTCTTACTGACCTACTGCCTTCGGTAATGGCACCATTCCCAAATGATGTGGGCTCTATTGAAAGCTAAAAAGGGCCCCTAAAAGGCGTACCCCATGGTTTACAGAAGAAACTAAAGCCCAGAAATGATCATGTAGAAAGCTGGAACGCAAATGGCGTGCGACTAAACTTGAGGTTTTCCATCAAGCATGGAGTGATAGTTTAATAACTTATAAACGCATGCTTACCTTAGCTAAAGCTAAATATTACTCAAATCTCATCCACCTCAACAAAAATGATCCTAAATTTCTGTTTAGTACAGTAGCATCGCTAACTCAACAAGAGACTCCTCCCAGTAGCTCCACCCACTCAGCAGATGACTTTATGAATTTCTTTAATAAGAAAATTGAAGTCATTAGAAAAGAGATTAAAGACAATGCATCTCAGCTACAACTGGGTTCTATTAACACAAATACGACTGTATATACGACGGACACTGCCCTCCAAAATAGTTTCTCTCTCTTTGATGAAATAACATTGGAGGAATTGTTAAAATGTGTAAATGGGACAAAACAAACAACATGTTTACTTGACCCAATTCCTGGGAAACTTATCAAGGAGCTTTTTGTTTTATTAGGTCCATCAGTGTTAAATATTATAAACGTATCACTTTCCTCTGGTACTGTTCCCCTAGCATTCAAAAAAGCGGTTATTCATCCTCTACTCAAAAGACCTAACCTCGATCCTGACCTCATGGTGAACTACCGGCCGGTGTCCCACCTTCCGTTTATCTCGAAAATTCTCGAAAAAATTGTCGCACAGCAGCTAAATGAACACTTAGCGTCTAACAATCTCTGTGAACCTTTTCAGTCCGGTTTCAGGGCAAATCACTCTACGGAGACAGCCCTCGCAAAAATGACTAATGATCTATTGCTAACGATGGATTCTGATGCGTCATCTATGTTGCTGCTTCTTGATCTTAGCGCCGCTTTCGATACTGTTGATCATAATATTTTATTAGAGCGTATCAAAACGCGTATTGGGATGACAGACTTAGCCTTGTCTTGGTTTAACTCTTATCTTACTGACAGGATGCAGTGTGTCTCCCATAACAATGTGACCTCGGACTATGTTAAGGTAACGTGCGGAGTTCCCCAGGGTTCGGTTCTTGGCCCTGCACTCTTTAGTATTTACATGCTGCCGCTAGGTGACATCATACGCAAATACGGTGTTAGCTTTCACTGTTATGCTGATGACACCCAACTCTACATGCCCCTAAAGCTGACTAACACGCCGGACTGTAGTCAGCTGGAGGCGTGTCTTAATGAAATTAAACAATGGATGTCCGCTAACTTTTTGCAACTCAACGCTAAGAAAACGGAAATGCTGATTATCGGTCCTGCTCAACACCGACATCTATTTAATAATACCACCTTAACATTTGACAACCAAACAATTAAACAAGGCGACTCGGTAAAGAATCTGGGTATTATCTTCGACCCAACTCTCTCGTTTGAGTCACACATTAAGAGTGTTACTAAAACGGCCTTCTTTCATCTCCGTAATATCGCTAAAATTCGTTCCATTTTGTCCACAAGCGATGCTGAGATCATTATTCATGCGTTCATTACATCTCGTCTCGATTACTGTAACGTTTTATTTTTGGGCCTCCCTATGTCTAGCATTAAAAGATTACAGATGGTACAAAATGCGGCTGCTAGACTTTTGACAAAAACAAGAACGTTTGATCATATTACGCCTATACTGGCTCACTTGCACTGGCTTCCTGTGCACCTAAGATGCGACTTTAAGGTTTTACTACTTACGTATAAAATACTACACGGTCAAGCTCCTGCCTATCTTGCCGATTGTATTGTACCATATGTCCCGGCAAGAAATCTGCGTTCAAAGAACTCCGGCTTATTAGTGATTCCCAGAGCCCAAAAAAAGTCTGCGGGTTATAGAGCGTTTTCTATTCGGGCTCCAATATTATGGAATGCCCTCCCGGTAAAAGTTAGAGATGCTACCTCAGTAGAAGCATTTCAGTCTCATCTTAAAACCGCTAGCCTGTTCATCGGATGGGGACATCTCTACGCTGCTGACCCGTCTCCGCTCGGGATGGTACCTGCTGGCCCCACCATGGACTGGACTTTCGCTGATGTGTTGGACTTTCACAAAATTATGTCAGACCCACTCGACATCCATTGCTTTCGGTCTCCCCTAGAGGGGGGGTGGGGGGGGGGTTACCCACATTTAAGTCTCATCTTAAAACCGCTAGCCTGTTCATCGGATGGGGACATCTCTACGCTGCTGACCCGTCTCCGCTCGGGATGGTACCTGCTGGCCCCACCATGGACTGGACTTTCGCTGATGTGTTGGACTTTCACAAAATTATGTCAGACCCACTCGACATCCATTGCTTTCGGTCTCCCCTAGAGGGGGGGTGGGGGGGGTTACCCACATTTAAGTCTCATCTTAAAACCGCTAGCCTGTTCATCGGATGGGGACATCTCTACGCTGCTGACCCGTCTCCGCTCGGGATGGTTCCTGCTGGCCCCACCATGGACTGGACTTTCGCTGATGTGTTGGACTTTCACAAAATTATGTCAGACCCACTCGACATCCATTGCTTTCGGTCTCCCCTAGAGGGGGGGGGGGGAGGGGTTACCCACATATGCGGTCCTCTCCAAGGTTTCTCATAGTCATTCACATTGACGTCCCACTGGGGTGAGTTTTCCTTGCCCGTATGTGGGCTCTGTACCGAGGATGTCGTTGTGGCTTGTACAGCCCTTTGAGACACTTGTGATTTAGGGCTATATAAATAAACATTGATTGATTGATTGATTGATTGATTACCATAATAAGTTGCTTACACTTCTCAAAGACACCAACACTTGTAAAATACTTAAAAGTGACCCAACCATTGTGTATAAGATGAGGATTGTTGAGTACCTACAAACATCACAAAAACCAACATCTTAGCATCTTTGGTCAGCAAAACGCCACATCATGTCGACCCAATGAACTCTGTGACAAATATCAGATACCTAAAACCAGACAACCATGAAACTGATGTTACCTCTGTTTGGTTGTATCCCGACCCAGGATGCAGTAGACGATGAAGCATTGATTACTGTTTCAAAAAGGTGTTGGATGCAATACATTGTCATTCCATATGTATCAGGTCTATCTGAGGAATGTAGACACATTTTAACTAACGCAACATTTCAGTACACCTAAAATCAGGCAACACCCTGAGACAACAGCGAGTGCACCCCAAAGACCGGACATTCCACACCCAGAAAACAATCTGGGGTACAATATACTGTCCAGTGTGGTGAGAAATTGACTAAGAGGGTACACATGATACAAAATGCACACACATACTATTGCTGATGTGGGCACTTTCACTTTAGTGTGTTGCCTAAAGAAGTGATAATGTGCAACAGGGGGAAAAGAGAGAAAATGAAACGTCTGTACTAAATAAAGATAAATATTCCAGAGCCTCTGTTCTCTTCCTGTGTTTTCCTCTCCTCCACAGCAAAATGTGTATTGATTTCCATGCATATTTATAATGTCTTCTGATCTAGTTGGTCTTCCGTGTTTCAGAGGTGATAGGCCTCCTCCATGGAGCAAAATTAACTTCAATAAACATACAGTCTTTCCAATCCATCTTGTGATGACATAGAGCATTCATTTGTTTGTCTGTGTGTCTTGCGTGTGGTGCAGAACATGTTTGGAATTGTTAATAGAATTAGTCTTTCTTGGACTCTTTAGACTTTAGTAACATCCAATCCATCCACTTTCTACAGCTTGTCCCTTATGGGGTCGCGGGGGTGCTGGGGCCTATCCCAGCTGACTTTAGTAACATGTCACTTGGAAATACATGCAGTGTTCAATGCCCACTTAGTTTGTAAAAACATGAGATTTTAAGTGAGAGTTTCTTGAATAAGGTTAATTAATGGCAAAGTGTGGCTTTTTGAGTGTAGAAGATTCAAAAATCAGCACCCAGTATTATTTATGTGAAGAACATGTTCAGTTTTTGCACAAAGTGCTAAGCATGTAAACATGCCTACTCTGGTAAGCAGCAGGAGACTTAAGCTGAGGTATAACAGCTTGAGGGCAAAAAAAAGTAAGTGAAATGTGATGGACCCGAGTGGTGGGATATTAAAATCAAATACAAATGTTGCTAAAAACAAATATAAAATATTAAGAACCCAATGTAGTGAGAGCAGCTGTCCAAAATAAGGGAAGATGATTATGCTTGTTCGCACTTTATTGCAATACAAATTAAAAACCAGTCCAGTTGACAACGCTAAAAATACCAATATTATTGTGAGGGTACAGCCGCGACAGGCTTAGGGGTTCCGCATCCTGGCTCCGCCCACTTCTACGGCGTCCTCCTGCACACAAAATTAAAACAGAGGCAGGCCACGGGGATAAAATCTTCTAAAACCAAGGAGACGCTCTCCGGGCTGACGCCACACTTACACGCAAGGCAGGTGTTTCCCCTGCCCTTGCTGTAGTTCCACGTCGAAGTCTTGGGTACGCCCACTCTCCTCGCCAGTCGCTGGTCACTCGCGGGACCTATGTGGCCGTACCCGTCCCGTCTCGCTCCGCCTGTTGGTCGCTCCCGGGGGTCGCCGCAGGTCTCTGGGCCCCAATCGCCCCCTGTCCACAGAACCACACAGCCAGCATACAACGCACGTGCCCGCAAGCCCACAGCCCAAGGCAGTTGGTTGCCCCCACAGATCCACAACACACGTCACTTACTTCGGAGGCAGAGTTTCCTCTGCCCCTGGGTGTTGTGGGCTTCTTGGGGTTCACTCCGGTGGCCTGCGGGGTCTGCTGTGTAGTCCGGGGGTTCCTTCCCAGCCTGCGCGCTAGTGATGGGTCCGGCAACACCGATGCATCGGCGCATGCGTCGAGCTCATAGAGCGATACCCTGTGTCGGTGCGCGTATCGCTTTTAGAAAGTCACGTGACCGAACACGAGCTGTTTTGGTCACGTGACCGCTCATGAGCTGTTCTGGTCACGTGACCGCTCATGAACTGTATCGCACTGACGCCTGCGCGTCAAACTGTTTATTAGGAAGCGGCGCAATGCGTGTTGTTGACGAACACCGTTAGGGCCGCTTGTTGTCACTGTCACTCAAAGTTGCATTTCAAAATTACACAGAATAAATGTGTTTATTTTGTTTAGAATTCAGATGGGTTTGATTTGGTGCGCGGCATATATTGGCTGTGCGGCGCACAGTGTGCGCGGAGGACGCCTGAGCACTGCGCAATTGCGCAGGCGCGCACCTTAGAGGGAATGTTGCTCACAGGGCACAGAGGAGGCGTCAGTGCGATACAGTTCGCGTATCGGTCACGTGACCAAAGCAGCTCATGATCGGTCACGTGACTTTCTAAAAGCGGTACGCGCACCGACACAGGGTTTCGCTCTATGAGCTCGACGCATGCGCCTATGCATCTGTGTTGCAGGACCCATCACTACTGTTACTAGAGAAGGTACAGGAATGACGGCGTGGCGAAGTTGGTAGCGTGGCCGTGCCAGCAATCGGTTACTGGGGTTCAATCCCCACCTTCTACCATCCTAGTCATGATACATGTTCACATTATTTGACTGTATCTAAAAAAGATAAAAATATATTTTTATTTAAATGAAGATATTAAATAATCCTAAATGAAATACAATGACTTGGTTTATATTATTGTATATACTAGGTCATAAAATCAGTGTCAGTTGAGTCGGTCCATAGGTTGCCTGTAGGGATTTTTAATGTCCAGCAGATGTCAGTATTTAGTGACACAGTATCGACACAGTATCAATACAGTTTTGCAATGTGTCGAAACGCTTCATGAGGCCTCATCAACCCATCACTACTGCGCGCGTCCACCCGGTCGCTCACGACAAAGCCTGTCGATCCTCTCCGGTCGCTTCCCTCTGTCGCTTTCCTCTCTGGCGTCTATTTTCTTTTAAATGGGTGAAGTGCTAATGCTCCACAGGTGCGTCTAACTTCAGGTGTCGTGTGATTGGGCACTTTGGTTGTCAGGGGCAACGTCTAAAAGGGGCGAGTCTTAAAATGCCAGCAAAGTCCACAAGGTGTAAAAACATGCAATTAAAAAGACAATCAAATTCTAAAATGTAAAGACATGCAATTAAAAATACAATCACATTCTAAAGTGTAAAAACATGCAATTAAAAATACAATCAAATTCTAAAATGTAAAACATGCAATTAAAATCCACAGCAATAAAATGCCAGCAAAGTCCACAAGGTGTAAAAACATGCAATTAAAAAGACAATCAAATTCTAAAATGTAAAGACATGCAATTAAAAATACAATCACATTCTAAAGTGTAAAAACATGCAATTAAAAATACAATCAAATTCTAAAATGTAAAACATGCAATTAAAATCCACAGCAATAAAATGCCAGCAAAGTCCACAAGGTGTAAAAACATGCAATTAAAAAGACAATCAAATTCTAAAATGTAAAGACATGCAATTAAAAATACAATCACATTCTAAAGTGTAAAAACATGCAATTAAAAATACAATCAAATTCTAAAATGTAAAACATGCAATTAAAATCCACAGCAATAAAATGCCAGCAAAGTCCACAAGGTGTAAAAACATGCAATTAAAAAGACAATCAAATTCTAAAATGTAAAGACATGCAATTAAAAATACAATCACATTCTAAAGTGTAAAAACATGCAATTAAAAATACAATCAAATTCTAAAATGTAAAACATGCAATTAAAATCCACAGCAATAAAATACTAAGACATGCAGGGCAATAAAACATGAAAAATAAAATCCCCTACTTGTGTCCCATCACAAAATGCATTCTTAAATCTCTTCATTCCTGCAGCGTAAGAGAACACAGCCTGGGTTTAACAAAAAATCCAAAATTGCTTCCAGGAAATATTTTTCAGGGGCAAGGTTGTTGTTCTTTTCTGAGTGGGAGGCTTGCAGTGCCAAACATTGAAAACCGCCGTGCACTGTTTTCATGGATAGGTTGGCTCTGCTAGAGTGCCGTGTCCGCCAGTTAGAGCAGAGTAATTTCGTAACTTCAGAAGTTGCAGACACATCTGCTAGCGTTAGCTGTAGCAAGCTAACTAGCCCATCTTATAGCAGCCCTAAGCGGCCTATACGCAACGGTGAACCGGTTGAGACACATAATACATTTAGCCCTTTAGCTAGTCCTACACCCCAGTCTACCGGGCACCACACTATAGTCATAGGGGACTCCATTACCCGAAACATAAAGCTTAGCAAACCAGCCACAATTAAATGTATTCCAGGGGTCAGAGCACCTGACATTGAAGCTAATCTTAGGTAGCTAACTTGCAACAGACCTCGTAAACACGTACGAAAGGTTAATCGTACCACTAGCTATGCAAACATAGTTGTACACGTTGGCTCCAATGACAGTAGAATGAGACAGTCAGAGATTACAAAGAGAAACATAGCTAGCTGTTTAGGCATCAAGTACTTGTCTCTGGCCCGCTGCCTGCGAGAGGCAACGATGAGAGGTATAGCAGCTTAGTCTCGCTTAACAAGTGGCTGGCTAGTTTTTGTAGACAACAGGGACTAACGTTTATTGATAATTGGCCCTGTTTCTGGGGCAAACCGGGCTTGTTGATGAGGGATGACCTTCACCCTAACCAGGAAGCCGCCATCATCCTGCCTAGGAACATAGATTATTGTTTGAATCACACTTGACTAACTACACTAGAGCAAGCCCGGCAATTACAGTGTATGTTAGTCCGGGTGAGGAGTCAGTTAAGCCAGAACTAGCCAGCGCCAGGCTGGTAAATCCCTGCACACATAGCATTTCTCCTAGAATAATACACAACTCACATGGTGTTTTTTTCTGCAGTGACTGTGCCAGAGGTGGAGATGCATTTTACTGAGGTGGCAAATTATGACGCGTTCAGTGTATCGCAGCACCAAAGCAAACAATCTGAAGATTCCCGTCTTATCAATTCCTAGATATGGTCGAAATTATTTAAAGCGCACTACGCAAAATAAACGCAACATTATTAATATTACTACTACGGATAACTTTAACAAAAATTCCTCAAAACAGCCCACTACCTATAATATGGGCTTTTTAAACATAAGGTCATAGTCTCCCAAAACGTTATTAGTTAATGAAGTCATTAGAGATAACAATCTTAACGTCATTGGTCTCAGCGAAACCTGGCTCAAACCAGACACATTTTTTGCGCTGAACGAGGCATCTCCTCCTAACTATACGAAAGCGCATATTGCCCGTCCCCTTAAAACGGGTGGGGGTCGCACTAATATACAATGAAAACCTTAACCTTACCCCTAACCTAAGTAATAAATAATAAATCATTTGAGGTGCTTACTATGAGGTCTGTCGCACCGCTGCCTCTCTACCTGGCTGTTATCTACCGCCCTCCTGGGCCCTATTCGGACTTTATCAGTGAATTCTCAGAGTTTGTCGCTGATTTACTGACGCACGCCGACAATATAATTATAATAGGGGACTTTAATATCCATATGAATACCCCATCAGACCCTCCGTGCATGGCGCTCCAGACTATAATTGATAGCTGTGGTCTTACACAAATTATAAATGAACCCACACATCGCAACGGCAATACGATAGATCTAGTGCTTGTCAGGGGTGTGACCACCTCCAAAGTTGTGATACTCCCGTATACTAAAGTAATGTCCGATCATTACCTTATAAAATTCAAAGTTCTGACTCATTGTCAACAAGCTAATAATAATAACTGCTTTAGTAGCCGCAACATTAATGCTGTCACAACTATGACTCTTGCTGGCCTACTGCCTTCGGTAATGGCGCCATTCCCAAATGATGTGGGCTCTATTGATAACCTCACTAACAACTTTAACGACGCCCTGCGCGACACCATTGATAGTATAGCACCGCTAAAGCTAAAACAGGCCCATAAAAGGCATACCCCATGGTTTACTGTAGAAACTAGAGCTCTTAAACTATCATGTAGAAAGCTGGAACGCAAATGGCGCGCGACTAAACTTGAGGTTTTCCATCAAGCATGGAGTGATAGTTTAATAACTTATAAACACATTCTTACCTTAGCTAACGCTAATTACTACTCAAATCTCATCCGCCTCAACAAAAACGATCCTAAATATTTGTTCAGTACAGTACTATCGCTAACCCAACAAGGGACTCCTCCCAGTAGCTCCACCCACTCGGCAGATGACTTTATGAATATCTTTAATAAGAAAATTGAACTCTTTAGAAAGGAGATTAAAGACAACACATCCCAGCTACAACTGGGTTTTATTAACATGGATACAAATGTATATACAACGGATATTGCCCTCCAAAATAGTCTCTCTCTTTTTGATGAAATAACATTAGAGGAACTGCTACGGCGTGTAAATGGGATAAAACAAACAACATGTTTAAAACAAACAACATGTTTACTTGACCCACTTCCTGGGAAACTTATCAAGGAACTGTTCGTAATATTAGGACCATCAGTGCTAAATATTATAAACGTATCACTTTCCTCTGGCACTGTTCCACTAGCATTCAAAAAAGTGGTTATTCATCCTCTGCTCAAAAGACCTGACCTCATAGTAAACTACCGGCCGGTGTCCCACCTTCCTTTTTTTTCGAAAATCCTCGAAAAAATTGTTGCACAGCAGCTAAATGAACACTTAGCGTCTAACAATCTCTGTGAACCCTTTCAATCCGGTTTCAGGGCAAATCACTCTACGGAGACAGCCCTCTCAAAAATGAATAATGATCTATTGCTAACGATGGATGCTGATACGTCATCCATGTTGCTGCTTCTTGATCTTAGCGCTGCTTTCGATACCATCGATCATAATATTTTATTAGAGCGTATCAAAACACGTATTGGTATGTCAGACTTAGTCTTGTCTTGGTTTAACTCCTATCTTGCTGACAGGATGCAGTGCGTCTCCCATAACAATGTGTTAAGGTAACGTGTGGAGTTCCCCAGGGTTCGGTTCTTGGCCCTGCACTCTTCAGCATCTACATGCTGCCGCTAAGTGACATCATACGCAAATACGGTGTTAGCTTTCACTGTTATGCTGATGACACCCAACTCTACATGCACCTAAAGCTAACCAACACGCCGGATTGTAGTCAGCTAGAGGCGTGTCTTAATGAAATTAAACAATGGATGTCCGCTAACTTTTTACAACTCAACACTAAGAAAACGGAAATGCTGATTATCGGTCCTGCTAAACACCGACACCTATTTAATAATACCACTTTAACATTTGACAACCAAAAAATTACACAAGGCAACTCGGTAAATAATTTGGGTATTATCTTCGACCCAACTCTCTCGTTTGAGTCACTCATTAAGAGTGTTACTAAAACGGCCTTCTTTCATCTCCGTAATATCGCTACAATTTGTTCCATTTTGTCCACAAGCGACGCTGAAATCATTATTGATGCGTTCATTTAGTCTTGTCTCGATTACTGTAACGTATTATTTTCGGGTCTCCCTATGTCTAGCATTAAAAAGATTACAGTTGGTACAAAATGCGGCTGCTAGACTTTTGACAAGAACAAGAAAGTTTGATCATATTACGCCTATACTGGCTCACCTGCACTGGCTTCCTGTGCACTTAAGTTGTGACTTTAAGGTTTTACTACTTACGTATAAAATACTACACGGTCTAGCTCCATCCTATCTGGCTGATTGTATTGTACCATATGTCCCTGCAAGAAATCTGCGTTCAAAGAACTCCGGCTTATTTGTGATTCCCAGAGTCTTCTACTCGGGCTCAAGTACTCTGGAATGCCCTCCCGGTAACAGTTACAGATGCTACCTCAGTAGAAGCATTTAAGTCCCATCTTAAAACTAATTTGTATACTCTAGCCTTTAAATCAGGGGTGGGCAATTCATTTTGACCGGGGGCCGCATAAGCAACCCGAGCACTGCTGGAGGGCCACACGACAATATTTCAATTAAATTTTGCTCAATATTATTTTTGATATACCGTAAGATAAATAATAATGATGATAATAATAATAATAATTAATAATAATAATAATAATTTAATTTAACCTAACTTAACTTTATACAAAAGCAGATCGCTTTTGATGGTCACTTTATCCTGCATTATCCAACATTTTTCCCCATCAGATTTGGACAACCATCTGTTGTTAAAAATAGTTTTTAATCATATTTATTTTATATTGTTTTTTATATTGGTTTTATATGTAATTGTTTTTTCTTTTTATTCAGTCATTGGTGGAGCTAAGGATAATATTTGAATATTGTTTTTAATATTGTTGTGCAGCACTTTGGAAACATTTTGTTGTTTAAATGTGCTATATAAATAAAGTGGATTGGATTGTCACACCTGCCAGCTTGTCCCATTTCAGTCCTAGCATGTCCAAATATGCATTTACCTATGTGAACAAGTCATTACCTGTGGTTGTCTCTTTAATTGACTGCATGGCTGCCAAGTACTCCGTGATTTGAAAGTCTGCAGTTATCCCACGTAAGAAGAAGAGCAGCTGGGCGGTGTCACGTACATCACAGCTCTCATCCAAAGTTAGCAAAAAACAGTCCATGTCTCCGGGCATACAGCGCAACTAAGTCCAATGAGCACTCCTTAATAAACTCTCCGTCAGAAAACGCCTTACTTTTTCTAGCGCTTTTGTGAGAAATGACGAAAATTGCCCTGACAGCTGCATCTCTGGGGGTGTGAAATATGAAGTCCTTGTTGGGTTTGCAGTTTTACCATCAACGCATCGGCCTCCCTTGCGCGCGCTTCATCAGACACATTTTCCCTCGTGTTTTGTTCGTGTAGTGGCGATTAAAGTGATATTCTTTAAACACAGCAACCTGTGTACCACACATTAAGCACACGGCTTTACCATTAATTTATGTAACGAAATACTTGGCAGTCCATGTCTTGTTGAAAACAAGCCATTCGTCATCAACTTTTCTTTTTTTAGCATCTCATCACTTGTCTCTATGCACCTTCACTCACAGGTTCCCCCCGGACATACGGGATAAATAACACATTTCAAAATAAAAGCAGCACAGTTGTATTGCGCGCACGACATAGATGTTTTTTAAACTTTATTTTGTAATTTGTGATTGCGCCGTTCAATTCACTCACAATCGCACACGCGCATACGTCCACACGGAAGTAATACAAATAACGCTTTTCAAAACAAAAGCAGCACCGTTGTATTGCACACTCGACATAGATACTTTTTGAAATGTATTTTGTAATTTATGATTGGCCTCACGCGGGCCGGACAGGGATGCGCAAAGGGCCGGATGCGGCCCGCGGGCCGTACAATGCCCAGGTCTGCTTTAAATAGACCCCCCTTTTAGACCAGTTGATCTGCCGTTTGATTCAGGGACCACAGATGACGCGCTAGCTGTCCAAAGTCGGGACCCAGGGTGGACGACTCATCTGTGCATCTTTAGGGAACGTGTCTGCGCTGCTGACCTGTCTCCACTCAAGATGATCTCCTGCTGGACCCACTATGGACTGGACTCTCACACCATTATGTTAGAGCCACTATGGACTGGACTCTCACAATATTATGCTAGATCTACTCGACGTCCATTGCACCGGTCGCCCAGGGGGGAGAGTCTCCACATCTGCGGTCCCCTCCAAGGTTTCTCATTGTCATCCCATTGGGTTGAGTTTTTTTCTTGCCCTGATGTGGGATCTGAGCCGAGACACTCGTAATTTAGGGCTATATAAATAAACTTTGATTGATTGATTGATGATTGATAAAGACATGTTAGAATTCTAAGTACTGTAACTATTCTTGTACCACATGCACATCTGTCTTTGTTGAATTTCAAAGCAGAAATCGGCAGTTTTTTTCTCGGCAGTATTTTGTAGATCATAATTGCTCCTTTATGTCTAAAAACTTTTTATTAGATAATACTGTATATAGCTAATAGTATTTTCTTACACTTTATGGGTACTTGTCTTTAAATGCCACCAAAATCCGACACAAATTAACACATCATAAAACCTTTCATTTCATTGATTGGTAGCAGAGCTCATGTCATGTTTATGGACTGTTTGTACTCTATTAAAGGGTGAGGACAAACATTACATCTTCCTTTGGGAGGATTGGTTGACTTTTTCCATTTCCTGTGCATTAGATGGGATTATATCTTCACACCTTTGAGGAGCTTCCTTAAGCTTTATTGTACTGCAGAGATAACAATCATCCACATTTACCCCGCTTGTTTAATTATCCTCAATAATGTGATTTTGTACTTTTACATTAACAACTTGTAAGTCTACTCTGCCTTAATACTTAATACTAATATATATTTTCAACCGACTTTGAGTACAGCCATAACTTTCCTGTTTATTCCCCATTGAACAACTGTTTGAGTAAAGAGCTCTCAAAGGGGAGCCCAGGATGAAGACAAGAGACAGTTCCTCTAAGTGGCTCTTCATCTGCCTGCTGTCAGGCTTGACCTTGTTCTGACAGTGCAGTGTCTGGTTTGCATGAGTGCTATTAAACTGAGTTTACAGTATACTATCCTTTTATATCTTTTGTATTGGGGTTGATTTTCGCAATTTGTTTAGCCAATGCCTGTTATTGGCAGGACATTTCTTTGGCTTCAGCTCCAACTGGTACACAGAAGCAAAAAAGTTATCTGGTCCTTTTCTTCACTACCCCTTATTTTTTCTGCTCAGTCTTCAGTGAGGTGATTAAAATGTTAGGTGAAACATGAAGCAATAATGGCTGGAGGAAAATTTCCGCAGGTGTCTTTTTTCCTCATCCACCGTTTCAAAAATGTGACAAGTGATGGAAGGCCACATTTGCCAACATCTATACATGTGTCAAAAGCATTACAAGTCAGCTAAACCTCACATGTAAACTTCGAAACAGGTCTGTTTGTCATGGCCCGGGCGCACGTCATTGCGCATTCATGTGTGTGATGTGCTGGGTGCATCTCCAGGAGCGCGCCAGGCGCGTGCCAGTCCGGCTGCAGCAACCAGCTGCAATCAATCGCCGGCAATCAACACACCTGAAGCTGATGATGAGACCTGCCTTCATAAGCCAGCACAACCTGCTATCCCAGGCCAGAACTTCGTTCCCACGTCACAAGTTGCGTGTCTCGTCACCCCGCATTCCCTTTGGTCCCCTGGCTGCATCTTGGATCTCGACCTCCCGCCTGGACACAGACTTTGCCCCCGACTACCTGCCTGCCTCACGGACCTTCAAGCATGCCTTTCCCCTCTGGGACTTCCGCCTCTCGCTCAACACTCGGGTAACACACATCAGATAATTGCTACACATTGTCACACACATATACACACTTTTGGCTTTTTACACACACTTCATTTATTATTTATATATATATATATATATATATATATATATATATATATATATATATATATATATATATATATATATATATATATATATATATATATATATATATAAATAAATAGAGTTAATATGACGTCCCTCCTGTCTGTGCCGTCTCCTTCCTCCTGTACACATAACACTGTTAAGTATAACCGATACTTGATTTTTTTCCATTTCTAGTCAAAAAATGTTCTTTGTTTCTTTTTCATTTTTTAAATAATTGAAAGAGGAATTGTACATAATGATAGTTATTCAGTGTTAAGAAAATAACTTAATAAATACATATAATAAAAGTAATTAATAGGTTACTCATTACTTTCCCAAAAAAGTAATCAAATTACTTATGGGATTACTAGGGGAAAGTAATTTGTTACTTTGTTTCCTTCAAATACCTGGGGCCATACTTATCAAGCTTCTTAGAGTGCGATTTTACACTTAAGTCCTGAAAATTTGCGAAATTTAGTCCTACTCTCAAACTTAAGAATAAAAGCTTTTTATCAACGTTCTTAAGTCTAAGAATCACTCCTAATCTCCACGATATTTAAGAGACCTTCAGAGGTGTCTTAAGTGGTTAGGAGTTGCCAGCAGGGGATGGCACTGAGGCGAGAGACGTGCGCGAACGTTCATCTTTGTTTGATGACGAGCAGCTGATCAAACGGTATCGTTTAGACAGAGCAGGTATTATTTTTGTCACAGATTTAATAATTTTCCATTCCTTGTTGATTTCTGCATGTGGCTGCAGTGGACTAGTATATATAGAGCCACCCACACCAGTTTCAAATTAGTTGCCTAATTAATGAATTGGAAAGAAAATGTTATGAGTGTAGCGTATGTGTGTGGCACACACATACGCTAGGTTACAGCATGTGAGGTGAGTGACGTCAGTGAGTGTGTGGGCGAGAGAGAGAGGGAGCGGTATTGTGAGTGCGAGCGGGGACTAGTTTGTTTTGTGTTGGATTAGCTGTGTGCAAGCAATCAATAAAGCAAGATTTGCAACTAATCGCCGGGCTCATCATTCACTCTAAAGTCGTCCGCTGTGGAGACCCACTGTCGGGTAAAGTGAAGGGTGTTGCCCCGAGCATACATCCTGGAGAAGTGTCTCCCCTGCCTCTTTGTTACGGCATGGGAGCAGGAAGCAGGAAAGGTGCAACAAAAAGGAAACATTTATTTTTGATTCATTGCCAATATTGTTTGTTTGTTTTGTATTATTTTGTAGTTTATTGTCAAAATATACACTCCCATTGTCCACTTAAATATTTCTAAGATATTTCTTTATTCTTAGACAAAGGATTCCCTTCCGTGATTCGTCATTTCTATGGACACAGAAATGACGTCACCTAAAATTCCGTTTACGGCACATAGTAATGTCGTAATTCAGCTTTGAGTGTGACACTTAAGATTCAGTCCTACACTTTGCTGAAAGTGTGAGTAAGACGCTTGATAACTAACTTTTAAGTGCAGCTTTCAGCGAAGAATTTATTTACTCTTAAGTCAACTCTTAGCAGACTTCTTAGGAGTAATTCTAAGAAGCTTGATAAGTACGGCCCCTGGTGTATGCAGTTGAAAGCTGTTTCATGAGATCAGAGTGTGTGAGTGTGTGCCTTTTAGTGAAAGCGATTGAACATGATTTGGTGGCTGTTTTCTCTCCTTGTCCACAAATTGGGTACTATAGGACTACATGATTATCACTTCAATAAATTGCGCCAGCTGACACCTATTACACGAGAACAATAAAATACCTACTTTAACCATAATTTCACAAATATATCTTAAATTGTCTCAAGAGCTAGCTTCTGTATAATGAGAATCAGCAACACCAAGTCCATGATTCTCTCCCGAAAAAGGGTGAAGTGCCATCTCTTGCCCCAAGTGGAGGAGTTCAAGAAACTCGGAGTCTTGTTAACGAGAGAGGAATGAGTGGATTGTGAGATTCCTATCCTCACTTATGGTCATGAGCTTTGGGTTGTGACCGTCAGGACAAGATCACGGGTACAAGCGGCCAAAATAAGTTTCATTCGGGAGGAGCCGGATGAAAATAGCTGGGGAGAGGGAAGTCTGGACTTTTCTGCTTAAGCTCAAAACCTGACCTCGGATAAGCGCAAGTAGATGAATGGATGGATTGATGGGTCTTACACTGTTGCCAAAAACTTTACTCTCTGTCTTCTCATGTAGAGAACATTTTTACTTTCAGCAGTGTCATCCAGCGTAATTATTGCTATCTATTCAGTACAATGCAATGGATGCATAAAATCATGAGGGAAGATTAAACTGTTTAAAATCCAAAGTACTTTTGTATTGTAGAATGCTTCATCCTGAGACACAGTAGCTTACATTTTTTTTAGGATGGTTGACTGGCTACTATAAACAATATATTTTGACATACAACTATTTTAGTAGAAGAATTGCTAAATTATTTGGGTTTAGGACAGGGGTCCCCAAACTACGCCAACGTCCAAAATCCGGCCTTTGGGAATCCTAAGTAAAAAAAAAATGTTTTAATTATTATTTTTTTAAATCTGTCCTTTCTAATCCATTTTCTACTACGTGCTACTCTTGGTGTCTCCTAGCCGCTCAGACAAATCATATTGTCCAAAAATGCATTTTTTTAATTGATAACATGACATCATCGCACTCGCGCCGCAGTGTCAGGCGAGCTCGCGGCAAGTGTGCGAGGAATATATATATATATATATATATATATATATATATATATATATATATATATATATATATATATATATATATATATATATATATATATATATATATATATATATATATATATATATATATATATATATATATATATAATGTATATATATACAGCCCGGCCCCCTGCCAAATTGTTTTAACTCAATGCGGCCCCTGAGTCAAAAAGTTTGGGGACCCCTGGTTTAGGACATGTTTTCTCTTTTTTTTCATAGTGTTTTAAACTACGGTACACAAAACCTAACCTGACTCTTGCCAGACCCTTGTAGTTCGCTGAGCTCCACACAAGGATCTGGGCTCGAAGGCATTGCAAACTCCTTCCAGATAGCAAAAAATAATGAACCAATCAGGATCGCCGGGCGGGATTTCATAGATGTGACGTAGCGCCGAAGCGACTGTTTGATTCAAACAACAATGGTGGCACGCAGCCCTCGCTGCGTCGTGTGCTGAAATTGATTCTGCTATTGCAACTGTTTTGTCAAATCTATCGAATATTAATTCTTTAAAAGATGAACAGAGAACGGTTTTGAAGGCATTTATTGGTGGCAAGGATGTTTTGGCTCTTCTTCTGACCGGGTTTGGATTTCCCAGCGTCGCTCTCATCAGCGTCACGGGTTGATTTCGATGTGAGTGGTTGAAGTAGCACGTGAAATACATCTCCTATTGAGAACTCCCTGATCCTTGTGTGGAGCTCAGCGAACTACAAGGATCTGGCGAGAGTCAGGTTACACATAACCAGGTTTTCATCAGAACAGACTTTAACTGTCTTGTGTCGTGAAAATTAGACACATATTTATTTTTCCAAACAACTTTGTTAATAAAGTGTGCATTTGTTATGTTACCCTAGTAACAGCGTGTGTAACGGGATTACTTGTTCCAACAATGGCTTATGTGATGGCTCAAGCCCTCAGACATGGGCAGCAGGTGCTCCCTGAAACTGCCGGTTCATAGTCGAGGTGAGTAGGGGAGCGCTGCTCAATACAATTGAATACTGTGCCAGCAAATTAAATAGGGCAACTTGCTGTCCATTCTAGTGTTCTACAACAAACATGACAGTACAGTTTATTCTCCACCAGGAAGTATATGCTGTCCACAGCATCAATCAATATTATAATTATTATTAATTATCTTTTTTTTATTTTTATTTTTTATATATATTTTTTATTATTTATTTTTAATTTTTATATATATATATTTTTTTTTTTAATACACTGTAGCACTTTGAGATTGTTTACTCAATATAAAGTGCTTTTTACAAATAAAATCTATTATTATTATTATTATTAATCAAGTCTAATTTAAACACCAATAAAAACACAACACAGAGCCAAGGAGGCATGCACAATCAACATCTGCAGTGTATCCTGTGAGAGTTACACATCCACCAAGTACAGTATGTTCTATCTACTGTAAGCATTACTCAGTACATGTGAGGCTGTCAGCTTGTTTTTGACTCCATTGACAGAATGATTTATTTGACCACACTAAAGCCCTGATGTATGCTGCAGGAAAGCTTTACCATAGCAAGCTCAAGAAAGACACATCCACATGCCAAAAAGGTAATGCATGTGTGAGGGTGTAAAATTGGGGTAGAGAGACTTACTACGACTGACCCCCCTCTGACAAGTGTCCAATGATAGAGGGTCCGTAATGGTGGACTGATGGATGATGTGTCATATCTGATGGTGCAACTACCCAGAGAATATATCTGAAATATGGATGGGCTACAAAAATACTGTACACTGAAGCAATTGCACTGAGGAAGTACGTAACAAATGGGTAGTTGTGGAAGAAGTAAAGAGAGAAAAAGAATGACGACAGATGAGCATCGATGGTTGATCAATTATCGTGCCTACTTCAACTGGCCTTAATACTTTTGATTCATGCTGCAGTTGCCCTGGGCAGCTGGATGATGGTGCTCAAAGCGACAGTAAGCACTTTGTTTTGACAACATGTAAACTAAATCACTTTTTAAAAATAAAAAAGCTGTTAAAAAAAATGGTTGTTGTAATCAGTTTAAATGAATATGTAATTGACAGTATGTTCTGTGGAAGTAGTCATCGAAAAAGATCAGATTCCTTTGGTATGTCGGTGAGGGGCATATGAGTTATTGTTGCTGTTACTGGTACATTATGTGACAATATAATTTAATAATTGCAAAGACATCACATGTTCGTTGGCAATTATGCGCTTTATTGGCAAAAGTGGAATACAAGCTATTATGATAAGTCCTGTTTATATGCATACATTTTATCAAGAGGCTATGACCCATTCTTAACCTGATTAATTTGAAGTAAAAGCACTAGTCAGCTAGGAATATGTATATGTATTACATTTTATTTTTTTTAAACAAGCTTTATTCCTCTCATCTCATTGCAAAACACAACTTGATTCAACATTGCAGAAAAAGAATAAGCATGGGTTTATTAGCTGTAGTTAAATGAAACAGTGACTTGTTGAACGCTCTTAATTTAGCAAGCAATCTCACTGGAATCCTCATTGAACTCTTCCCCATCTACTTCCACCTCACACAGTGTCAGGTATTCCTGCCTTCCAGGAATCACTATGTTAACATAGCGGCCTGTCATTCCGTTGCACGCAAATGTTTTGGAGACACCAGCCCGGATGGACACGATCACTGTACATCTGCAGAAAAAGACATGAAAATCATTATTTGTAGAACAGTGTTCAACGAAAAACACTGGATAGATCTCAATGAGAGTAAATGTGATATCATTATGTTAAACATTACTCTCACTTTGGCAGGACAGTGCATTTACCTAGGATTAGCATTGCCATTGTCATTGAGGGAGTCACCAATGCGGATCTCCGCTCCATTAATCCGCTTATGACAACAATCTTTTCTGTTTGTAATAGTGACAGTGTTTATTTTGTACATCTTCTGGAGGTCCAATCTCCACCATGGTTTCATATCTCTCTTTGTGTGAGTACAAGACCCATGGCCCCAATGGCTTGCACGATTTCCATCAATGGCCCTTTGAGGACCTGATGTCTTATACAATGAGGAGGATTGCCAAACGTGTCCGCCCCTGGCAATATTATTATCTGCACAAAGAAAAGGCACAGTGTAATTTTATTTAAACAAACGTTTCTGGGAATGTACAGTATGTCTTTAAAAATTCAAAAATATATCAGGTGAACTAATAGCATGCAAAATGTGTGATATATATATATATATATATATATATATATTCTCGAATCTAGCAGTATTTTATTTATTTTAACAAAAAAATGTTTGATGCATATAATTAGATATTTTGTTGCATTATTAGATACCAAAAATGTTTACAAGATTAATTGTTTTCTGTGAAAATGGCAAGAATGTATACATTTAGTAGGAAAATATGAAGTTCTTTATTGATGAATGTTATTTCCATGCTTTTGCAGGCCATATAAAATGATGTGGCCTTGACTTTGCACCTGTGCTCTAGGATCCCGAGAGCATCAATACTTGTAGTTAAAGTCAAGATAAACTGATAATTAGTTTTACTTTTGAAATGTGGTAAATTATTTTTCTACTTGTTTCCTTTTGTATGACTACTTTGACTAACATCCTGGAAAACTGTTTCAATATCCTAGGTTTTCCCCTGTAATATTTAGTTTGTATTTAAGTATGAACAGTCAAACTCTTGTATTTATTAACACGTGCACAAACATAACCTAAACAGAGTAAACAGGTTTTAATCTGAACTGATGTAATCAAGTGTAGTTTTTAGGAAGGTGGGAGAATTTGACATGTACACTTCTGACTAAGGCCAGACATCCAGTACATACTGCCATTGTCAACCCCTAAAAAACATTTCAACATCATATATTTTAACTAGATCTCTATGTCACTGGGTTTCATCATCATTATAACATTTGATTTCAAGAGGTGGAACAAAACACTCACCCTGCAAGCTGTGTGTCTCTTTTGTTATAGCCAACAAGGTGAGGGCCACAACTACAAATATCATCCTGTGGAAATATATAACCATATTTAACTTAATTGTACATCAGTTTCAAGTATTCAGGTATACATGTTGTTGCCTGCCAGTCCTAAGCAAAATAGTCTTAAAAGACTAATTAATAGGGATTGATTTGTGATGTCTAAAATTACACTTAAATCTTGATATCATGTACATTTTGAAAATGTTTGACTAACCTTGCAATTTAAACTAAAGCAAATATGTTAAATTGCATTGCAATTTGTGTTGTACTTTTAACTGTTCCTTCCTTGTCTAGCTACGATTATGCATCCTTAAAAAGGAAACTGCACTTTTTTTTGGAATTTGCTCTATCATTCAGAATCTTATGAGAGACAAGTACACGTTTGCTTGTTTTTTATGCATTCTAACTCGTAAATAAACACTAGCAAGAGTCAGCTAAAAATAAAGGTACTGGAATTTGCTCTCTTCCACCTATAAAGCGTTCTAAAAACATCTAAAAACCTCAATCAACGTGTTATATATACGCTGTAAGTATATATGTGATATACAGTAGCAACAGGAACATTCATAACAACATGTAGTGTTTACGAATTTTGGTCATTTTAAGTATACGGCGGTGCATTAATTTCACAACATTTCCTATTTCCTTGAACAACAACTACCACTGATCATGGCAGACTTCAAGAGAGGAAACGACGACTACTTTGGGACACATGATGATTCAGAACATTATAATTTTCATTCTAAAGATAAAGGAGGATGACTTACAAGAGTTATAAACTGAGTGATAAGCAGATCCAGCAAGTAGCACTATTGCCAAGTGCAAACCATGAAATACAAACTACAAACATAATAAAAAAATCACTCACTGTATAATGTATTCTCTCACTGGGATGCCGACTAATAAGATGTTCATATCGTCCCGTTTAGATGAAAAATTAATCATAATCATAATCCTCATGCAGGGAGAGTTAAAAAAGTGAGCCTAAACAAGCGTCGTTTCGTGTCTTTCTTGCGAACTCCAGATCTAAGTTAGTCTAAGTTCAATGTCAAAGTTCACCAACTTCTCGGTTTATGCTCACAACCTTGAGAAGCATGATTTATTAAAATCTAGAACTAACTTTTACCAACTCATAGGCAATGCAGCAGCTCACTGGCTTGGTATGCGAATAGCTGCATAAGCTAGTTACCTCTCTGTGATCACGGGGCTGATAAAATTAGTTCTTTGGCGTTAGCGTCAATAATACTATTGCTAATACTTGGTTATTATGCAGATCAGGACATGTAAAGTTATTGTTAGCGTTTTTCAGATATATTTTTAGAGGGCTTTAGGTATGGAATAGATGACTGCCGCTATCTTCATTGTTAGGCACATCGTACTTGCTGTATATTACAAATTAGAATGCATAAAAAAAGAAAGACATACCATGTGTTCTTATCTTACATAAGGATTGGGAATGACAAGCAAAATCCCCCAAAAAGTGCAGTTCCTCTTTAAGTAAATACTACTTTGTAGACTAAAGATAAATAGACCTACCTGAAGATCGCAGGTAACCTGGAAGATGTCATCTGCTGGTGCCTGGTTAGAGAGCAATCCTCTGCAATGTTGAGCAGCGCATGAACAACATGATTTTTTTTATCAGAGAATGTCCTGTCAATCAGGAAGTGTTGCTTTTGTAATATTGTATGGTTGTTAAATATTATGAATAATGTTATTGTAGTGATTCTCAGATGGTGTTCTTCCCAAGTCAGTATGTTAACAAGCTTAAGAAAACACATTGTGGTGTAAAGCTTCTTTGGAGACCACACCTAGCCTTTGTATGTTTCTACTGTAGACACGTCTCCGAAAGACGTCATCAAGAAGTTGGTATCACAAAAAAAAAACGTGATCTATGCATAAACATTTTTCTATTACGCTATATGTTTGGGATGAATAATTTCAATTACCAGGCTAAATGTGTGGTAATTGAGACATTACACAAATTAAAGTAAAAGTTGCCATGATCACAACTGTCATTGCTAAATACAAAGTATATTTGCTTTCTTTTAAAAACACGGTACCACCCTTGACTGTCAAAAGCCTCTGATTGTTTGGGAACTTCTGTGGCTGTCATACACGTCACCTCAGGGCTCTGCAACTGGCGGCCTGGGGGCCAAATCCAGCCCGGGAATGACACTGTACCAGCCATACCGAGTTCAGTTCAAAACTTGGGGAACAAACATTTTTGCAGCAAAATCTTCAAAATTCTAGAGTGCTCATGGTGTACAGAGAAACTTGGTCCCATTGTAACGATGTGATGTATGTAACTAAGGTGTTGCTGTAGCTTGTTTACTTCAGATGCAGTCAATAGTAATTTGTTCTACTTAGTTGGTAGTGTTCCTCATGGTTCCAGTTTAGGTTGTATCTTTTTCATAATTTGTGCTATTCAACTGGTGGCCCGGGAGCTCAATTGAAAAAATTGTGAGACTCACATTTTTGCAGGTCCTTAAAGTTCCAGTAAAATGGAAAAACAAGTTGCCTCTAAATTGAAGCTATTATCTTATATGTATGATTTATGACACCAAAAGACTATATGAAATGAGATATGATCAAAATAGTATCAATCTCACAGAGAGAGATAATGAGCAAGCCAGTCACTTGATCCGTAATGTAGAGAGCGGAACCACAAATCCCTTCCCCATCAACAACAATACTAATCATGCAGACTTTGCGAGAGCCGACAACGATTACAATACTTTGGGAAAGAATTATGATGTAGAACCTTATTTTTATACTTTATTGAAACACGATAGCATCAGCAGAATTGCTAGGTGCAAACAAACGATAATAAAACACTTACTGTACAATTTCCACTCTTGCTGGGATGCCGACCGACGTGACGCTCACATAATCCCGTTTAGATGAAGATTCAATCGCAATCCTCACGAAGAGTTATAAAATGTTGCTGCAACTACGTCTTTTTTGCCATCTCCGGGGATGTGAAAGTCGATGGTCCATGGCCACATTTGTCTACTACCAGGTGAGCGATGCATGAATTAGAATCTAGAATTAACTTTTAGCAAGTTTGAGACGAAGCAGAATAAGTAATAGCAGCATAAGCTAGCATTAGCTCACTGGTATCAGGGCGGCGCTAATATACGCCGTCTGTGTTAGCGCTTATAATAACAATATCACTCACATTTGCTTGATTTTCAGGTCACGACATGTAAGTGTAGTATTGTTGCCGGTTTCTGGATGTTTTTTAGAGGGTATAATGAGCGCAACAGAGGACCCTCCATCTGCTGACTCAAATGTAAGCTATTTATTATGGTTTCAAATGCATACAAAAAAAAGCCAAGCATTTGTGTTATTGTCTTACATAAGAATTGTGAATAATAAACAGCACATTGCTTTCCACTTTTTGCGTATTTCCAGTATGACTGAACTGATAATATGGCCAAAGAGCAGAAGTGTTACCACAGTGACGAAAATCAACGGAAATTGCTATTCAGAGCGAAAAACTCAAAAGGGCCAACTGAATTAGTGGCATTTTGTGATGTTTAGACAGTATTTTCACATACTTTGCAGCTTGTAAATACAATTGGAAATGGTTTAGGGGGATACATTGAAACACAATTAAAGGCCTACTGAAATGATTTTTATTTATTTAAACGGGGATATCAGATCAATTCTATGTGTCATACTTGATCATTTGGCAACATTGCCATATTTTTGCTGAAAGGATTTAGTAGAGAACATCGACGATAAAGTTCTCAACTTTTGGTCGCTAAAAAAAAAAAAAGCCTTGCCTGTACCGGAAGTAGCGTGACGTCGCAGGTTGAAAGGCTCCTCACATTTCCGCATTGTTTACACCAGCAGCGAGAGCGATCCGGACCGAGAAAGCGACGATTACCCCATTAATTTGAGCGAGGATGAAAGATTTGTGGATGAGGAAAGTGAGAGTGAAGGACTAGAGTGCAGTGCAGGACGTATCTTTTTTTGCTCTGACCGTAACTTAGGTACAAGGGTTCATTGGATTCCACACTTTCTCCTTTTTCTATTGTGGATCACGAATTTGTATTTTAAACCACCTCGGATACTATATCGTCTTGAAAATGAGAGTCGAGAACGCGAAATGGACATTCACAGTGACTTTTATCTCCACGACAATACATCGGCAAAGCTCTTTAGCTACGGAGCTAACGTGATAGCATCGGGCTTAAATGCAGATAGAAACAAAATAAATAAACCCGTGACTGGAAGGATAGACAGACAATCAACAATACTATTAAACCATGGACATGTAACTACACGGTTAATGCTTTCCAGCCTGGCGAAGCTTAACAATGCTGTTGCTAACGACGCCATTGAAGCTTACTTATCTACGGGACCTCACGGAGCTAACGTGATAGCATCGGGCTTAAATGCAGATAGAAACAAAAGAAATAAACCCCTGACTGGAAGGATAGACAGAAAATCAACAATACTATTAAACCATTAACCTGTAAATACACGGTTAATGCTTTCCAGGCTGGCGAAGCTTAACAATGCTGTTGCTAACGACGCCATTGAAGCTAACTTAGCAACGGGACCTCACAGAGCTATGCTGAAAACATTAGCTATCCACCTACGCCAGCCCTCATCTGCCCATCAACACCCGTGCTCACCTGCGTTCCAGCGATCGACGGCACGACGAAGGACTTCACCCGATCATAGATGCGGTCGGCGGCCCGGAGACGGAGGAAGTCTAGGTGAGTTCGGCGGCTAGCGCGTCTGCTATCCATCTCAAAGTCCTCCTGGTTGTGTTGCTGTAGTCCGCCGCTAATACACCGATCCCACCTACAACTTTCTTCTTTGCAGTCTTCATTGTTTATTAAACAAATTGCAAAAGATTCACCAACACAGATGTCCAGAATACTGTGGAGTTTTGAGATGAAAACAGAGCTTTTTGTATTGGATTCAATGGGGTCCGAATACTTCCGTTTCAACGATTGACTTCACGTGCATACCCCATCATACATAGACGTTTTCAACCGGAAGTTTAGCGGGAAATTCAAAATTGCACTTTATAAGTTAACCCGGCCGTATCGGCATGTGTTGCAATGTTAAGATTTCATCATTGATATATAAACTATCAGACTGCGTGGTCGGTAGTAGTGGGTTTCAGTAGGCCTTTAAGCAAATAAAGTTAACTTGTTTTTCCAATCCACTGGTACTTTAAAATAGGTATTTACAGCAAAGTCAATGAGATTTTGACTCAACAACCATCATTATATGTTATGTAAACCAGTGTTTTTCAACCACTGTGCCGTGGCACACTAGTGTGCGGTGAGATACAGTCGGGTGTGCCGTGGGAGATGATGTAATTTCACCTATTTGGTATAGTTTGCAAACTAGTAATTATAATCCGCAAATGTGCCGTTGTTGAGTGTCGGTGCGTTCTCGAGCTCGACAGAGTAACCATGTAATACTCGACGACAGCGGGAGGCAGTGTGCAGGTAAAAGGGTATCTAATGCTTAAACCAAAAATCAACAAAATGTGAGTGCCGCTAAGAAAAGGCATTGAAGCTTAGGGAAGGCTATGCAAAGGTGAAACTAAAACTGAACTGGCTGCAAAGTAAACAAAAACAGAATGCTGGACGACAGCAAAGACTTCCAGCGTGTGGTGCAGACGGCGTCCACAAAGTACGTCCGTGCATGACATGACAATCAACAATGTCCACACAAAGAAGGACAGCGACAACTGAAATAGTCTTTATTGCTAAAACAAAGCAGGTGCGGGGAATAGCGTTTAAGGAACACATGCAACTGCTATGGGAAAACACCAACAAAAAAGGAAAAGTCACCAACATAGCAGCGCAAGACAAGAACTAAAACACTACACAGAGGAAAACACCAAAAAACTCCAAATAAGTCACAATGTGATGTGACAGGTCGTGACAGTACGCCTACTTTGAGACAAGAGCTATAGTGATGCATGCTTGGTTATGGTGTGAATTAATATCCAACACTTGTAAGAACGACTTTTTATTGTCAATATCAGCTGCTGACTTTCCATTTTTTAATGTTTTCTGCTGGCGGTGTGCCTCCGGATTTCTTCAATGAAAAAAATGTGCCTTGGCTCAAAAAAGGTTGAAAAACACCGATGTAAACCAAAATGAAGTGTTTTAAAAATACAAAAACAAATCATGATATGACCCTTTTCAGTTTGCTTTCTTGACAATTATATGAAACCCCCAATCTACTGTCCACACCGTATCCCCTATTTATATATTTTTGTCTGTTTATTTCACTCTTTCACCGTTTTTTATAGCCTCTCAATCCTTGTACTTTTTTTACATTTGTCACCTGCTCTCCCCTGATGCCTTCCCCAATCACTCTCTTTCCTCTGCTCACTGGGGGGTCAAGTACACTGGCTTTTGTCTAAAAACATGTGGAGGGAATTAATTGGCACCAGCGCTTAGCTTTTTTCTCCCAGCTGCTCATGTGTTGATGTCACCTGGCTCTCGCTCCTCATCGCTTTCTCATTCCTCCTCATTTGGCCTTGTTCTCCGGTGCCTACTCCTTCTTTCACCGACATTCTCTCTCCGCCGTGCACCACTACTCCCTTGTAGGATCAAGCCCTCTGCTGCAGATGAAGGGCTCTCATGTTGCGTCTAATGAGGGAGGATAATGTGTGGTGCTGTCGTTGATGGATGAGCGAGAGGTGAAAGACAGTCAACAAAATGGGGAAAACATGGAAGTACTGTAGATGTCAAAGGGCAAAAACAGAAGTTGGTCGTATCACACATAAATGAGTATACGTTTCACCCAGAAATATGGGTGCCAAATGTAAAAATGTACGGAACCCCTAAAGGGAATACTTTTGCGAGATCTTGCAAAAAATTTGTTTACTCTGTCAGTGAACCGGAAGTAAAACAGACACAGCAATGGTGAACTGGAAGTGAAACAGACAAAGCGATGGAGGAGTCTACCCATCATCCGTGGGAGAAGTTTATTTATTTATATTTTAGTATTGGCCTAACATATAAAGACATCAAATCGTATTATGGTCCCACAACAGAGCACAGATGATGGGTAGGCTCCCGCATGCTGCTGATCCTCCATCGCTGTGTTTGCGAGATCTCGCAAAAAGTCTCGCAAAACATTTTTTTTCCCTCCATGTCCCTTTAGGAGCTCCGTAAAAAATGCAATTACACTTTTCTAGCTGATACATTTCTAATACTTGACTCACTTTTCTCACATTACGTCAATTTTCTCATTTTGTTTTCACATTTTTCTTATTTTCACTTTCGAGGTAGAAATTAAATGTTGAATCTAAATCTTAAATATAAATCTAATGTTAAAAATAAAGATAACTGTTAAATATAAATGGTGAATCTAAATGTTAAATATAAAGATACTGCTTAAATAAATATAAAGTTAAAGTACCACTGATAGTCGCACATTCCCTAGGTGTGGTGAAATTAACCTCCCCTTGTTCCACCCCCTGGGAGGTGAGGGGAGCAGTGAGCAGCAGCGGTGGCCGCGCTCAGGAATAATTTTGGTGATTTAACCCCCTATTCCAACCCTTAAAGGCGTACTGAAACCCACTACTACCGACCACGCAGTCTGATAGTTTATATATCAATGATGAAATCTTAACATTGCTACACATGCCAATAACTTATAAAGTGCCATTTTAAATTTTCCGGGAAATATCCATCTGAAAACGTCTCGGTATGATGACGTTTGCGCGTGACGTCACGGATTGTGCGGAAGTATTGGGACACCATTGTGTCCCAATACAAACAGCGTCTGTTTTCATCACAAAATTCCACAGTATTCTGGACATCTGTGTTAGTGAATCTTTTGTAATTTGTTAAATGGACAATGAAGACAGCAAAGAAGAAAGCTGTAGGTGGGATCTGTGTATTAGCGGCTGGCTACAGCAACACAACCAGGAGGACTTTGAGTTGGATAGCAGACGCGCTACTGTGAGTACGCAGCTTTCTTCCAAACATTTGATCGCTTGCCCGTCCGTGCGTGCTGCTATGTGCATGTCACGTACGTAACTTTGGGGAAATATATGTGCTGTTTGAACTTTGCGGAAGTGAACGGTACTTTGGGCTGTGGGATTGAGTGTGTTGTGCGGGTGTTTGAGTTGTATTGGTGGGCTATATGGACGGGAGGGGGGAGGTGTTTCTTATGCGGATTAATTTGTGGCATATTAAATATGAGCCTGGTTGTGTTGTGGCTAATAGAGTATATATATGTCTTGTGTTTATTTACTGTTTTAGTCATTCCCAGCGGAATATCAGGTCCCACCCGCCTCTCACAGCATCTTCCCTATCTGAATCACTTCCACTGCCCTCGAATCCTTCACTTTCACTTTCCTCATCCACAAATCTTTCATCCTCGCTCAAATTAATGGGGTAATCGTCGCTTTCTCTGTCCGAATCGCTCACGCTGCTGGTGGCCATGATTGAAAACACTGTGCAGATGTGAGGACCTCCACAACCTGTGACGTCACGCTACTTACGGTACAGGCAAGGCTTTTTTTTATCAGCGACCAAAAGTTGCGAACTTTATCGTCGATGTTCTCTACTAAATCCTTTCAGCAAAAATATGGCAATATCGCGAAATGATCAAGTATGACACATAGAATGGATCTGCTATCCCCGTTTGAATAAGAAAATCTCATTTCAGTAGGCCTTTAATGCTGAGTGCCAAGCAGGGAGGTAATGGGTCCCATTTTTATAGTCTTTGGTATGACTCGGCCGGGGTTTGAACTCACGACCTACCGATCTCAGGACACTCTAACCACAAGGCCACTGAGCAGGCTTAAATATATAAATAAATATATAAATGGTAAGTCTACATTTCAAATACAAATATATATTACAAATATATCCATCCATCCATTTTCTACAGTACCGCTTGTCCCTCTCAGGGTTGCGGGGGTGCTGGAGCCTATCCCAGCTGCGTTCGGGCAGAAGGCAGGGTACACCCTGGACAAGTTGCTACCTCATCACAGGGCCAACACAGATAGACAGACAACAGTCACACTCACATTCACACACTAGGGCAGGGGTCGGCAACCCAAAATGTCAAAAGAGCCATATTGGTCCAAAAATACAAAAAAAATATTCTGTCTGGAGCCGCAAAACATGTAAAGCCTTATATCAGTGTTAAAATGAAGACAACACATGATGTACGTTTCTATTTTAGCTATATTAGACTAGCATCAAAATGACTATGTGTCGCAGGCTGATGCAAATCTTTGTTGACAGAAATGTTGAAAGGTAACATTTATTCTACACATTTTTACAACATTGGAAAACATTACTAAACGGAGGCTTTTCAGAGGGTGTGATAACTCCTGGAAATGACTGGCTTAGAATGGCCAAAGGTAAATATGTGTGTGTCCAAGTTGAAGGAAACGTAAACTACAAATAAAATGAGCTCAAATATACTTAACATACGAGGCATAATGATGCATTATGCACATACAGCTAGCATAAATAGCATGTTAGCATCTATTAGCTTTCAGGCATGCAGTGACCAAATATGTCTGATTAGCACGCTACACAAGTCAATAACATAAACAAAGCTCACCTTTGTGGATTCACGCACAGCATAAAACGTTTGATGGACAAATAGAGACAAAGAAGGAGTGGCATAAAACACGTCTTTCTGTGGCAGCATCAAGGAAAATTGTACATGCAAACAAACTACCGTGCGTTCAAGGACTTCCAAAATAAGGACAAAATGGCGCTCGCCAAATACTCTCATCAGTGACGCATGTTTAATGTAAACAGTGGGATTTCTAACAATTAGGAAGGTTTGTGTCATGTTTGTCCTCCTACAGAAACCATATTAAAACAAAAAATATATGTTTTTCCCTCTTCTTTAGCACCACTAGCTAAAGAGCCGCTTGCGGCTTGAAAGCCGTGCGTTGCCGACCCCCACACTAGGGCCAATTTAGTGTCCCCAATCAGCGTATCCGTAGGTGCATGTCTTTGGAGGTGCGAGGAAGCCGTAGTACCAGGAGAGAGCTATAAATGTAACATGTTAATCCAAATTTTGAAAAAAATATTTAAATGTTGAATCTAAATGTTAAATACAAATGTATCTTCAAGTGTGAAACTAAAATATTTACATTTTTAAATTGCAGCTATCTACTGTTCCCCCGCCTTTCAGCGCGCACATACAGGCCCACATCTCTGACTGACAACCCGTGAATGCGGAAGCGTAGTGCTAGTTCATATTTACAATTCAATATTTAGATGAAAAATTTAGAATCGTCATTTAATTTCTACCTCAAACGTGAAAAAAATTAAAATAGCTAAATGTGATAAAAGTGTGCTAAATATTAAAGTGTGATTGAATTTTCGAACCAGGCCTACCACAACATCTCTTATAATAAAAAGCAATACATGCAACACAACATGTTTCGACATACAGTATTAGAATAACTGGTGAAAAGCTATGCTCGTTACAGATCGATGACAACGCACCATTCCTCTTTCAGTCCATGCTTTTTACACCCTTATTACCCGTCAACCTACTTGCCAATTCCACAACGAAAAGGGGGGTTGGGAGGGCATGTGCAGGAAACCATCACATTCCGCTTCTTGATCCCCTTTTTATCACTTACCCATCAGACAATCCGACCACCACTTCACTCTGCACTCACGCCTCCCAGTATGTGCATGAATTATTTTTTTAAAAGTCGTACATTTCACTTCGTACAGTTCTCTATTTCCTCTTACCCCAATTACAAGACCCCCCCGTTCATGCGGCGTGCACCCCGTTTCCATGACAACTGGCTTGGGATCCATAAAGATTAGAAAGAGGGGGGTGAATAGAGCTGGGAGGGAGGTTCACCCTAAAAGAGGATAAGCATAATCACAGTGGGATGGAACGATGAAGTCTATAAACATGTGGTCCAGCCAGAAAGCTATTGAATACAGCCTGCCAAAAAAATCAATATCTTAGTGTATGTACAAAATGTTTTTAACCCCCCCTCAAATCCCATACTCTTCGTTTTTTAATCACTTAAAACAACATCACAACCGGATCCAGCTTTATAAAGCTATCAATAATGTTTGTTTTTGTTTCGTTTTTTTGTTTCTTCTTGTAAAGAACACATACCGTATAATTATAGTTTTGTTTTGTGTCCCTCCCATCTGTTTAGTTTGGAGTTTAAATGTTTAAAGGAATGGGAATAAAGGCATACAGTATTGTGCCTATTTTACCTAAATTTGCATTGTCAGGCTTGGTCAAAAGGATAGGACTCAGATGCAGAGTAGGGAATACTTCGACAAGCTTTTATTTATTTTGTTTTTTTTTGCAAATATTTTTATTGAATTTTACAGTTAAAATCACATTTAACAGTCATACTTTGGTCACGCAAAACCTACATACAATCACACATCCACTCATACCCACTCACATGCACACTTGAGGAGAGAGGTGCACCTAAACTCCAACAATTCAAGGTTTACAGTTTAAACATTATTAGAAAAGATACCCAGATATTGTATATATTTATCCATCCATCCCGCTCTGGCTCAGGATCAGTAGGCTATCCAGACCATAGCAAGATGGATGAACATTCCTCTGCATCAAGGATCCTCAGGAAGTGATCCCAAGATCACCTCTCGAGGGCCTTTCCACCGTTTACACTTAAAAAAGAAAAGGAAAGTCACAGAAGTTGTTTAGATGTAAAACAATACAAAATAAAAAGTCACAAAAAATAAATACATAAATAAGCAAGTAAACCGTGGGAAGGCCATATCAGAAGTAACAAAAAACAAACAAACAATAATGTAGGATCAATACAGAAAATAATAAAGATAATAAAAAATGAATACACCTACAAAAAAGATGGCAGTTTTTTTTTTGTTTTGTTTTTCTTAAATGTCTAAATTATGATTCAATATATGTCAGTAAAGGTTTCCAAGTTTGTTCCCATTTATTCATACTTGCAGAGTTTATAAATCGTATTCTTTCATTTAGCCAGTTCCTGAAGTTGGGTGCAGATGGGCTTTTCCATTCTTTGAGAATGAGTCTTTTGGCCAAGACCGTCCCAAGCAGCAACACGGCTGTAATATATTTTGGAAGTTTTTGTGTTTCTGAAGACCACCCAAACAAGATTATATCCCTGTCAGGGACAAGTTTTCTCTGATATACCCCCGAGTAAAAAAAGAAAACGCTGGACCAAAATGATTGAATAATTGGACATTCCCAAAACGAATGAGACAGTGATCCTTCAGCAGATTTACATTTATCACAAAGTGGAGATGTATCAGGATAACATTTGTGTAATAAGACTTTGGAGTAGTAAAAACGATGAATCACTTTAAACTGTATGAGCCTAAGTCTGCTGTTAATTGAGCAATTGTGAATTTGAGAGAGTGTCCGTTCCCATTGCTGTTTGGGTATTGTTATTCTTAGTTCCTGTTCCCAGGCTCTTTTAACACCGTCTGCTGATGTCATGGGCATAATGAAGCAGCTGGCAAATTTGGCGATAAGCTTTTTACTTGTGGGTGATACATTTAGTAATTCTAAGAGAGGGTGTTTTTCATTTACCAGATGATACTTTGAAATTTTTTCTTTAATAAATGTTTTTGCCTGCAAATAGCAAAACCAACTGAATTGGGACAACTTGAACTTGATTCGCAATTGCTCAAATGATGCAAGACTGTCCTCGACATGTCTTTTATGCATTTAATTCCATTCAAGTACCAGTTAAAAAAAATTCTGTCTGTTATCGATGGAATACATGCATGATTGTGAGACAATGGTGAATACATAGTTACATTGGAAATATTCAATTGTTTTTTAATTTGAGAAATAATTTTGATAGAATTTCTTACTACTACACTATGGCTTGTTGATTTAATAGAAGAGACTGGTTTAGTAAAAAGTAAAGATAGCAATGATGGTTTAACTAATGACTGCAGTTCCAATTTCAGCCACAAGGGAGCAGAATTAAGTGATTCATTCTTTAGGAACCCCATCTTCCAATAGGTCAATGCGTTCAGATTTGATGCCCAATAATAATTTTTGAACATTGGGAGACCCAGCCCCCCTTCCCCTGTAGATCTGAATAAGTGCTTTTTAGATATTCTGCGTTTTTTATATCCCCACACAAAATCTAGAACTAAAGATTCAAGTTTTTTGAAAAAATCTGCAGGAATTAGAATTGGTAAATTTTGAAAAAGATAGGTAAATTTTGGCAGGGTAATCATTTTGACAGCACTCTACCCAACATAGAGAGGGGTAGGGTCTTCCAATACTCTATACACACTTTCAATTTCTCAAAAGCTTCAGTAAAGTTCAATTTTAGTAATGATTCATAATTTTTAGATATTTTTAAGCCGAGATAGGATATATAATTTTCTGCAACTTTAACTGGGTTTTGACTGATCTTAACATTATCTCCAAGGAACATAAGCTCGCTTTTGGACCAGTTTATTTTGTAACCAGATATTTTACCAAAAGAGTCTACATATTCTAAAAGAAGTGGTAATGCAATTTCTGGCTCAGTAAGTGTAACAAGTACATCATCTGCATAAAGTGAGATGAGACTCTCTGATGTGCCCACTGAAAATCCTTGAATATTAGAGTTCATTCTTAAACTAATAGCCAGTGGTTCTAGGGCCAAATTGAAAAGTAAGGGCGAAAGGCAATTGCCCTGTCTCACGCCACAATGTAATTCAAAACTATCTGATATTACATTATTAGTTATGACATATGATTTTGGTGCAAAATAAATTATTTTAACCCATTTTATAAAATTTTCTCCCAACCCAAATAATTTGAGAACATGAAGTAGATAAGCCCACTCAATTGAATCAAAAGCTTTATGAGCATCCAGAGTCAGGACGGCTGCCTTTTTGTTTCCTATGCAGTCCGAGTACAACAGGTTCAATAATCTCCGTACATTGCCAAAAGAAGGTCTGTCCGGGATAAAACCAACCTGATCCGGATGGATAATTTCTGTTATGTGGTTGCTTAACCTTGTTGCGAGTACCTTAGTTAGTATCTTATGGTCTAGATTGAGCAGGGAAATAGGTCTATAATTGGCTGGATCGAGTGGATTTTTTCCCTTTTTTGGTATTATACATATATGAGCTTCATACAAAGAGCTTGGAAGTTTATTGTTTACGAAAGAGTCATTTAACATTCTTAATATTATAGGGGACAGTATTTCACTAAAAGCTTGATAAAACTCTGCACCAAATCCATCTGGACCAGGGCTTTTATTCACGGAGAAAGATTTCAGTGCTTTTAGCAGTTCTTCAGTTGAAATAGTATTGTTTAAAGAATTCTGATGGTTTGGACTCAGTTGAGGTAGATTTAATGGAGTAAAAAAATCATTTAAATCATTAACCGATATAGCTGAACTAGATTTATATAATTCTGAATAAAAGTCTTTAAAGACATTGTTGATATCCTGTAAATCTGTACATGTTTCACCTGTTTTTGAGCATATTTTGTGGATAGCAGCTTTAGCTTGATCTCCTTTGAGCTGTCTAGACGGAAGTGTTTGTGGTTTATCAGATATTTCAAAATGTTTTTGTTTATTTTTCAGTAAGAGTTTAGATACTTCCCCGTGAAGAAGAGAATTGTATTCATTTTTCAGTTTCAGCATCTTATTATAGTCAGACTGCAAAAGAGAATTTATATGAATTTCTTCCATTTCTTTAATTTCTTTTTCCAGTTCTTTATGCCTTTTTCTTACTTCTCTTTGTTTTGAGCTTTCAAATGAAATGATATATCCTCTCACAGTAGCTTTAAGGGCTTCCCACAATATAGAGTCTGAGACCTCTCCGTTATCATTCACCTCAATAAACTCTTGGATAATCTTGTTCATATACTCTTTAAAATCCTCACATAATAATAATTGTGGATTAAATCTCCATTTTTGTTTGGTTTTATGGAGATCAATTTGGATCTGCATACTCATAGGGCTGTGATCTGAGATGACTCTACTGTGGTACTCAGGATTACAGACATTGGAGAGAGCAGAGGCTTCTACTAAGAAGTAATCGATTCTTGTGTAAGAATTGTGTACAGCGGAGTAAAATGAATACTCCCTTTTATTAGGATGTTTTGTTCTCCATATGTCTATGATATTTCTTGATCTCATAAGATTATTAATGGTTTTAGTTGAGTTAGCAATTACATGAGATTTAGTTGACAATCTATCTAAAGTGGGATCCAAAAGGCAGTTAAAATCACCACCAATGTAGATATGAGAGGAGTTATCATCAGGAAGTAGACCAAAGACTCTATGATAAAAGTTTGAGTCATCTGTGTTTGGTCCATAGATATTCAAAAAAGTTACTGGGTAGGATGTAATATGACCATTTAATAAAATAAATCTTCCGTTAGGGTCAATTATTTTTGATGTAAGTATGAAAGGCACATTTTTATGAAATACAATGGCTACACCTCTAGCTTGTGAAGTAAAGGGTGCATGATAAACCTGAGATATCCAGCTAGCTTTAAGTTTGTGTTGGTTGTCTTTACAGAGATGTGTTTCTTGTAAGAATAAAACATCTGCTTTTAATGAATTTAAGTGTGAAAAAACCTTCCCTGCTTTAATATTTTTAGCTAAACCCCTGACGTTCCATGAAACTAGTGTAATTGTTTTCTTATAAGTTGACATTAAAGTTTTTTAGGGTATTTTATCTTTACGTGAAAAAAAACCTTAGTAATTGGCAAGTTGAAATATAATTGTGCACCTCGCTCCTCCACATTCATGCTCAGATTCACACATACACAACACTCACACCCCATTGTTCCCCCCTCCCTCTGTCCCCATCGTGTGTAGTTCGATGTTTTGGAGTGAAATCTCCATGGTGATGTTATCCATACGACATCGTGTTGGTCGATTCCCCAGTCCAAAAATCCCCCATCCCCACCCCCATCTTCAGGCGCAGGGCGCATGCTAGTAGTTGCGTTCACTGCTCCAAGCACTAGCTCAGCAGCAAAGTGTTTTCTTTTTTTTTCCTGCGTCCTCCGGTGAAATAAACATCAGTGAAAAAAGTGTATTTCTGCTTTATGCTGATCATAAGCCTTGTGTGGTGGAGCCGTTATTGATGATTAGCCACTAAGATGTTTTATAATGAAAGTCTTAGTGTCTGTAGGAGAGGTAAACACCTTTACCTGGTCGTTGTACTCCACATGCAGGCGAGCTGGGAAACGCAGCATAAACTTGATTTCCTTCTCCCGCAGCGTGTTCATTACCTCTCGAAAGGCCCGTCTTTGCGCTGTCACCTCGGCAGTGTAGTCTGGAAACAGGAAGACGCGCAGGCCGTTGTAGATCAGCTCCTGGCCGCGACTCAGTCGAAGAAGTAGCTCCTTGTCCTGGTAGAAGTGTATCCTTGCGATGATGCTCCTGGGGCGCTTGCCGTCCCCATAGCGAGCGAGCGGGACACGGTGCGCGCGGTCCACCACCACTGGCTTGGAGAAGTTACTCGCTCCAAACAACTTTGGTATCAGGTCCGCAACGAAATCCGTAAGTCTTCCCTTTTCTTCTTGCTCTGGTATCCCGACTATTTTTAAGTTATTACGTCTTGAGCGCCCTTCCAATTCGTCAATTTTAGCTGCCAATTTCTCATTGCTCTTCTGCGTTTCAGTCAGTTTTTGTTCGAGCGCTTCGATGCGGCGCTCATGTTCGGAACCTTGCTGCTGCATGTCATCCACTCTGTTGGTCAATGCCGCTTGCTTGCTTGTAAGAGCCTCAAGCTTTTCCTCAAGCATGTCAAAACGTTTGTTGATAGACTCGAGTATTTTATCCAGCAACTTCTCCAAAGTTGATGACGCCATCTCAGCGCCAGCCTCGAGCTCGTTTATGGCCACAGGTGACTCTGATTGCTTCCCTCTTCGTGTCTTGGGCATAATTATTGTTATGTTGTCTTGATAGAGTATAACTCACCCAGAGTGATAGGCATGCATATAGTTAGCCAAGCGTTGTAAGTTTTAAATTTAAAAAAAAAAAGCAGAATTTGAGTTAAATCTTAAAGTTTTCACCGGAGTTACCGCAGAGGCAAACTACTGCTTGCGCATCTTAGCCACGCCCAAAAAAACAACAAGCTTTTATTTTTGACAGCTTCCTTTTACCTCCAGAGTCAGGGTAATACAATATCTACAATAACAAAACTAGTCGGTGAAAAAGGTTCCAAAAAAAGGAACAACCGAAAATCACTCCGAAAGGAGGAAAACACAAAAACAAAGACAAACTATAATTGGCGCCGTATATGCTATAAAACTTATTATTAACATAAAATGCTCCAACAGGAGGAAGAAACAATGGCTATGAACAATTCTACACTTCTCTAATCTAATAAAGGTTAACAAAAAATGTCACTCAAAAATTTGAGGAAAGAAAGAATCTTAAGGAAAACTGATAACTCACCGCTTCGGCTGAAAAACTAAATAACAAAAAATCACTCTGCTGAGGAGGAGAAAAGGAAAACTCAAAATAGCAACGAAGGAATTCAGGCTCAATGTATATAAACACGAGACGAGGCAAGGCAAGGCAAAGCATGGACATGGGTTCTAGAGAGGCACGAATACTCGAGACAATCTGGCACAGAACAAGGGGAGGCGTGGGCTTCTAAGACACATGAGGGTAATGGGAAACAGGTGGAAACAATCAGGGGTCAGGGATGACGTCAGACTGATGACACAAAAGGAAGGGCAAGTGATCTGACACGAGAGGAGTTACTTTTCAAAGTAAAACATGCAATTCACAAGACAGAAGAAACCAAGACAAGACATCCCTCACCGCGGTGTGACACGCATGGCTTTTACCTTAAATACGCAACGTCGTAAATCTTCAACTAATAATTTTGTATGTCGTCATGTCCCTTTATGTCCTAAGTAAAATTGAGCTACACGCAGCAAATTTTCAATAAAATGCATTTAGAGATTCACAGACTGTGGGAAGATATGATGTATTATGCATGGATTTGCTTTAATTGCAGACATTTTATTTGCATAACCAGTTCTAGCTTGATATAAAATGCTCATCTGTATTGCCAATGCCTGACCTTAGCTTTGGGCTGGTTAGTGCGTTTGCATTTGTGTGATGGCTGTGGAAACAATTAGTACACATAAAGTAGACAAGTCATAGCAGCATACAGTATGTAAACATTATTGTTTACATATTTAATACATTCAGCGTACATACACTACCGTTCAAAAGTTTGGGGTCACATTGAAATGTCCTTATTTTTGAATGAAAAGCACTGTACTTTTCAAAGAAGATAACTTGAAACTAGTCTTAACTTTAAAGAAATACACTCTATACATTGCTAATGTGGTAAATGACTATTCTAGCTGCAAATGTCTGGTTTTTGGTGCAATATCTACATAGGTGTATAGAGGCCCATTTCCAGCAACTATCACTCCAGTGTTCTAATGGTACAATGTGTTTGCTCATTGGCTCAGAAGGCTAATTGATTATTAGAAAACCCTTGTGCAATCATGTTCACACATCTGAAAACAGTTTAGCTCGTTACAGAAGCTACAAAACTGACCTTCCTTTGAGCAGATTGAGTTTCTGGAGCATCACATTTGTGGGGTCAATTAAACGCTCAAAATGGCCAGAAAACGAGAACTTTCATCTGAAACTCGACAGTCTATTCTTGTTCTTAGAAATGAAGGCTATTCCACAAAATTGTTTGGGTGACCCCAAACTTTTTGAACGGTAGTGTAGTTCTGAATGAGTCCCTGACTGAACAAATAGTCCGGTTCCATACGAATACAGTTGAATACTTTCTCACTTACTGTATGGCTGTTGGGCCCGATTCATCCGTTTTTTTTTTGTTTTTTTTTCCAAAGACCTTTTTTTTTTTTCATAATTCCATTTACATTTTTTTATACTTATTTTACCAACATAGAGTGTGTTTTTTTGTGTCACTGAATAACATGTTTACAGTTTTTTCCATTTGCTTACACACAATTTTACTACATGTGTGTCATTTTTCAAAAGGATTTACACACTTTTCCAAACACAACATTACATATTCTTAATTCCTACATTATTTGTAAAATGACACTTCGGTCAAAACATATGCCCATTGATCAAAATAAAGCAATCATTTGTAAAAATGCAGTTTTATTGTCATCTCACTCACACAGACTTCAAATGATAAGACACTATTGGAGTGGATTACCCACAACAGTGATAAATACAAAACACATTTGTAAAAAAAACTATTTTACTATGAGAAATCACATGTTTGGGGCATTTTGCACGACCTTTTTAGCATATGTGATGAATGATTACTGTAACTTGACAAAATATATTGGCAAATCCATAGCAATCGTCATTGTTTACTTTGAAGTGGGCCTATACGTAAGGACCTAAAGAGAAAGTAAAAATATCCTGTAATCTTTTCAAGAACTGCTCAACAATGACGCTGCAAACTGCAAATATTTATTTTTACCACAGTCAGGTAAAGTAACATATCACAGTAGTCAACAATGACATGCAGTACAAATTAAAATCTGAGACAAATAAAAAGGTTTGAAAAAAAATCTGGAGATAAAGATGTGTGTATCACAATCCTAGTGTGTTTAAAGTGTGAACATGGGTGTATCACAACCGTTATCTGTGTGCAAGAGGTGAAGATGTGTGTATCACAATCCTTATATGTGTGCAAGATGGGAAGGTGTGTGTAAAGCATTGTGAGTAATATTTCGCCAAAACTGTGAAGCAGAGTGTATGCCTAATATTAGGCAAATATGCACAGTGGTTTTGTTTACTGTGTGTAGACTTTTGTTAACTGTGTGAAAATGTAAAATTTAGTGTGTAACCAATTGGAAAATACTGAGATGGGCTCCAGCACCCCCTGCGACCCCGAAGGGAATACGCGGTAGAAAATGGATGGATGGATGGATGTATCCAATGCAAAGATCCTGACATTTATTGATAATCTTTTGAAAATTTCACCCCAGTATTTCAAGTGTGCCTATAGTGCTTTATGTTTGCATTCTACTAACTACATTGTAAAGTATGCAGACGACACAACAGTAGTGGGCCTCATCTGGGACAACAACGACATGGACTACAGGGAGGAAGTTAAACATCTGGTTGACTGGTGCAGAAACAACAACCTGGTCCTGAACGTCGACAAGACCAAGGAGATTATCGTCGACTTCAGGAGGCACCAGTTCAGCCACACTCCACTCTTCATCAACGGCACAGCAGTGGAGATCGTAAGCAGCACCAAGTTCCTAGGGGTGCAGATGTTTCTCCTCTGTAGATTGTCCATAATGTCCATTTAAACTCCTAACAGGTGATTGTTGAGAAGACAAGGAGGGAAAAACCAGTGAAGCGGGCAGAGCTTGAGTCCTTGGGGGTGGCACATGACTCATTGGGGCCGGAGCTTGAGTCATTGAAAGCGGGGACTGAACTGGTGATCTTGTCTGTAAAAAAATGTTCTGTTATTCAGCTATAATTAATAATAATAATAATAATACCTGGGATTTATATAGCGCTTTTCTAAGTACCCAAAGTCGCTTTACATGTTAAAAACCCATCATTCATTCACACCTGGTGGTGGTAAGCTACTTTCGTAGCCACAGCTGCCCTGGGGTAGACTGACGGAAGCGTGGCTGCCAATTTGCGCCTACGGCCCCTCAGACCACCACCTATTATTCATTCATCATTCATTCACCGGTGTGAGCGGCACCGGGGGCAACGGTGAAGTGTCCTGCCCAAGGACACAACGGCATGGTAAGAGGCGGGGAGCGAACCTGCAACCCTCAGGTTTCTGACACGGGCGCTCTACCCACTACACCATGCCGCCCCTATATAATAATTAAATTCATGTCCTTAGCGCAGACCTGGGCAAATTAAGGCCCGGGGGCCGCATGCGGCCCGTTGAGCTTTTCAATCTGGCCCGCCGGACATTCCCAAATAATTTTTTTAGATCTTTAAGATGGAAAGTGTAGCTGCCATTATGATGTGCAGTGATGTTTTCTAATGACCGTAAGTCTTCAACTATACAAAGTATTTTAATGGTTGGAATATGCGCTTATGGATGATGTACTAGTTCAGTGTTTCCCATAAACTGCCAAGATACCTGTGGCGGTGGGGCGTGGCTATGGGCGTGGTCACCATGACATCATCGAGTAATTTGCATAATTTACTACAGTGATATGATTTTCTAATAATAACAGTTTTGTTTTAAACGTCCATCCATCCATCCATCCATCCATTTTACAATATAATTACAACACTTTATGTACATATTTATATACAGATTTGAACAATAAGTTATTCACTGAACTATATTTATTAATTGTGGTTCTTACAAAAAATATATCTTATAAAATATAAAAGCTAAAATGTCTCTTAAAGCTCTGCCCCTTTAATTAGTGCATACTAAATAATTTAACGTTAGCCTACTACTACAACCATATTATTTACCAGCAACATAAAGTGAAACAGAGGCAGAGGTGTCCTGCCACAGTCAGTAACAAATAAACAGAAAACAGTAGTGGTCAAATACAAATAAGGCAACAAGAGAAGTAACCTACACTTCTCTTTTGTAAAGTAAATCTGAACAGTCTATATGGGCATCTACATCAACTATATGATTTGCCTGAGAAGCTGGACAGGACAAAAAAAAAAAATATATATATATATATATATATATATATATATATATATATATATATATATATATATATATATATATATATATATATATATATATATATATATATATATATATATATATATATATATTTGTATTTATTTATTTATTTTTTAAATTTGTGGCGGACGTAATTATTTCGTGGCGGACCGCCACAAATAAATGAATGTGTGGGAAACACTGTAGTTACTTTGGTAATCTAATTAGTTACTATGGTCATCTAATTAGTTACAATGGTCATCTAATTAGTTACTATGGTAATGTACGTCACAGCAGCTCAGACGAGGCACCGAGCAGTGTGGGCGGGAAGTGTTTCCACAGACGCAGAAGGAGATTTTCACAACAAAGTTCTAAAGCTTAGTGATATATAGAATAGAATAGAGTAGAAAGTACTTTATTGATTCAGCAAATATCAGATATATCAGATTGTAGGTGGGTTTATTTTGTACCCTTTGCGTTCATATTTCACTGTTTGTTGCATTTTTGTTGCGTTTCACTTGTGATATTCATATGTTGTCAATATTCAGTGTTTTATCGTTCATAGAAAAATTTAAAATTCCATTACGTTTTTTAAGGCGGTCTGTCATAACGTTTTTAGCATTCAATCAGACATTATTGTGAGGTTTTGTAATAGTGTTCCTAAAAATAGATATACCGGCCCCCAGACACAGTTTTTTCTCTAAATGTGGCCCCCGAGTCAAAATAATTGCCCAGGCCTGCCTTAGCGGGAAGCTGACAGAATGGTCTTGAAAACAAATCTGAGGCCTGACGTCATTGGACTGCGCCGGCAGTGTGATGTCATCGGAGCACATAATGATCTGGCTCACAGCCCAAGTGGTGAAGTGTTTGGCGAAATGATTAATGGGGTTACCAAACATCGGCGGCGAAGAAGATCAGGCTGATTGTGGCTTGCTTGGATCTGGAGGAGGTGCTTGAGGGGTCGGCGCATCTTGGAAGCGAGTCAAAGCCTTTTTGGATGGCCTTCGCTTTCGCTGACGCGTCCGAAACGGCGGTGCGACGATGTCCCTGGGCCAAACGGAGTCCATGGGGACCAGCGAACCCCCGGAAACCCACATCAGATTGTCGTTTTCGAGAGAATAGCATAGTGTCTCCGCCTCCATCGACCTTAGCACCATCCACATCCCCTCGTCCAGCTCTTCAAAGTCCGCTGCGGAAAAACTCTTTGCTGGCTGTTTTCTGTTACGGCTGGGTGGCATGGTAATGCGCGGATCGTTTCCCCAAGATGCGGAAGGACCTCCGGAATCAGCGTGCAAGTAAGAAGGATGATTTATTTTCATAAATCAATCAAGAATGCAAAAATACCGAAAAAGTGTGCCAATAGCACAGGAAGCAAGAGCAAAACTTGGCACAGGAACAAGAAGCACACGAATAACAAATCGTAACTGTTGCATGAAGCAAACAAAACAGCCAGCTCAAGTGTGGCAAAAGGCAGGAATAATTAGTGCCCGGGAGCAGGTGAGCGTCCCAAACACTAATCAGAGGCAGGTGAAAATAATCAGCACACATGGCAACCAAGAAACACAAACCCAGGGGTGCTGAAACAAAACTAAGGGAGTCTTAAACTTTATTGTCTATTGAGGATCCCCATTAACCGACGCACAAATGCCAGGCTAGTCTTCCTGGGGTCCTTTTCAAAAGTTCAAAGTAAAATAATAATATACAGATCTAGTTACAAAACAAACACAAACCCAATTACAAATAAAAGAAAGGAAAAAGGAAAATAAAAATTAAATTCTCTAAATAATACAAAAAAATAACAGTACACAGATCCAGTTACAGAACATACACAAATCCAGTTCCAATAAAAGAAAGGAAAAATGAAAAGAAAAAGAAAATTCTCAAAATAATACAATTAAATAACAGTACACATATACAGTTACAGAACATACGCAAATCCAGTTCCATTAAAAATAAGGAAAAAGCAAAAGAAAAAGAATATTCTCAAAATAATTTAAATAAAATAACAGTACACTCCAATTATAGAACATACACAAATCCAGTTACAATAAAATAAAGGAAAAAGGGAAAGTGAAAAAAAGAAAAAGAAAAAAGAAGTTCTCAAACTGATAACATAAAAGATTAATAAAAAGTGACTTTACATGTTTCTTAAATGCTTTTTTACTGGGAATAGTCCTAATATTAAATGAAGATTATTCAATAATGTAATTCCTCTGTATACAACACTGCTTTTCATTGAATTAGTTCTTGGTCGTGGTAATGAAAGTAGACCTTGAGTTGAAGCTCTGGTATTGTAGAGGTGAACATCACCATTATAACCAATCTGCTTAAAAGGAGCTTTAAGGTACTTGTTATGAATAATGTTTCAAATAAATAACAATAAACTGCTAGATAATCTACGAATAACCTTCAGCCATCCAAGACAAGAATGCATACGGTCCACACGTCCGTTGTGTCCTTCCTTGGGCAAGACACTTCACCCTTGCTCCTGATGGGTGCTGGTTAGCGCCTTGCATGGCAGCTCCCGCCATCAGTGTGTGAATGTGTGTGTGAATGGGTGAATGTGGAAATACTGTCAAAGCGCTTTGAGTACCTTGAAGGTAGAAAAGCGCTATACAAGTATAACCCATTTATCATTTATTTATCACACTCAATCTATAAGAACATTCAAGAGTAAGTCTAGCTGCCCTATTTTGAGCTGTTTGTAATTTTGTAAGCTCAACCTTGGCTGCAGAAGCCCAAATAACTGAACAATAATTCAGATGACACAACACCAATGTTTATACTACCTGTCTGCGAATTTGTCCACTTTTCTTGGACTGCTTTTGTAACTGTGCACACACTCTCACGCACGGGTTGACGAGACCGGGTGAGTAACCGTTGTGAACAGCAATCATTTTATTCAGACCGGTAAACATTTTTAGTACATAAACTTTGTAATTGTGAAAAATGTAGACAATTGTCAAAGAAATGTGTTCTGTTGAACCATTAATGGTAATTTAAGCCAGCCGGTGGTGTTCTTGCTATATTTACAGGAAGTTGCGAACATTACGGCACCCTACCACAATTTCATTTACTCAGTTGCAATGTATTATTACAAGTGATTCGTAAGTTGAGGTACCACTGTATAAAGAAACAGATGATTTTTAGGAAGGATCTTAGTTCAAACATAATGATTTGCTTTACTGGAATTATACCTTCTATACTTCTATCAGACAGGTTGTGGCTATCGCTGTAGATCCCTGCACCCCATTGCATCAATGTAATTTACAACGTTGTAGCTACAACACAGTTAAAATGATAAATGCTGTGGCTTAGTTCTTCTACTCATACTGACCTCAGGGTTGGCGTTGCCGCCCAGACACTAATTCTAAACCATCTTTGATGGATGAATGAAAAGAGAGACTGATGCAGGGGATCGATGAGCCGATAAATGAATTGGCAAACAGATGGACGGATGAACAAATGAGTAGACAACTGGCTGAGTGAATGGATGGATGAATAGGCATTTTTACACATTGCTCTCTGTCTCAATTCCTGTCATGTGTAAGGATGAGTTTTCACCCATGCGTATGTGAAGGTTTGTGTTTCCATGTGTGTATACAAAGACAGCTTTTCTTTTAACAGCTGCGTTCAACAATTTGTCTTGGGGGGATATGCTTTAGGTCAGATTGTGTTAATTCAGTAATGCAGATTTTAGTTTCACTCATTAACAACTTTGAGCTGCTTGCAGGTTATAGTGTTGTTGGAATCAACATGGAATGACTACAGTCTAATGTGAAAGATGTATGGACAACAACAATAATGAAATTATTTCTGTGATGCTTGCTGGACAGGCAAGATGTAATCTGGTCATCTGGGAAGGCAACAAGACAAGTACATCTTTGGTTGTTGGAGACCTTGAGAAAACCCAACTATAAATGTTTGTTTGAGTTTGAGTTTGAGTTTATTTCGAACATGCAAGCATACAACATGATACATCACAATTTCCAGTTTCTCTTTTCAACATGTTCGAAAAGGAGTAGGAAGAAGCAGGGCTTATTTAATCCTACCCCTTTTCTTTTATATAACAGTTTCTAAAACTTTTGTTCACTTCCTGTTCTCAATTTATTCACAATATACTCCATAAGTAATCACAATAAAATAAATAAATAAATAATAATTGGTGAAGTAAGTTACATTTCATATGATGGGATAAGTAAGATTATTTTGAGAGTGAAAGAATGGATTAATTAAATAAATTCAGCATTCTTCTTCTTTGTACTTCGTAAACACTTTAAGTTTAAAGAGTTTCTTGAAGTGGATCATATTAGCACATTGTTTGATTGCTTTGCTTAATCCATTCCATAATTAAATTCCACATACTGATATACTGAAGGTCTTAAGTGTTGTACGTGCATACAAATGTTTTAAATTACATTTCTCTCTGAGATTATATTTCTCCTCTTTTTTTGAGAATAATTGTTGTATATTCTTGGGTAGCAAATTGTAGTTTGCTTTGTGTATAATTTTAGCTGTTTGCAAATTCACTATGTCGTGGAATTTCAGTATCTTTGATTCAATAAATAAAGGATTTGTATGTTCTCTATATCCAACATTATTTTTATTCTAACTGATCTTTTTTGTAACACCGTTAATGAATGAAGTGTACTTATGTAATTATTTCCCCATATTTCTACACAGTAGCTCAGATATGGTAACACTAGTGAGCAGTAGAGAATATGAAGTGATTTTTGGTATAGAACATGTTTTGCTTTATTCATTATTGACGTGTTTCTTGCTACTTTATGTTGTATATTTTTTACGTGAGATTTCCAGTTCAATTTATCATCAATCATTATACCTAGAAATTTGGTTTCATTTACTCTTTCAATTTATATTCCGTCTATTTGTATGTGTGTTTGACTTTCTCTTCTACTGTTACCAAATAGCATTATTTTAGTTTTACTGAGATTCAACGATCTCAGCTCCATTTCGTAAGTAATGGAGAAAATTGTTTATGAACAGGTCGATAGTTACCTTGCCACTAATAAACTCATGTACAAATTCCAATCCGGCTTCAGAACTAACCACTCCACTGACACATGTCTTCTCTATCTGACCGACCACATCAAACATGAGGTGGACGCGGGCAAATACTGTGGCATGGTCATGCTGGACCTTCAGAAGGCCTTTGACACCGTTAACCACGCTATACTGTTGGATGAGCTCAGAGCAATCGGATTTAACAAAACCTCATGGAGCTGGATGCAGTCTTACATGGAGGGGAGGGAGCAGATGATAGAGGTGAACAGCACCATGTTCCCCCCCCCCCCCCCTCCTCTCGGTGAGCTGTGGAGTCCCCCAAGGCAGTATATTGGGACCTTTACTGTTCCTAATATACATAAATGACATGTCATTATCAACCTTAAGAAAGTCAATGACTTCACCATAAAAGTGGGTGACATTGTTATCACCAGGAAAGATGAGGTCACTTACCTAGGTTCCATTCTAGAGGCTAACCTTTCCTGTGATAAAATGGCAACCAAGGTAATCAGAAAGGTTAACCAACGAACGAGATTTCTCTACAGAATCTCCTCTCTGGTCAACAAAAGCACCTTGAGGATTCTGGCGGGAACTCTCGTTCAACCCTTTTTCGATTACGCATGCACCTCCTGGTACCCTAGCACCTCCAAAACCCTCAAATCTAAACTCCAAACATCTCAGAACAAGCTAGTCAGGTTACTTCTAGACCTCCAGCCCAGATCCCACCTCACTCCTACCCACTTCTCTAAAGTGGGCTGGCTCAAGGTGGAGGACAGAGTTAAACAACTTGCACTGAGCCTAGTCTATAAAATCCACTACACCTCCCTGATACCGAAGTACATGTCAAACTACTTCCTTAACGTAAATGACCGCCATAACCACAACACCAGGGGGAGCTCCACTAACCACGTTAAACCCAGATTCCGAACTAATAAAGGTCTTAACTCATTCTCTTTCTATGCCACATCAATGTGGAATGCGCTCCCAACAGGTATAAAAAGAGGGCATCTCTATCCTCCTTCAAAACCGCACTAAAAGTTCACCTCCAGGCAGCTACAACCCTAAACTAACACCCTCCCCGGATTGCTAATAATCAAATGTAAACAATCAAATGCAGATACTTTTTCTTATGCCTTCTGATCTCTCTCTCTCTCTCTCTCTCTCTCTCTCTCTCTCTCTCTCTCTCTCTCTCTCTCTCTCTCTCTCTCTCTCTCTCTCTCTCTCTCTCTCTCTCTCTCTCTCTCTCTCTCTCTCTCTCGCTCTCTTTCTCTCTCTCTCTCTATATGTCCACTACTTGCTGTCCATATCCTATCCCCCACCCCCTCCACACCCCTGATTGTAAATAATGTAAATAATTCAATGTGAGTATCTTGTGTGATGACTATATTATGATGATAGTATATATGAAAGTATATATCTGTATCATGAATCAATTTAAGTGGACCCCGACTTAAACAAGTTGAAAAACTTATTCGGGTGTTACCATTTAGTGGTCAATTGTACGGAATATGTACTTCACTGTGCAACCTACTAATAAAAGTCTCAATCAAAAAACCCCGACTTAAACAAGTTGAAAATCTTATTCAGGTGTTACCATTTAGTGGTCAATTGTACGGAATATGTACTTCACTGTGCAATCTACTAATAAAAGTTTCAATCAATCAATCAAACTCACTTGATAAGACAGTTGTTTGTTTGGTCCAGCTAGCCAGGGACATTTCAAGTTGATTTTGGGTAAGCACTCCATTTCTGTCGGCATGGCTTGGCTCCAAGCTCCACATTCACAGTGTCAACGAGTCTCTCGGCTTCCGTCTGCTCCAACGTTTCACCCTCTCTTTGTTCTCACTTCTATAAGCAGCCGTTCATTCTCCATATATTTTAGTTTCAAAAAGATAAGGTTGTGAATCATTATTTGTCTTTGTTGCGTGTTACCAAATCTGCTATGATTATAACACACGTACCATTGTTTCCAGAAAGTCAGAAGTGCGCTGCAATGGAAACGGAAATAAATGCACTGACAAAATCAGTCCCCGCAATGATAAAAATGACCAAAATACGCTAAATATTGTGCATATGTCTTATTGTTACGAACATTTCTGTTACTACATTATATATACATGTATTTATACTCACGGTGTGTATATAAAATGTAGATGGAGGGTTTTGATGTTGTTTTAGAGGACTTTGAAGGTTGCAACGGTGACTCCCTTTAGCCGCATCTTCCAAGTGTTTTTTTATCATCTTTAAAATCCTAAAAAAAAAAATGAAAAAGACACGTGTTATTTTCTCTTATACTAATTGTGAACGATAGGCAGTTCCCCTTTAATTGCAGAAGGAGTCCTCAACCTCATAAACCACAGATGGCCTCCTGCTATTTGCTAGGAGGGATAATTTTCTAAACAATTTGTTGATTAATTAGTGCTAATTTTATGCAACGTTGTATTGAGTTATTTGTTGTGAACATTAGACTGGTAAAAATATATATATTTCACCTTTGCATTGTGTTCTGCTAAGCCTGTCAATTGTTGCTCCTTTTTCTTTCAGAGGTTTTTTTCTGTAAATAAAAACATGGTGAAGAAAGAATAAGTCATTGATTACAGGACAGTGGTTTGCCAAGAAGTCGCTGTGTGAGTGCAATTAATGAATTAGAAGGTGGCTTGCAGTTCATTGCATATAATAGAGGAGACTAAATTGAGATTCTGCCAGTCTACTGAAAACAATTTCAGGGCCAAGCTAATGCATCTCTTTATCATGAATCATACCAATATCTATATGCAATCAGTTGAAAAAACAGTTATTGCTCTTTACCTGCATTAGCATTTGGCTCTGTTTTTCTTTTGTGTTTCTTCACTTTCCTTTTTTTCTACATGGGCTTTGACCATTTTTACATACATGTAGGCGAAAGGCACTAATGCACACCATCATTTGAGTGTCAGTCTTTAGCTAATTCCACTCTGATAGTCCTTCCTTCCATTTAGGTAAATTGTTGTGCATCTAACAAGGCAATTGCAAGTGCAAGATAATGACACCAATTATTGACAGCGTTTTCTTAGAAACAGCAGAATGATTTACATGAATAAGTGAACGAGGTGCTTCAAGACAATGTAATGCATTGCAGATGAATGCATGATACTTATTATTTTAGGTAGGTAGCTCCTGTGACAGACCTAAGCATTGCATTCAACATAGAGTAGCTTTAGGACTTCATAATTTGTATAATATTACAAAATTGAGTAAACTCCTTGCTGGCATTACCAAACATCCTGTATATTTTTCTAAGCCATGGCAATTAAGTATTCCAATCATAAAAATCGTAATCTTTTTTTAGATGAAAAAATACTAGTACAGTATATGAATTAATGACCAGGTAATAAGATTACATAAAATATGATTACTAAGCCTAGTATTGTCATAGTATTGGAAGTCAGAATTGGAATCTTTTAGGGTAATTTTAAAATACAAATAGTCATGACAGTGTATTTCATGCTGTATCACCTTCACATATATTATAGTGTTTATTATTTGGGGCTCATTTATTCAGCCCAGGTATGCTTCCTGATTATTTTTATTATGAAATTCAAACATGTATTTCTGACGCATCAAAGGAGTCCACATTGAAATATCAAAATATAAATACTGCCAATACCAAATCTTTATGCTCTAATATCGATTCTCAAATAAAAATGGCAATGATTTTGATGCTCTAGTCATTTGTGATAATGTAGCCTATATCAATCATACAACAGGAACACACTGTAAAGTAACTAAATTATTTAGATCCTATCTAAATGAAAGGTTTATTGGTTACATAAAATAACATATGGCACTACGCTAATCTCACACTGGCAAAACAGCCTATATTTATTCAGTTAAAGTTTCTCTAATCATTCCTAATCTAGGTGTCATTAAATTATACATAGCAATTGCAATAAGACAGCCATTGCAAACTTTGTTTATCGAATAAATTACTGGCACTTGTATTATAAGAAAGCAAGTGTATGTATCATTTTATTGTAGGCTCTTTGGAGACACTACATAAAGTTGAATATAATAAGACATTGCAGTCAGTGAAGAATAACGCCAGCAACTTTTGAAATACAATACTTTAAAAAATGTACCAGACACATTAAATATATTCGCAAAAAGTATCGGTATTGGATCGGTATCACCTATGCCAGCCCAAATTTTATTCGGTATATGATCGGAAAGAAAATCAGCAGTTCAATATGCCACGATAGAGCATCCTCACGATTTGGTATGTATATTGATATTAAAGCTCGGTGGTTCATTTTCGGTACAGTAAGTGAACTAGGGATCTATATCGTTAGGATTGTATCGATACAGATACCAATATCAATATACCTTCTTGATTCCGGTATTCATTTTTACTCATCTGTACATCTTGTGTTATTAGCACAAGAGGTTGTGCACCAGCAACATCATTATATAACATCTCACAGCAGGGAAGTATGATATCAACACCTGCTTTTTAGGTTTTAAACAAGTCAACTAGGTGTGCATGTGCAAGGTGCAAAGCAGTTGTTATGTCATCATCTTGTAAAGACCACACAGGTGCAGACACTGTGCTTCTGTTTTGGCACTGCAATGAAGTGGCAACTTGTCCAGGGTGTACTCTGCATTCCGCCCGGGTGCAGCTGGGATAGGCTCCAGCCCACTCACGACCCTGAAAGGAACAAGCTGTGGGAAATGGATGGATAGATATCCATCCATAATAACATTTATTATGAATGGATATCATATAAATGTTATTATGATAACATAATAACATTTAGAATAATAGTAATACAATAATAAAGTAAAATCATATTAATGTATGGTATTCATTCACATCCCTTTAACATGATAGCTCATATCAAATATTTAATATAAATTAATTCAATCAATTATAGTTGGGTATGCATTTTGAAACAATTGAACTTATTATTTGTGTTTATGTTGCACACAGACCTATTTGAGTGATGGACCAGAAGCCAGCATTGACAGCCACCGACATTACAGTATATGGGTCTGTTTCTTGTGTGTATGTAAATAAAAAGACCAAGTGAGTTTTTGTTAATTTTCCCCTTTTTGAGTGGATTAATACGGTCAGGTTGATAAAGTGCCATAGCGGATGTCGTAAGTTATGTGGTGTTCTCTTCAAACTGACACTAACTCTTATTAGTGTGCGTGACTTTGGGGACTAGGTGTATATAGTGTTGCGTTACAAACTTTTTTGTGCTGTTGCGTCCTTTTTTGTGTTTATTCCAACTTCCAAGCTGATTATCGTCTACCCGTGCGCAGTAGTGGCACTTAAACTTAATAGGACAGCGTGTCACAACGACAACAATCAGCTGGTTAAAAAAAACACTGATAACAGTATCATTGGTCCAGAATCCTAACGTTCTTCCTGGACTGACCCAAATAGGAACCGGTACCAAAACATACCAGCACACTGTGTACATCCCGAAAAAGGAATACAAATAAAATAAAGTTTAGCTTTTGTGTTCAATAATTTTCAAAATAAAACATGACAATGCAATCGCAATCTACTTGAAGGTTATGATCCAAAATTTTGGAGTTTGTGGAGGTGCATTGCAATGCCGAATGTCCACTCCCTGTCCCAAACTTGAAATTATTACCACGTTCAGTACAGCTGAGTACTGATTCTATCCGAAGAAAAATACATGCACTTTATTTGTTAAACCCCTACTCTCGACCCCGCTTGAACTGTGTCCTACAGAGAGATATACAATTGGCCCCTTGCTATAAACTAAGTAGGTGAGAGGTGGTCAATATCTGCTGACAGGTAGTCGATCTTGGAGTGAAGCACTAACTGCCGTCTTCTTAGAAAGAATCCTCCTTCTCATGCACACTCAGTCTGAACAAGGAAGATACAGTATGTAAGATCCGGGTGGGAAGAGCTTCATGTAAATTGGACCGAGTAGGAATAAATCACTTGACAGCCTCACTAAATAACTTAAGTCCACCTGTCCCTGATGGTAAATAGGTTCATGTCAACTTGTACTGAAAGCATTTGCATGTGGGTGAGCCTGGGGTGGTTTTACATGGCTTGACTCCAAATGAATAGAAATCCTGACACATCAAGAAACTGGCTGAATCTTCCAAGTCTTAAAAAGCCCCTCAGCAATGAGGCAAGAGTGTTGACACACACGTAGAAAAAGCAATTTCAGTCTTTCACGGTACTTGGATAAATCAAACGATGCATTTCTGTGTGCATGCAAGACTTGATTTATCAAGCAATATCAGTGGTGTGGCAGGAAAATCCTCTATTAAGCTTAGATGCATGTTATCTTTTGGTCCACTGCCCTGAAAAAAACCCAGATGTTGGGGCCGTTTCACCTCCGAAAAATTCTAAGTTTGAAACATTTAGACTTCTTATTTAGCATAATCATGTGTTCAGAAAAAGTCCAGATATGGTGTAGGACAGTGGTCCCCAACCACCGGGCCGCGGACCGGTACCGGGCCGCGCAAGAAATTTAATTTAAAAAAAAAATATATATATATATATATATATATATATTTTTTAAAAATTAAATCAACATAAAAAACACAATTTATACATTATATATCAATATAGATCAATACAGTCTGCAGGGATACAGTCCGTAAGCACACATGATTGTATTTCTTTATGAAAAAAAAACAAACCCCCCCCCCCCCCCCCCCCCCCGGTCCGTGGGACAAATTTTCAAGCGTTGACCGGTCCCCAGCTACAAAAAGGTTGGGGACCACTGGTGTAGGAGACTTACTGTAACATGTTTCAGATATGTGCAAATAAGTCAAATACATGTTGTACTCCCAAGGACATTATTTTTCTGCCATTTAAAATAATGCTGTCAAATGATTAAAATACTTATTTAACTGAATCACAGCATTGCTATGGATCAATGCAGATTAATCCCAGTTATATATTCATTTGTATTCTATATTATTTACCGTAATTTCCGGACTATAAACCGCACCTGACTGTAAGCCGCACCAGCTAAATTTAGGGGAAAATACAGATTGCTCCATATATAAGCCGCACCCGACTATAAGCCGCAGGGTTTTGATGTGTAATTACCGTAGTATATAGGGGTTCCTGCTACCACGGAGGGGATTGTCGGGACAGAAATGACTGTTTGGGAACGCAAAGCGTCCCATTTATTAACTATAAATCTTTCAATCATTCAATCAAACTTTCACATCTTTGACCTGGCGAACAGCATTCGTGCAGAGTACAAATAATACAACGGTGCAAAGTAATACAAAGTGCTTGCATGTACGTTATCAAAATAACCAGCCTACCGGTATATAAAAAGTCAGTCTTTAATCATTGTGTCATCGTCTTCCTCCTGTGTACTAAAACCACCGAAATCCTCTTCGTCTGTGTCGGAGAAGAACAGGCCGTAAATAAGCCGCACCGTTGTATAAGCCGCAGGGACCAGAACGAGGGGAAAAAGTAGTATGTTTCCTTTTGCATGAGCAAAGAGACTCAAGAAAGAAGATATTATCCATCCATTTTCTTCCGCTTATCTGAGGTCAGGTCTCATGGGCAGCAGCCTAAGCAGAAAAGCCCAGACTTCCCTCTCCCCAGCCACTTCGTCCAAATCCTCCAAGGGGATCCCGAGGGGTCCACAGGCCAGCTGAAATAGACAATCCTCCCAACGTGTCCTGGCTCTTCCTCGTGGCCTCCTACTGGTCGGACGTGCCCTAAACATCTCTCCAGGGAGGCGTTCGGTGGTCATCCTGACCAGATGCCCGAACCACCTTAGCTTGCTCTTCTCGATGTAGAAGAGCAGCGGCTTTACTCTGAGCTCCTCCTGAATGACCGAGCTTCTCAGACTATTTCTAAGGGAGCGCTGCACCACCCGACGAAGGAAACTCATTTTGGCTTCTTGTACCCGTGATCTTGTCCTTTCGGTCATAACGCAAAGCTCATGGCAATAGGTGAGGATAGGGACGTAGATCGATCGGTAAATTGATACGAGGTCCGCATCACTGAAGAGGCCACAGTGATCCGCCTGTCGATCTCGAGATCCAGTCTTCCCTCACTCGTGAACAAGATTTCGAAGTACGTGAACGCCTCAACTGGGGGCAATGTGAAACTGTTACTCCTTTTGTGTTCTTATTGTGGGTTATTTAAAGATGCTAAAGGGTTTGTTTGCTACATTTCAAACATTTCTTTGTGGTCCACATAACATGTAATGGTGGTTCTTTGATCAAAATTTTGCATGGATTATGTTTTATAGATCATTTTCTACCCACGTTCTGACTTTCTCTTCAGAATGCACCCTTTTGTGCAGTGTTATTTACATGCCTCCACTTCGACAGCGTCTTCTCCCCGTCATCTTTGTTGCAGTTTTTACAATTCCAAATTGAGTCTACTGACAGATTAAGTTCAAACTATACTCTACTTTGTATTAAAAATAACAGTGGAGGATGCATGTGCATGTATGAGCCTGTCTGCCCCATAACAATACAACAACAAAAAAAGAAGGAACTTATTGGCGCGCACACAAAGCACTTTGGCTAAATCTCTACCATATATGGATAATCCACTGACGTCACAAATGGGGAAACAATTCCAAACGGCTCGTTTGGAGGAAGTATGAAGGAAGGCAAGATTGTTTTATAAATATCTCCACAATGCCTCCACGGTTTGATTTCACATTTTAAATTCTTATGCAGATCCCAAATACACAACAGCAGGTATCAATAGGTAAAAATAGATGGTTTTGCATAATAGTGCCCCTTTAAGATGAAAGTAATTTAGACAATGAAAATAAAATAAATTGCTTCCTGCAGAGTGTTCGTAGGTCCGTCAACGGTTCGTTTTTTTTCGTTTGTTTTTTAACTCAACTGCATGCACTGATCACGTGGTGCATAATTGTGGTTGACGACGTGATCCAATGATGCAGAGATGGCAGGTGGTGTGAAAGCAGAACATCCCTTAACTAGATACCAAGCATCAAAAACAAAGAACACCAACGTGGGTCGAGCAGTCAACAACAGGTGAAACTGCACAAGATGGCAACAGTTAAAATAAATGCAAAGCATGAACTACACAACTAGGTTGTGCGCTAAAAAAATTGACACCGCTGTCTGATAAGAGGCGCAAATATGCCCCTTTAATCAGTGATTGTCCACAGGTGAGTCTCCTTATTACCAAACGGAGTCTTAATCAGCACTCCAGACAGGCTGTGTAAACAGGAAGTGGGGAAAAAGAGGAAGAAGGAGCACAAAAACAAACGCAAAACACAAGGAAATAATATATTTAGTCTGACCTGTCATGGCAGGTCATGACAGTTTTGGTCATTCTGTACTGCAGATGCTTTAATTGCATTATGATTTTAAATCACATGACTAATGATTGATATCCATAGTACAACAACTTTTCAAACATTCAATTCCTTATTTTAAATTCTTAATTATCAGTAAAAAATTGTGTGAATTTGATCAATTTCAAAAGCACACTCTAAAATCTCCAAAATCAAAGTCAAATAGCTCCTAAATGATTTTGGAATGCCTTTAATGTAATAAATTAACTCCAACCAGCTATTAATAAGTGAACTGGTTTTAATGGCTAGACCTATTCATGACACATATTCAAGCTGAATTTACAATTGAAGTACGTTCAGTTGACTGTGGAAAACACATTGAACATGTCACCTGTTGTATGTGCAGTCAGAAGTCAGTCAGGTATTTTCCCTATGGAGGAAAAAAAAACACTTGAAAAGTCATTGACCTTGGGAGAAAATTCTTGACAACATCCAATGACAACTACTGTTGTTTTGACAAGTCTTGCCCAATCAGACCTCAGTTGTTTCATGCTCTTGACTGTACATCATCCCGGGTAGGTATCTGGTGACATTTATTTTTAAAGTGTGTTTGTGTGTGTGTCTGTTAGGAATCTTGTTTTAGGGGCCAATTCGCAGTTGGTACTTATTCTCAACTGATGACAGTGGCATGACGAGAGACAGCCAGAGGCCATAAGACCTTCTACTGAATAACAAAATACATTGCTGTGTGTTTGTGTGAGCAGGAATCCATGGTAACTAGCACCAGAGGGAGACATTGCAGTATCTTTCCATCCAATACTGTCCTGAAACCTAAGAAAGAATCCGGTTGAGCTGATGGCTGGTTCACCGCACTGTTAGGAGAGGGACCGGTTGTCCTTTGTGTGTGGTGCTGGGGGGTAGGTGATGTCAACCAGTGACGGGTAATTTGGTCTCAGCCGTGCCCTTTGGGACCAACAACACACATATACTTATCCAACACATACACTTTTTTGTACTAATGCACAGCCCGACACTGGGATGGCAACCACTGTCCCAGCATCTCATGAAAATATTGGCTTGAAAGACCCATTGGTACTACCCTGATCTGTTACTCTTCATACAGTATGTGGAAGAATGGCACCTACAAGTTATAGAAAGTACCAGACAAAAGTGTGAGAAACCATTAGATTATTTTAGGTGATAGAAATGATACCCTGTCAAGTTCAAACACTGATGACATCTATTAAACAAGACAAGAAGCAAGGAATTAATCAGAGACATAATTCAATTTGGCTCAATTGAGGAGAAACGCGCACTGTACCCTTGATGTGTCACCACGCTCTGACGAAATATTGTACGCCTCCTCTTTTATTTGGATTTGGGTTTTCTAAGGGAGGGGGGTCGTAAACAGCCATCGCCTTTGATTAAAAACAGTTCAAAGAAAAGGTCGTAAAACAGTTCAAAGAAAAGGTTGCATGGAGGGGAGTCTGGTCCTGCTTCCTCCCCGCTTTGTAGTTCTCGGGTCAAGACAAAATATTTCTGTGGATTACAATAAATCAAAGAAACAGAACACCTTCATGTTGCTTCCCATCCTACACAGTGGAGTTTTACAAGCCTTCTTCTTGGTAGGATCAAAGACAGCTTTTGTCTGCTCGCCGGGAACTCATTGAAACACAAAGTTTTGCGATAACTTAGATACAAGTATTCTGACATACCCCTATCACCATTACAGAATATTGGAATGCAGCCTTTTTATTGCAGTGGATATTGACCAGTGTTGGGCAGTAGCTTGCTACAGGTAGCGATGCTACGTAGCTTAACTGCCTTTTACCAGTAGCTTGGCAGTAGCTTTGCTACTTTTGATTGATTCGCGATTTCCGCAGCTCAGCTGATTTTAGACCCATGTAGCGAGGTAGCATAGCTACATAGCTATAGGCAACAAAAGAATACAGACAGAGAAAATAAATAGAAATGGATTGCAAGGGGCCAGGGGCAGAGGGCAAAAAATACGGAAAAAAATACATGATTGGTGGGTTTACTATGATGAGTCCCGATTGGTTAAGATTAGGGCAAAATATTACAGACAGGCCAATCAGAGGCAAGATAGGGCGGGTCATCGAACCAGGAAGGGAAATCACAGCACATCCCACATGACAACAAGGAAGTCGGAGAAGAAAAGAGGGAATTACTCAAGTGGACGATTAAAAAAAAAAAAAGAAACCTAGTGGAAAATGGCAGAGGGATTTTCGCACTCAGATGTTTCTTTTAGTGATGAAGACGACGTCCAGGAAACCCACAATGCGTCTACTTGGCGACTTTTAGAAAAATGTATGCGTTTGGATAAAACAATGCCCAAAACATTAATTTGTAGTTGTTTACCTTTTAAGCCCAAATCATGCTTTCGACATCGAAGACGTGGAACACACATTTAAGAACATTAAGGTGAGTTGAGTTCATGAAAAGTTTTACTGCACATAACTATTATAAACTGTTCCCAAACAACACACAAGTCATTGTTTTTATGTCAATGTATATAGAGAGACGCAGATATATTTTTTACTGTTAGCAAATAAAATGAATAACATTATAGGGGTGGGCCGAATAAAAGGCACATTAAAATAAATACACTGCTCAAAAAATTTAAAGGAACACTTTGAAAACACATCAGATTTCAATGGTGAAAAAACATTTTTTGGATATCTATACTGATATGGACAGTCTAATGTCTCAGGAACAAAAGGATGCCACATGTTTTGATGGAAATAAAAGTTTTCAGCCTACAGAGGGCTCAGTATTTAGACACCCCAAAAATCAAAGTGAAAACATGATGTGGCAGGCTCGTCCATTTTGCCTAAATTCAATTTCTGCAACTCAAAGTTATTTTCAATATCTTGTGTGGCCCCCACGTGCTTGTATGCATGCTTGACAACGTCGCGGCATGCTACTAATGAGACCACGGATGGTGTCTTGTGGGATGTCCTCCCAGATCTGTCTAAGGGCATCAGTGAGCTCCTGTAAAGTCTGAGGAGAAACCTGGCGGCGTCTGATGGACCGAAACATTATGTCCCAGAGGTGTTCTATCGGGTTTAGATCAGGTGATCGTGAGGGCCATTCAATTGGGTCAATTCCTTCATCCTCCAGATACTGTCTGCATACTCTTGCCACATGAGGCCGGGCATTGTCGTGGACAAGGAGGAACCCAGGACCTACAGCACCAGCGTAGGGTCTGACCATGGGTGCAAGGATTTCATCCCGATACCTAATGGCAGTCAGACTGCCGTTCTCTAGCCTGTAGATGTCTGTTGGTCCCTCCATGGAAATGCCTCCCCAGACCATCACTGACCCACCACCGAACGGGTCATGCTGAATGATGTTGCAGGCAGCATAGCGCTCTCCTTGGCTTCTCCAGACCCTTTCACGTCTATCACAGGTGCTCAGGGTAAACCTGCTCTCATCTGGGAAAAGCACAGGGCGCCAGTAGCGGACTTGCCAATTCTGGCGTTCTATGGCAAATGCCAATGGAGCTCCACGGTTCTGAGCAGTGAGCACAGGGCACACTACAGGACGTCGTGCCCTGAGGCCACCCTCGTGAAGTCTGTTTCTGACTGTTTGGGCAGAGACATTCACACCAGTAGCCTGCTGGAGGTCATTCTGTAGGGCTCGGGCAGTGCTCAACCTGTTTCTCCTTGCACAAAGCAGCAGATATCGGTCCTGTTGATGGGATGAGGAGCGTCTACGGCCCTGTCCAGCTGTCCTATAGTAACTGCCTGTCTCCTGGAATCTCCTCCATGCTCTGGAGATTGTACTGGGAGACACATCAAATCTTCTTGCAACAGCACGCATGGATGTGCCACCCTGGAGGAGTAGGACAATCTGCGCAACTTCAGGAGGGTTAAGAAATCGCCTCATGGTGCCGGATGGTGTCTTGTGGGATGTCCTCCCAGATCTGTCTAAGGGCATCAGTGAGCTCCTGTAAAGTCTGAGGAGAAACCTGGCGGCGTCTGATGGACCGAAACATTATGTCCCAGAGGTGTTCTATCGGGTTTAGATCAGGTGATCGTGAGGGCCATTCAATTGGGTCAATTCCTTCATCCTCCAGATACTGTCTGCATACTCTTGCCACATGAGGCCGGGCATTGTCGTGGACAAGGAGGAACCCAGGACCTACAGCACCAGCGTAGGGTCTGACCATGGGTGCAAGGATTTCATCCCGATACCTAATGGCAGTCAGACTGCCGTTCTCTAGCCTGTAGATGTCTGTTGGTCCCTCCATGGAAATGCCTCCCCAGACCATCACTGACCCACCACCGAACGGGTCATGCTGAATGATGTTGCAGGCAGCATAGCGCTCTCCTTGGCTTCTCCAGACCCTTTCACGTCTATCACAGGTGCTCAGGGTAAACCTGCTCTCATCTGGGAAAAGCACAGGGCGCCAGTAGCGGACTTGCCAATTCTGGCGTTCTATGGCAAATGCCAATGGAGCTCCACGGTTCTGAGCAGTGAGCACAGGGCACACTACAGGACGTCGTGCCCTGAGGCCACCCTCGTGAAGTCTGTTTCTGACTGTTTGGGCAGAGACATTCACACCAGTAGCCTGCTGGAGGTCATTCTGTAGGGCTCGGGCAGTGCTCAACCTGTTTCTCCTTGCACAAAGCAGCAGATATCGGTCCTGTTGATGGGATGAGGAGCGTCTACGGCCCTGTCCAGCTCTCCTAGAGTAACTGCCTGTCTCCTGGAATCTCCTCCATGCTCTGGAGATTGTACTGGGAGACACATCAAATCTTCTTGCAACAGCACGCATGGATGTGCCACCCTGGAGGAGTAGGACAATCTGCGCAACTTCAGGAGGGTTAAGAAATCGCCTCATGCTCCCAGTCATGATAATGACTCTAGCTAAAGCCAACACTTGTGGAAAAACAGTTAAAAAAGATCAAGAGGGAGGAAGTTGAAATGGCCTCCACCTGCAAAACCAGTCCTATTTTGGGGGCCATCTTGTTGTTGCCCCTCTAGTGCACCTGTTGTTAATTCCATCAACACCAATGCAGCTGAAACTGATTAACAACCCCCTCTGCCACGTACCTGACCAAAACCTTATCAGAAAAGTGCAATTGAATTCATGTCATACCCTGATAAAAAACTGTTCCTTTAATTTTTTTGAGCAGTGTACATACAGTGGGGTGTGGGGACCCCCAGAGGGAGTTGTAGGGTGTGCCCTGCAAAAAATTGTAATTGTGTTTATTTACAAGTTAGAATGCTTCAATTAAAAAAAAAAATCCATCCGTCGTCATGTCTTTCATAATGATTGTGAACAATAGGCAAAATTCGAAAAAAAAAAGTTCAGTTCCCCTCGAATGTCTCTTTTGTCAGACAAATGTTTTGTTCTTTGGCCAGGTTATTGTGTGGGATTGATGTGGGATGTGGGGTTGATGTGGGATCTGAGCCAAGGATGTTGTTGTGGCTTGTGCAACCCTTTGAGACACTCGTCATTTAGGGCTATATAAATAAACTTTGATTGATTGATTGATATTGTCATTTTGCCACTGTGGTTTCTGTTAAAACAGTAGTTTTCCTATGCTGAAAAGTCTCAATTAGAGTATATATTATGGTGTTTGTTCATATTGTTATTGTTTTACTGCCTTTTATTTAATGTTCTTGTTGTTGTATGTTTTTCCCTCATTTTGTACATGGTATGACATTTAAAAACTTTTTTTTAAATCCAGACAGAGGGCATGTAGTGTTTATTTTAATGAACAATCAAACTGAGCATGTTTTCTCTTGTTTGTTGAAAACCTGAACATTAAGTCATATATTTATATATTGTAGCTTTAATGTAGCAAGCTACTTTTGCCGTGTAGCTTTAAGTGTATCTTGCTACAATTCTCTGGGAATAGCTTCACCTGTAGCTTAGCTACATTTAATGAAGAGTAATTTGTAGCTTAGTTTACTATATTTTCCAAGTGGCTTGACCATCACTGATATTGACACTCTATTATAACTATGGGGGCATGGACCACTGCATGGATGACATAGTGACTCAGACTGCACAATTAGATTTTTATATCCGGATCCACAGCAACTTCTAATTGATTTCTATCTTGTGCCATCTATAAAGTTTTGATAGATATCGGTTATGTATTTTGGGGTAATCCTGCTATTGATAACAAGTGCAAAAGTGGTGCAGACCACGCTATTTGAATTATGTTTTTGCATGTAATACCGGCTGGCACCATGGAGTAATTTATTCAAAAATGATGGCATCATGCTTTAAACTTGTGTTTTGCTATGTTGTGGAACATGCAGCACACAACTATTTTCTCTGCCACCTTTTTTGAGCTTTTAGAAGCACTTACACAGTGTAATCACTTTTTTTCACCCAGTTTTAGGCACGGTGAAGTTCTGAATGTGCATTCTGGGAGATAAAAGTTGTCTGCCAGCCGATCACTTTTTGGCGCAACACCAGTAGTTTTGTTGTGCTGCTATGATCCAGATGCAGTTGAAAATGTAGTTTTGGAAGAAGTTGTTTTACAAGTGTTGTATTAATATATATCCTACTGTATATTGGAAAAAAAGTAACACCATGTGAAAAAAACGTTAACAGACACCACAACAAATCAATTAATTTGTTTTGTGGTCTCGCAGCTCAAAATTATTCTGCAAGCTGAGAAATTGATTCACTCGATGATACTATTTGGCAGCGTCTACTTTTTTTTTTTCCTGACCGTCCAGATATGTTGACACATACATCAAGGATTGTGTCCTTGCACTGGCCAAAATAACTGCAGCCATTTATGCATAACTGTGCCAGTTTGCACGTACTTTCCAAACGTGTTAAAATTGAAAATCAACACTTTCAGCTTAATCATTACATTTGCATCTCTTCTTCAAAGTATTGTGGGTGTTCTAATAATCCGCATACAGTATATTTTGCATATGCATTAAAGCAACAATGCTAAATGGATAGCGCTCCCTATTTTGCTCATTTAAGAATGGCTATCTTCAACATATAAGCTTAGTAGATCAGCTTTGCGTATCAAGTTTGCACATGTCAAATACATGCAAACCTTTAGTAGATCTGGCCATATGTACACAACTTGCCTTTATAATGATAATTTGAAAAGCTTCAATTTATAATAATATATTAATTCCAGAGGTCACCATGATCATTAGAGTATTGACATACTTAGGTTTATGGAAATATGTTTTAAAATAGTTGAGTGTTTTGTGTGAAGGTAAATACAAAAGTACATTTTGGATTTTAAGAGTGTGTCATCCAACAAATGCTCTTTTGGACAGTTTTTTTCATTGGCCATATCATTGAACCTTAAATGTGTGTAAAAAAAGTTGGAAGGTGATATTGACAATTAATAATGCTGTGTATGTTATTGTCAATGCCATCAGTCTGCATATATTCACAGAAACATTTACTTTAAAAAGTATTTCTTAAAAACATTTTTGCCTCACATTTTTCAGAAACTGCTTGAGAGCTTATTTTCATCCTAATTGTTTGTTTATCTAATGCAATGTTTCTAATGGAGAAACTATGCAAATGATCACTATTTTCAGGAGAAATGAAAGAAATTACAATTTGTATCATTAAAATGTTTTAGTTAATATTAAATATTACATATATGTTATATTTTATATTGCTACTATGGTATATTTTTAGTCTACTTTATACCTGCATTATCCTTTCCATCCTTTGTAACTGAGCTACTGTGTGGAACAATGTCCCTTGTGGACCAATAAAGTTTAAGTCTAAGTCTAATTTTCAGTGATTGGCCTTGTGGCCGGTCCCCTTTTCAAAGCAGGTTCTTTACGCTCTTATCCCCTGGTGAGCGAAATGTTGTCAACATGCTATCTGGCCTGGTCAGCACTGCTTTGGCCTCCCTGGACTTACTAACAGCCTAGTTTATGTGTGTCTGTTTACCATGTGGATACATTTTCCATGGTTAGACTATGTCCCGTCTGTCTCTCGAGTAATAATGTTCCTTGCCGAGAGACCCCTGACCATTCCTCTCCTAGGGCAACTGCATAGATGTGCTGTAGTTATGTCACTTAAGCGTGGTATGGTCCACTTTGGTTTGTGCCTGACTTTTAAATTGTTTTTGCTTTTTCTCAGAAATGCAGTGAATCAAGACATCCCCTACGATCTGTGTTCTTCAATATGCTTATGTTTTGCAAATTTGCAACCCTCTTCTGCAGTCTTCTACAAATTATATAAAATGATAACATTTTCAGTAATATTATAAAGTATATTTTTTTTAATGTTCATATTAGCAAAACAATCAAATATTTGATTTCATATTTACTTTGTTTTCAGCAATGCTTAATTTCAACAACGTAGGGTTTTGCCCTTGTGTGTGGTGATAAACGACAACTGCCTTTTTTTTCTACCTCTCTGTATTACAGCACCCAATTATCTTTCCTAGGCCAAGACCTCAGACCCTCTGGAGAAGTGAGATGGAGGAGTGGTCCTGTGGAGGGTCATACTCTTTGTACGATGTGCAGGTAATGGCAAACACACACGCACACACACACATTGTCAGACAGAAAAGGACACAGAGCCCATTATTTTCTCCCAATAAAAATATCTCGCCCATCACTCAGTAGTATGTTTTGAGATTTGCCAGTACACCATAGTATGTTCATTTATACAAATGCATTTACATGAAAGCAGAACCTTACACACACACACACACACACACACACACACACACACACACACACACACACACACACACACACACACACACACACACACACACACACACACACACACACACACACACACACACACACACTGTGCACATGTATTTGCCCTCTAATGAGTTCACATGAGTTCTATGTCAAACCTCTTGGGGTTAGAAGATACCAGAAGAGATACAATGGTGTAAAATAGTGTGCATGTACAGCTCCCTGACAGCTTAGGCTTTGATGATGTAACAACACAATACTTCACTATATAAATGTAAACACACTCATCAGCCATATCATTAGGTACACCAGTATTTAATCCAAAAAGAAATGCAGCAAAACATTATTATAATTTTTTTCTTGGGGAATGATGCTGGACTTACACCTAAATTGTCACGGCCCAGGCGCACACCAGTGCGCATTCATCTGTGCGCTGGGCGCAGCTCCGGCTGCAGCACGCAGCTGCATTCAATCATCAATCAGCAATCAACACACCTGTCGCTGATGAGAAGATCTGCCTTCTTAAGCCAGTGCAAACCTGCATCCTGGGCCAGAACGTAGCAATCTGTTCCCGTACAGTAAGCTGTCATTCAAGCTCTATGCTCTCTCTTTGTGTTCCTTTCCCGTCGTGTTCATTTGTCTCGTGTTTCCTTGTCGATCCAGCAGCCTTCCTCCATTCCCGCATTACGAGCTATGTGTCTCGTCTCCCTGTGTTCCCCTCTGGTTCTCTGGCTGCCCCTTTTGGATCTTGACCTCCCGCCTGGACACGGACTTTGACGCCTCGCTATTGCCCCCGACTTCATGCCTGTTCTCACGGACCTCTGCACCTCGCTCAACACTTCCGGGTAACACTCTTCAGTTAATTTTCCACATATAGTCACACACCACACACAGTTTGGATTATTTACACACTTCATTTATTATTTATATATATTATTTATATATATATAAATAAACACAGAGTTAAACGACGTCCCTGTTGTCTGTGCCGTCTTCTTCCCCTGTACAAACCGTAACATAAATGCTATGAATGTATATGCTCTGTGTGCCCAAATAAAGTTGATCCTGTCCCAAAACCTGACTTGAACGGGAACCACACTTTTTTGGTGGGAACTATGCCCATCAGCCACAATTCTTATGTTAGACAAGAACACACCATGTATTTTCCTTTTATGTGCATTCTAAATAGTGAAAAACTGCTTGTATGAGGCGGCTAACAATGCAGCTATATTGAATCAATCTTTTGCCTATAAAGCGCTCTGAAAAAAACATCCAAAAAACGCCAACAACGCTTCATTCACATGCCATGACCGGCATAATAACCAAGCTTTAGCAACATTGTTATGGTATGAGCTAAAACTGGGGAACTACTTTTCTGGCGTCGTGACACATGGCCTTGCATACATTGCTCCTCCGACCACTGGCGAGTAGTCACCTACTAGCTAGCTTGAGCTGCTAATACCTTTGGCTGCGACCCGCAATAAAATAAAGGAGCTTGAGCAGCTGTATTGCGTTTGAGTTGGTAAAAGTCAATGCTAAGTATAAATCATGCATCTCACCTGTATAGTAGAATGTTGTGGCACCAAGCAGAGAAGTTGATCAACTTTGAAAGTCCACTTGCAACCAACTTAATATATGGCGCTCAACAAATCTAATGCAGCATAAGATCATTGCGACATTATTAGGACATATTTTATATTTGAGGAGTCAGGGTTATTCTGAATTTAGCAGTGCCTTCAGTGCTGAAAGATTCAACCATCCCATCAGTCGACATCCCAGTGAGAGCAAACATAGTAAGTAGCGGTCGCTGTCTTGCGGTTCCACAGTAGCACGTCAAAGTGACCAAGCGTATAGAGTTTACAATATGTTTTTAATGTTTTCCAACAACAGCATCAATTAAACTGCTTGTTTTTTGACTTTTCAGTCTCTCTCCCAACTTCCTCCTCTCTCCAGCACCCGGTCACTCACTGTTAAAGACAGATGATTAGTTTAACACGTACCACCTGTGCAATCTAATCATCTGCCAGCTGTGTGTCGCAGTCATTACATGCCCCGCCCCTGTCTGATGGTGCTCTGTTTCAGCACCATGGACAGAGGTGTTGACTTTCACTCTTGCAGTGCGCTAATCACAACCCCCTTCCACAGTTTTATGTTGCTATTTGAAATGTTTAACAATCGTGCTACATGATTCATCTCCATGGCTGTTGTGCAGTCTGCCATTAGTGGTAGTAAACACAGGCACTGCTCTCTTTGCTGTTGTTGTTGTTGTTGACATTTGATTTAATGAATGCTAGTGTTGCTATATGCTCTATGAAAGCATTGTGACAAGGAAAGAAATTACGGTCAATTTTAAAATAACAAATAGTATACATTTTACCCCGAAAGGGACAAGCGGTAAAAAATGGATGGATGGATTACGTTATCATGAAAGTGCCTGTTACCACATTATATATACAACTTGTATACACAACGGTGTTGGAGGTTTTTTAGAGGGCTTAAAAGACATAATAGATTGTATCCCCATTACCTGCATAGTTAGCCACACCTTACAAGCAGTGTTTCACTATTTGGAATGCACATAAAGGGGAAAACAGACGTGTTCTTGTCTATACGGATTGTGGGTGATAGGTAAAAATCCCCACAAAAAGGTGCAGTGCTTCTTTAAAGAGAGAAACTCGACTGCTACAATATATTTTGGATGAATGTATTTGTCATAAGCAGTGTTGGCGTTAACGCACTTTTTGTGTGTTTTTACTCATTGAAATCAGAAAGGACACGAAATTATTAATTATTGATCGACTTCAAAGTAATGCACTTTCCAGTACAATTTCTTAAATATTGATTCGCCGAAAGTTTTATCGATCACAAATACTGCATTTCCGGTATTAGGACTCCCGCGTGTTATTGTTTTTGTCATGGCGAGCAATAAACCCAAGAAGTGAAGCTTCAATGAAAAGTGGCTTCAGGAGCCACTTGTCAGCAAATGGCTCACTTATGAAGATGGAAAGATGTTTTGCACGCCATGTAAACGGGCTAAGAACAAAAACACCTTTACGGCCAAGTGCGCTGATTTTCAAAGATCAAGCTTCACCACACACCAAGAAACACCATACAGATTCGCTCTTTGGTTGGAATGACGAGGCCACTGTATTAAATGACATTGAAACTAACTTGCAAAATTCTAAGTTTGTTGGCATTATATGCCATGAAAGTGTAAATGTGGTGTTTTTTAAACGACTGATGATCTACATACAGGTGAGAATAATCAATTAAATGTGTCATATGTATGTATGCCCTGGCACACAATTATCATAATTTCATGACCCAAAGCAAAAACGTTTTACACTTTTTTACTGAAATAATTACACCTACAACTTATTAAATACAAATATAGAAAAAATACCGGCAGCGGTAAAGTTTAGATCCATGAAAGAGAGAAGAAAGTGGATGAATGTTTATAACTACATAACAGGATAATGCATACATTTATCATTTGTTTTCAAAATGGTTACAAAAAAGTGGGACCCCAAAAATTTACTGTGGGACCCCATTTTTATGACTTGATGGTGTCCTTGGGACCCCATTTTGAAAATTCCTAGCGCCAACACTGGTCATAAGTTACTGTGCCCACTGAAATGTATTCATTTTACAGCCAAAAGTACTGCATAATTGGAAATCTCTATTATAAAATTTATGAAATATGGAGCTGCCCCCCACCCCCACTTCCTTCTTGGACTTTTTTTGTCCACCCATCTAGAAGAAAATTTGTGGGGTCAGAGGTTGCATATGTTGGATGAGAGGGCCTGACTCCCCATCTCTATTGAAGTTGATTCCGAAGGTCTTTGAAACGGCTAAGGTCAGGGCTCTCAAAGTACACACTTTTCTCTTGACTAACTCACCTTTTAGGGGGATTTGGCAAACTTGAAACATTTGCCGAGAGATGTTTCAGCGGCCTCACCACAAAGACTAGACAAGTATTTCCACATTAATGTATTATTCCACTTACTTCTCCTCTCTCCCTTCATCTCACTCTTGTTACCTTCTCCCCGTTCTTCCACACACATCCTCAATTCCCTTGGTCGCAGCCGAGGTTCTACCTGAAATGCTTAAAGGGGAACCAAAAGGAAGGAAGATGCTAAGACAGGGAAAGAGAGAGAGCTAGGGTGAGCCAGTGATATGCAATCCTGGCACCAGAGTGCATTGTTTTCTCTCTTTGTCATGTTTCTTATTTCCAATACCTTTGCCACCCCCCGTTTCTCTTTCACGGCTCTCTCTGTTTGTCTTACTTTTTAGTGTGTAACGCTGCAGGCATATCAAAATGCAACTCACTGATGTGTGACTAACGTTAGGACACACAATACGGAGCCACACACTCCTTGATCATAATTCCATTTAACAATGGCAACGTTCACAGCCAATAAAAACAGTGCAAAAGAAATTGAAGAAAAGGAGGCTCTTGGCGTGTTAGTCTGTCTTCATGCACCATCAACCAGTTAGCTAAATCTCACGGAAATGGAAAACAGCAAATCTTTTAAGACTGATTGTTTCCTAGAAATTATATTGGTACAAAATATTTTGTAAATGTTTATTAACATATCTTAATGGTTTCCAAATGTTGCTTGTCATATGGCTGTGAAAAGGCTGATCAAACAAAATGGAAGTCCTCGTCATTAACCCGTTAGATGCGGAAGCTAGCTCCCCAATTAGCTACACAGACTGGAGACTCAATCACTCCACAATGACGTTGGTAATTTTGTAAAACTGAAACAACACAAAATGAATCATTATAAGTTAATAATACTAACACAGACACTTGTAAACGTGTTAGCATGTTTGCTGATGCAAACAACGCTAGCTTGATTTCAGTACGATAGAACATACAGATATGCATAAAACACTCCTACAGACATCACACATGGGATGGTTTAGTGAGTATGAATTGTTTTAGTTATACTCTAAAACTTACAAACATTGCTTGGACTAATGAATGAAGAATCCTTTTGAGCAGAAATGCTACGGACGAATACGTGCGGTTCAAGGAACAAAACAGGAAGAACAATTTCATACCGCAGGATCTGCATTGAGGGAACTCCTCCAAAAAGATGGCACCACAGCACAAACAAACTGTGTCTCTGTCGGTGTTCTATGAAATCTACTTGTTGAGTACAGAACATTATAGCCGTTAACGGAGAAAAATACAAAAAATTGCCATAACGTTTTATAAGATGCAGGGTTCAAAGCATCGAAAAAAAGTAAAGGCTTAAAGTCCGGGAAATAGGATATACGCCGTCATACAGTAAGAGAACACAATTTCAAACATAAAACTGCTTAACTTTTGCATTTAATTCTACTTAATATGAGGCATGGAAATGCAACTGCAATCTGCTGCAGGTAATTCTCCAATTAATAGAATTTTATAACGAAAAATAAAAATAGTCCAAAATGTGGTCCACTTTTAGTCACACTACCCATCGTTGTGCAGGTGCATCACAACTCCGAGTAGGGTTGCCCCACCCTAAATACAATTAATGCGTTGTGGGAGGCTGTTTTTCCATGACGAATCGTGTGTAAAATTTGTCAATTAATAGGTGACAGAGTGCTTCATATGAAATGTTACCGCAAACGTATTCCTGGCTGAATATAATGGCAGTTTTTCCTTAATATTTACTTAGAATTAATGCTCATTTTGCATGGCATAAGGTATCGGGTTCCAATCCCAGTCGGAGTTGAGATAGCGAGGCAAAAAATGAGGATAGAGCTTTAAATACTATCGTTATATCGTGATAATGCATGTTGATGACACGATCTAGATGTGTCTTGCAAATTAGAGAGCCACCAGCAAACAAACGCATGCATCCTCAACCACTGTAGCATTCTCACTAGCCGCTTTTGTCCCTTTCACAGTGCAAAGATAATTCTAAATCAGCAATCATTGTCTCCATGGCGGCACAAAAACTGTTTCTTAGAAGTATCACTGGGGGACTAAGAATAGCTAAACATGCTACAGTACACATCATAGAAGGATATGCTAACCATCAACCACTATGCTGGAGCTCTTGTAAACAGAGGTGGATGGCTCGATACAAATATCGACAATAACGATACCAAGTATATCAGTACAGTTTATGTTGATACTACAGTGGTTATATTGATATATTTGTATTGTCAAAACATATTTTGTCATTTTTGTTATTGTTTACAAACTCGGGAAATAAATCCCTGGACACAGGAGGACCATAAGGAGTAAAATCATTCAAATCAAAGCCAATAGGAAATAATCTAAATATTTAATTGTATTGAAACACGACCATACTATATTTTTGTCTGATTGTAATTGTGATGAATAAATTATTCATTCTTTGATCTTGAAAATTTTAAGCATCAGTATACCCAAATTTGTAGTATCGCCCAAAACTAAAGTAATGTAAAGTTTCCAAACAGCAAAATAATAATTGTTGATTACATTTTAACAGAAGTGTAGCTAAAATCATATCACAACAGAAAGCAATGAGCTATTAACAGTAAATAAACAAGTAGAATAATAATAGTATTGAGAACATAGTACAACCGGAAATGACCCAATGTATTACTACATATGCCAGCAACCAAATTAGGAGCCTGTATAACCTGTTTTGAAATGGTTCTGTTATTATTCATATACCAAATAATGTATTGTGATATATATAGCAAAATGCTGCTATATATATTGCAATATATATTTTAGGCCCTATTGCCCTTCTTCTTTCAAATAAATAAGGTGTGTTCAAACACGTCCTGCCCCTCGCTTGAAACGCGTACCAAGTGGGAAATCGGTTCGGAGTTTTCTTTTTGGTAAAACTGCGTTCAATTGGACATGTTGACAAATAAATGTGTCCGTTACACTTCAAGTGCTTACCAAAACATAATTACAATGTACACTTTTGTACAAATATGTATTCAGCTGAAAGGCAAAATATGTTTGCGATCAAGACTGGTGACACTTTTTTTTTTTTTTTTTAAGTCTGGTAGGATTCCCTCTGTAGAGACACAGACAATTTCATCACAGCTACTGTTGTAAAGCAGACTGGACCTGTGGAACTGAAGCCCTTGGGGAGGGAACACAGGTGGAGGTACATTTAGTTGGTTTAAGGTTTTTGAGTTGATGTACTTATGCAGTAGTACTGTGGAGTATGGGGTTAGATGTCAGCCAAGTGGATCTGGTTTTGGACCTAGGATTTGATTGGGGGTAGGTATGTTTTCCTCATGCTTGTTTGGGTTTACTCCCACAGTTAAAAAATGCATGTTTTGTTAATTGGACACTATACCGTCCCCAACTGAGTTACGGTTAGACTCTTTTGCACTGTTATTGATACATTCCTATTAATTGAAACACAATGAAAGCTGAGTTACTGAGTGTCATTCATCTGTATTATATATTAAAATCTATAGTTATACCTTTACTTTTTATCCACTCAAAAACCCACGAAATGTGAACCTGTTCACCATTTAAATACCAAAATAATTTAATTTGAGAGTGCAGTGCAAAAATACTATTTCAAATGACAAGATGTCACTTTTGTATGCGATAAATACACTTGGCCTTGACATGTATCACAAATATAAACACTATAAATGCCTAAAGCATGTGGTTTTTGGCTTTAGAACACACTTGTCATTTCATACTACAAATTAGCATCAATTAAGCTGTGATTTGAGTGTTCTAAGCAGTGAATTTACGCTAAACACAGAGCAACAACACGATAAAACATACAGCAACTAATATATTAACTTTTATGCTCTAATCAACATACCTTTGAGCCTTTCCAACCAGGAGTTTTAGCCTCTCCGAAGACAGACATTTATTACCATCCTCTGCCATGACTCGTTCAGAAGTTGCACGGTCCACCTTTACGAATGTATTTTCCTCTGGTTTATAAGTAAAACGTCCATCAAAATGTATCTGATAATTGTGAATGATTAATTCCAGTGTAAATACAGATGTCGACGTCGTCACTTCAAAGGAAGGAAATACAGTATCGAGTCAACAACAGCTGCAGTTACTCCTTCTGGAGACACTGCCCCTTAGAGTTTTGGAAGACAATTACAAGTCTGGTTACAAGTCTGGTGCCACCCCCCACGGAAGAACTATAAATCCAACAAAACACTGTCGGGGGGGACACAAGCTACGCGATGCAAGAGTATATTACAGCCTTAAGCCTGATAACTACTACTACTTTATTGTTATTTATTTATTTATTTGTATTATTTGACAGTGACTTGTGATCTACGTCGTTGAGTTGTGATGAAAATGAAAATAAATGTCCCTTACTTTTCCCCATTATCCCAGAAAATTTCACACACTTTTAAATGCAAATGTTGACAGGTATGGTTCAGTGTGTAACCCAGCTCTTCCCCAAAGTCAACCAGGATAGAGGTCAGTACATTTAACAACAGCAGATAGTTATTTATTTTTTGAAACATTAATTCCAAAGTAGTACTGACCACAATAAGGGATCTTAGAATAAGAATGTCTGAATAACATGTATTTTAAAGTCATCAAAGAATCCCTGGGAACAAAATAAGACTAAAATAAATACTTGAAACGTTGATTTTCCGTTAATGACTGATAATGTCTTATAACTTGAGAGGTAAGTTACAACAGGAGACATTTATAACCCTGAATGTCCTACCTTATCTTAGAAAAGTAACAGTTTGACAAGTAGGAGTAAAGGTTACATATCAGGCATGTTTGTTTGTGTGTTTCTGCCTGGAGTACCTCTCTCAGCAGGTGGTCTCCTGTTCATGTGAATACCTGAAAAGTTGAGGCTTTCTATCAACACCCAAAAATAGCAGAAAACATCCTACAAAAGAAGCTATTTTTGTGTTCTTTTTCTGGTTTTGTCAAAACATTGCAAATTAAACAGAAGCTTACCAAATAGTTTGAGAGGAAGTGAGTTTATGAAAAAAATAGTTTGTTGTTATTGTTAGAATGTTTTCCCAAAGCTGGTCTTTACATTACAATGATATTTGCATACTGCACACTGTTAGTGTTAGACTCTACCTGCATTCTTTTGTTGAACAGTTAGAGGTTGGGTCTTCTGGGAGATTTCACAAGCATTTATTAAAACAGGTCAAGGAATTATTCCCTCTCTTTATATCATAAAGAGCAGTTAAGTCCAATGGGTCAACGAAGCCATGGTCAACAACTGTTCCCGAGGGCGAGGCCCAGTCCAAGGTAAAAGAGGTGATGAAGAGGGAGACGCAGGGGTGGTTTCATCCATCGATGAGGACATTTTTTGTCAAAAAGATATTTAGTTAATTCAAATTATTTTAATTAGAAAAATATTAATATCTGAGGTTAGTTCCCCCTTTTAAAGATGTTAACCTTTGTACCATTCTCTGGCTATTGAAGACAGCTTCAGCTTGAGGTTACATTGGGAGATGTACTTGTGTTGTTCTTTGGTTCTCGCATTGAACAAAGAGAGCACAGTCTACCAAGTGAAATTCCTTACGTGTTAATCATACTTGGTCTATAAAGCTGATTCTGATTGAGATTCTGATTATTCTTTACAAATGATTAGACGGACCAAAACACACATCAATGTCTACAAAACAACAGATAGCAGGTCAAAGATACAGCTGCATATTTGTGTGCGCCTAATCAAACAGTTTGAAGTCAAATAAAGTTCCAAACATTTAGCACTCTTCTAATACTCAATACTTGAAGCTGTAATTGTGGTAAAGCGTGTGAAATTTGAATGTGTTGTACAGTTTTAAATACATTTGCAGAACATTAATTTAACCGTTCATCCGTAAATTTTTGAGAGAAAAATAATCACCAAGTTTAGAATAAGAACGATAAACTGTAGAAAAGTGAAGGTATACTGCAAATTATTTTCCACTTGCCAAATACTTATTTTTAGTCAATGGCTTTACACCATAATCTTAATTTTAGCACAACTAATTATATTTTTTCCATTATAGTTTAAAAATGTTTAAATTGAGAAAATAAGATATGTTGGTGTTCTCTACATAGAAAATATATTTTTTAAAGATCCTGCAACATCCTGAGGATGCTTAATTTAAAGGCCTACTGAAATGATTTTTTATTTATTTAAACGGGAATAGCAGATCCATTCTATGTCATACTTGATCATTTTGCGATATTGCCATATTTTTGCTGAAAGGATTTAATAGAGAAAATCGACGATAAAGGTCGCAACTTTTGCTCGCTGATAAAAAAAGCCTTGCCTGTACCGGAAGTATCGTGACGTCACAGGAGCTAGTATTCCTCACAATTCCCCATTGTTTACAATGGAGCGAGAGAGATTCGGACCGAGAAAGTGACGATTACCCCATTAATTTGAGCGAGGATGAAAGATTCGTAGATGAGGAACGTTACAGTGAAGGACTTGAGAGGCAGTGATGGACGTATCTTTTTTCGCTCTGACCGTAACTTAGGTACAAGCTGGCTCATTGGATTCCACACTCTCTCCTTTTTCTATTGTAGATCACAGATTTGTATTTTAAACCACCTCAGATACTATATCCTCTTGAAAATGAGAGTCGAGCACGCGAAATGGACATTTAAAGTGACTTTTATCTCCAAGACAATACATCGGTGACACACTTAGCTACTGAGCTAACGTGCTAGCATCGTTCTCAAATGAAGATAGAAACAAAATAAATAAACCCCTGACTGGAAGGATAGACAGAAGAGCAAAAATACTATTAAACCATGAACATGTAACTACACGGTTAAAAATTATCAGCCTGGTAAGGCTTAACAATGCTGTTGCTAACGACGCTAAGGCTAATTTAGCAACTTAGCAGCCGGAACTCACAGAACTATGATAAAAACATTAGCGCTCCACCTACGCCAGCCAGCCCTCATCTTCCCATCAACAGCCGTGCTCACCTGCGTTCCAGCGATCTACGGCGCGACGAAGGACTTCATCCGTGGGTTTGGCGGCAAGCATCAGCTAGGCGTCTTCTATCAGGGTAAGTAGTCCTTGTTGTGTTGCTGTAAGTATTGTACTTAGCCGCTAAGACACCGACCGATCCCACCTACAACGTTCTTCTTTGCAGCCTCCATTGTTCATTAAACAAATTGCAAAAGATTCACCAACACAGATGTCCAGAATACTGTGGAATTTTGTCGAAGAAAACAAGAGGTTTTTGTATCGGGTCCGATGGGGTCCAACCACTTCCGTGGATTTTGTGACGTCACGCGCATATATCATATCCAAAGGAGTTTTTCAACCGGAAGTGTGGCTGGAATTTTAAAATGGCACTTTATAAGTTAACCCGGCCGTATTGGCATGTGTTGCAATGTTAAGATTTCATCATTGATAGATAAACTATCAGACTGCGTGGTCGGTAGTAGTGGGTTTCAGTAGGCCTTTAAGTATTGCAAGTTGAATAATGCTTGTTTTCAAAATTAAGAACTTATTTTATCTTAAAAGTCGATATATAGAAATGTTAATTTATGAGGTCTTGACAGATAAGATTAACTAGCTTCATGGACAAATGATTTCACTAGTTTTTAATATTTTTTTTTTTGTAAAATCTATTCTTTTAATCTTATGTTTTGTCAGCTCTTGATGCAGTGTACACATTTTTTCCAGTCACACTACAGTTTATGGTAGACATTTACTGCTGCTTATGGTGTTTATAAAGTGTGGTATTTACTGTGTGTTACACCAAAGTTTGATGTTAAGTTAAATTAAATTGATTGTTCAAAAAAATATTGATTTTATTAAGTGTGAAACTCAGGGCCCTAACTTTGACAGGCCACCCCAATGGCCACCTTGTCAGGAATTGTTCATCTTATGTAAAGTGAGTTTTTAAATGTAGCCAACATAATTTAATGGTACTGAACACCCTTTTTGGGGCTTGAGGCTCTGATGCTCGTTTGAGTCAAATACAGGATTTTAAGATATTTAACAAGTCAGTTTTTCTGTGACATGCTCTGGAATGAGATTCCGAGGAGACACGTTCCTCTCACATGGTGAACAGCAGCAATGACATGTTAAGTAGCCACAGAGGTTTCAATTATTTGAAGCTCTTCCCCAGTGCATAGACGACTGTCTTTGTATTACCCAATCTGGAGTCAGAGAAATTATATATTTCATCATTCTTGCGTCTTGTGTGTGCGTGTGTGTGTGTGTGTGTGTGTGTGTGTGTGTGTGTTTGTGTGCATGTGTGTGTGTTTCCATTTCTAAACCAAGTAAATATCACATATAAATATACAACAGTCCAGTTGTATTAAGATATGTGTAACATTGTGTTACCACGCCTCTACGCATAAAAAAAATTACCAAAAAAACTGCACAGTTTGAAAAAAATATATACAATTGCTTGGTTGCAAGTGTGTGACGTATAGGCCAGCCCCCTTAATTCACATCCATTTTCAACCGCTTGTCCCTTTCGTGGCCCTGGACAAGTCGCCACCTCATCGCAGGGCCAACACAGATAGACAGACAACATTTACACTCACATTCCCTCATGGGAGGCAAAAATTTAATATGGCAACTGTTTATTTACCTTCAGAAGTGCATATGTGCAAAGTGTTTTCAGGTTTAGTTGTATATACAAGCCAAATAGAATCAAAACATGTGCTATGTGATGGCATGGATCCATACACTCCTAAGAAGAAGCTGTCTTGTCAAATCATACTTAATTTTTAACTCGCAAGGAGTAGATGTACACATTTATGGAGGCACAATATTTCTTTACATCTGGTTGCAATCGTGCAACATTTGCAACAATCAGCCTAAAGTCATTTCCGCAGCTTGATTGATTTTTTGGGATGTGCACGTCATGCAACAAACGTTTGCAAGGAGAGCCATTGCATGCTCGGAGAGTGGCCTGTTCAGGGGTTAAAACGCTCGCATGTTGTTAGGTCTGTTGGTCAATATCCAGCAGGGGAGAGCGCTGATGTTCATAATGCATTTATTTTCATGTATTTTCGGGATCTACCAGAAAAATCCCAAAGATCGACTGATCCACGGGTAGGCGACCACAGCCTGATAACAACACAAAATCCATTCCATGTCGAAGTTTCCTCAAGACAACTGCTCATATGTATTAACATCAGAAATTACAAATGTAAATAGATCGAATATAGACTTTTTCAGTTAAATTTAGGTTCAAACAGACATAGACAAAGTGGTCACGACAAACTTGATATGTTGTTGACTCGACTCCACTTGACACGGAGCAGCAACCTTTCTCTGCATTGATGGACTATCTTATCTTAGGAATTCAGAATTGTTGATTCACCAAAATCCCTTTTGGAACCATTTCCGCAAGCAAGAACAGTGCTTTCAATTGACTTCTTGCCAGGAACACACTTTTTTAACCACTGTGTGCTCGAGTTCGAGGAGAGATCAACCAGGAGTGACGTCACATGCAAACCAGCAATACAGGCCTTTATCAAAATAGTCTATTAGATTTAGATACATTTTTACGATTGACCAACTTCAATGCTGACAGTCCATCCAAAAGTTCCCACATTTTTGAAAATATTATGTGACCAATAAAGCCACTATGTATTGTAATAACTCATAAATCGTTATTGATAGTTAACGGTCAACTTACACTAAGGCACCAACCACAGCCTTATAGGGGAACTGCACTTTTTTTCATCCATCCAATCATTATCAGCGACATGACAATGGATCTTTTTTTGTTTTTTTGCATTTTTAAATATTAAATAAATGTAATCAAAAGTCTGCTTACAATGGAGCCTATGAGAGCCACGCAATTTAGCCTAAAAGCTCTTAAGAAACATCCATCCACCTCCATTGGCCTTTTATATACATGATGTAAGTATATATGTGATGTAGTAACGTGTACATTTATAATAATATTTAATATTTATGTATTTTGATCATTTTAAGCATACGTGGCGCATTCACATCAAAAACGCATGACGTTTGCTTTTTTTTTTCTTCATCACTGATTACTACTCACTGCAGACTTTATGAGAACCAACAAACATAATAAAACATCACTTACTGTGCAAAGTCTTCTGTCATTAGGATGCCGACTGCTAGGATGTTCATATATTCCCATTTTGATGGGATAATCCTCACAAAGAGACCAAGCGTCTTTTCTTGTCGTTCCCGCCATTTCCGGGTCCTAAATGGCTGTCAAAATGAACTAACTTGATGAAATACCTACTAAGACTTCTTCTGTCCAGGTCAGATGCATGATTTATGATCTAGAATAAGCTTCCTGGGAGCAAGGAATCGAGACCACTCGATGATACAAACATAGAGACACACGGTAGTGATCACGGCACCGCCATAGTTTGTCTGCATTCGCGCTTATAATATAACAATATCACTAATACTTGGTTAATATTCGAGTCACGAATTGTAAATTTAGTATTGTTGGCACTTTTTGAATGGTTATTTATTGTATTTTATGGGCGAAATAGAGGACCTCCCATTGGCTCCACAGACTTTTATTTATGTTTATTTACATGTAAGAATGCATTTAAAAAATGAAAAAATCTATTTGTCATCATGTCTTTCATAATGAATCTGAACGATAGGCAAAATCCCCCTAAAAAGTGCAGTTCCCCTTTAAGAATACCATTCAAAGCTGTGTGTTTTTTTAACTTAAATATAAAATATATATTTTTTATTTTACTTAAATATAAAATTCTCAGATAGCATAAGGTAATCTCATTTGCAAAGTATATGTTACAGTTTATGTTTATATATGAAAAAATGTTACAACCTAAAACGAGTGGGCTTTCTCCACAAGAGACTAACCTACCATGTCGACATGGTGTTTGTCACATAAAACATTACGTTTAATTTATATTCCTTAAGTACCACACATTTTATATGCACAAACAAATGCTCACAACACGAATCCTTACATCACTTTCTTGTTGTCAGCAAACAAAACATGCTCTCTTGGTCCTGATCTTTAAAATTAAACAAAAACAGCAATTTTATAACAATCTTGTCTAAGACTGTTAAAGCCTTTTCACAACCTATGGATGGTGAGGTCATATGGCCTTAGGCATATGCTACTTATTGGAGCACAAATTAGTCACATGGTGAGGCAAATTAAATCTGAAATGACCCTGTACTGTACATTCAATTCAGGCCAATATTAGGCTTGCATGCAGACACACATTCTGTGAGAGTGCTTCATTGGTAAGTATAGCCAGAAAGATGTTTAATGGAAATTCTTAATTTAGCTTTCCCACTCCAGGGTATGAGCTATCATAGTGTACTGTAAGAGTGAAAGATTATTATGTTGACATTGGGTACAATTTTAATATAGTTTTATGTACAGTATTATAATATACTTTTAAATGAAATTAGGAAATCCTAAATACGTATATATGAAAGTCAATAAATTGCATAAATAAGTAAAACATAACATTGTGAATACATTTAATATATCTTCATAAATCTGGTTTCAGTAAGAGTAAGTACACCCAACTGTCATCTTTGTCAAACAATATAATCGACAGACTGTGGAATGAAGAAATGTCTTGTTTGAATAGACTGGAATGGATAAGTTAAACATTGCGTAAGATTTTCAAGCACAATATTTGCAGAGGTGGGACCAAGTCATTGCTTTGCAAGTCACAAGTAAGTCTCAAGTCTTTGCCCTCAAGTCTCGAGTCAAGTCCCGAGTCAAGACAGGCAAGTCCCGAGTCAAGTCTAAAGTCAAGACTGGAAAGTCTCAAGTCAAGTCCCAAGTCCTGCATTTTGAATTTCGAGTCCTTTCAAGTCCTTTTACCCACAGACTAATATATTTACACAGATTGTGTATGCTTTTAAAACACTGTATTTATTTATTAAAACAAGTGCATTTGAAATTGCAGGAAAAAAAATAGTGCTGACATTGCACTTCATAATAGCACTATTATCCAGTCATTTTAAACATTTAACTCATTCCTTTACAGAATAAACACATTTGAAAAAACAAGTGCAACTGTACTTATTTGCACAAAAGTGTTAACATTGTACTTCCATGGCATATTGCATTGTAACTAGTTCCACAGCAGTTTCTATCCTGTTCTTACCTGATCTCATCTCATACTGTATGTGTGTTTATGTGTGCGTACACATGAAAAACATAACAAAAACATGTACAAAACAATGAACAGAGTTGTACTTTTTAGATGTCAGGGCCCTATGCAATATGTACACATATTCTTAATATAGTATACATTTTAACTGACCTTTATTTGACTATGTTTGTGTTTTTGTAGGTGGCTAAAATATGCGGTGCTGCTGATCGCCGTCTAACGTTACGTTACTGAGTGTGATACATTGACTAACGTAACGTTTTTTGTAGGTACCTCATGCAACCCTGCTTAAAAAAAATCACTTGACAAAAAGTATGAATAAAGGTAGCGAACTGCAGTGGACGCAACAGATTGCCGTGTTTGCAATGACTATAACCGTAGACATCTTATAAGTAGACGCAGCATTGGCTGCTGTGACACGAGCAATTTGGCCGCCATCTTGAAGTGGTGATGAGGAGCCGGCGAGCAGCCTAAACTGACAGTTGACAGGTAGAAAACAAAGATGGTGTTCAGCGTTTTCCTGCTCAAATGAGCGGACTGTTGAAAATAGGAATCGGGTGATTACTTTTCACAAGTAAGATTTAACATTAATGTACTATTGCTTGTATTTTATGAAAATAATATTACCACAGAGTTGAGAAGGAGCAAAGATCTTTAATATTTGTATGTGAATATCACAAATAAATCTTCTGGGGGACCCACCTACAGGGGTTTGGTTTACAAACTTTCTGCCCCACCTAAAACAAAATTCACCAGCCGCCACTGATTATGATGCATTCTCATTTTAGGCAAAATATAAGACAATACTTTCACAGTATAATTGTAACCAGGAATAAGTCTTCAAGTAACAATATTCAAATACTAACATTGTTGGGTAAGACAGAATTTGGTTTTATTCTGAATCCAGTGAAACAGATTGGTGGTTTTAGCTGATATAAAGACTTACAGGTGTTTATATATGTTTATGTTGAAGAATTTGGCAGACGCCTTTATCCAAAGCGACATACATAACAAATGCATATAAAACAATGACTGTAAACATGATCATTTAAGGGAAGAATGTAATACAAAATATCAATACAAAGTGTCAAGACAGAATAAACTCTCTGCTGCTGCAGCAACAGAGATACAGTCTATAAGATATATAGATATCTAATGTATTCATACATTGTTTATGTAGGATATACACATGTATATATAACCTAATCATATTGTTTCTTCAATTTAAAAATAGCTGACCGTTTTTTTCCCCCTTTCTCTGGGATTATATTCCCAGTTTTGATCTCGGACGGCTGGTCACTTATAGCGTATAATAATATTATATTACTGTTAAGCAAACTATGAATAATAAAACACGCCAAAACATGTGTCCTTTATCATAGCCTCACGTATGACAAAAAAGCGTGTGAAAATGAGTGGTATTCAGTGAGGTAAGATGAATTAAATGCGCTGACAGTTCATTGCTCCTGCCAAATGAATTGCACTAGTGGAGCGGATCACCACTCCAAGATGGCGGCCCCGCGTCTCGTCTGCGCCTGTAGGCAGTAGCGCTCCATGCTGCGTACCCTTATAAGATGTCTATGGTTATGACGTTAGCAGTGAGTTTACAGCCTCACTGATTTAACTACACAGCAAATAAAAGTCACGTTACTTAGCCAATAAACGTTCGCTTACATTCAAAACTTACCCTTCTTTGTGCATCTTCAAATGTCGAACGAAGTTGGAAGTTGTTACGTCTCCGTCTATAATATTCGAACTGCATGATTTGCATAGGGCTATTCGTTTTTTGTTGACCGAGTCGTAGTTGTAATACCCGAACGAAATTAACTTTGGCACAATTGTTTCTCACTGCCGCATTGTTTGACAACTCTTGTTCATTGGTTGTCCTGCAACCAATGAACTGATGAGAGCTGTGGGATGAAAACAGCATAGATCTAATTTGATTGGCTGTTGTACTGAGAGCACACCAGCTGACAGGAACAACACGCTGATAGACACAGACGAAGAAAAGGAAAAATACGGAGCGGCGCGCTCCCAAATAACTTTTTAATCTTTGGGTTTTGGGGAAAGTAGCAAGTCATGTCAAGTCAAAAAGCTCAAGTCCAAGTGAAGTCACAAGTCATTGATGTTAAAGTCTAAGTCGAGTTGCAAGTCTCTTTGCATTTTGTCAAGTCGAGTCCAAAGTCATCAAATTCATGACTCGAGTCTGACTCGAGTCCAAGTCATGTGACTCGAGTCCACACCTCTGAATATTTGTAATGATTAAATTACATTTGAATTGTAATCCATTCTTTATTTAGATAGGAATGTATTCACTTCATTTAATTGAAATGTCCTAAAATAAAGATCTCCATCCCAGTGACATCTTCATCGTTTTATTACAAGTCACCAGGTGGCATGATCATAAAACATATTGTCATGGATGTTATTATCCAGAGGTGGGCTGGGACTCTTCTACACTCTAAAAAAATCTAGACAGTATTTTGTGGACTTTCCTCACTAAATTTACTCTCGGCATAGGAAGCACAAATCTAGTGATTTGGCAAGTTTCCTAAATGAATGTAACTTAACACAATTAAAAAAATATGTGTCTTCATTTTCTCAAGCTGCTGCACTGCCACTGATGTCTTCTGGCACCTCTAAAGGAGTCCGGTCTCACATTTCAAATGTAGTTAAACATCCTTATCTACGAATCAATTAATTTTCAAAAACAGCTCCTTAGTCAGAATGTAAGTTAATGACACACCAACTTGTAAGTTGAGTAAGTGTGTTGAACACTATGCCGTAAGCGCTTCCTGAAAACTGACAGCATCTACTACCTGTCTTCTACTGTGTATTCCCTTAGTACCTTTGTTTTTCTACCTCTCACTCCTATTTTCCATACTGTTTCATTTTAAAGCACTGGAGGCCACTCTGATTTGAAAATATCAACCATACAGAATTTTAACAACTTTTCCGGGAACATCCTGTTTTCAGTTTTGTCTGAAAACAAACAAAAATCTTCGAACAAAACAATGCATAAAACAGTTGCTCGCATACCATCAACACATGTAGCATACTGTGCCTCTTAAGAGACTGGGAGCTGTTGAAAAGTGGAATTTTAGGAATACAAACAAATAATGATATACTACTTTGAAAAGTGGCCCGCTGTTTGAAAGAGAAAAACTACATATTTATAAACATTACATAGTGATGTTATACATTGCATCTAGAGAATAGTTTATGTCAATAATGGAATACTAACAATACCATAAATTTGACTAGTGATAAATATGTGTAACACTGGAGAAATTGATTTATTTATTTTTAAATTAGAGTTGGCAAAAACACGTTAATGAGAGAAACATATTTATTTTACCATTTATTGGATGTATTTGTTTGTATTATTTAAAAACATTTTGTACATAGTCAGCATTTTCTTTTTTTTTATCGCATGTATACTACGATAGCACAGCAATGGGGATCCCCAAAAACAAACATATCTCTTCTGTGACTTGTTCCAATTAAAAAAGACTAAAACATGCAGATAAACAAAATTAAAATGGTAGAGATTTGATCAAATTTGACTATTAAGAGAAATTACAGTAGAAGTCGTAACAATGTTCCCGTTGATGAACCTGCTGAGGAATTGTTACCGCAGCTAGGCAGGATTACTGCCTGAGCAAACTGGCAGAAGCAATGCAAAGCAAAGCCACTGCCAAAAATTCATAACCAAAAGAAGAAAATACTAAATAAGAGTCTATATTATGGAGTGTAACATGTTTTAGCTGGATTTGTTAAATTACATTTTCATTTCATTTGAAACTACTAATAAACATAGAGGGTTTGCGTGTACTGAAACACGTGCAAACTTGCTAGTGCACGCAAAGATGATTTACTAAGTTTGTGCACAGAGGAATGCATCCCTTAAATGAGTAAAATAGAGAGTGCAGTCCATTTAGCGTGTTTGTCTTCTCATAATTTGCATGTTTTTAACTTGCACATCTTCTTTTTTTTCTTTGAGTTTATAGACTGCAATTCCTTGAAGTTGATAGACTTAATGTTTGCTAATGATAATAAAGGTACCACCTGTTTTGTATGTGTCTATTTAAAAAATAAACACATGACGTTGTTCTGACATGATACATGATACGTTTAATTTTCTTTTGACCATGCAAAGTTTCTGTCTGCATTGAATCGTATCTCATCGAATTGTATACAATCGTAATGTAAGTATTATTAGTAAATCGCATCGTAACCCCATGCATCAAGATTCACACCGGATCGCCATTTAAGGTACAGATGCACACGCCTGGTATCTAACCTTTGCCATTGTGCTGATTTCCTCCATAGTCAATATTTTACTTACCAATTTATGTGACCCTTTCTTAAAATCACTCGCTTTTTCTTTATCCCAACAAATCTTGCTTTTTATTTTGTCTTCAATTGCTTCGCCAGGTCTTGATGGTTGATAGTTCGCACTCTCCTCATGGCCTACTCTGATCATTTATTGATGACTGGAGAAGAGAGGAAGACATTACCAGATGCTGCTGCATGGCACCCTTTTTGGTTCACACACACACACACACACACGCAGACACACACACACACACACACACACACACACGCACATTTTCATGTATTTGTTACCTTCTTGAGACCTCGGAAAAATGCCAGTCTCTTTAGGACCACCCTTTAAAGTTAAAGTTAAAGTACCTCTAGATATTAAAAGTTAAAGTACCAGTGATAGTGTCACACACACTAGGTGCGGTGAAATGTGTCCTCTGCATTTTACCCATCCCCTTGTTCACCCCCTGGGAGGTAAGGGAAGCAGTGGGCAGCAGCGGTGGCCACACCCGGGAATCAATTGTGGTGATTTAACCCCCGATTCCAACCCTTGATGCTGAGGGCCAAGCAGGGAAGTAAAGGGTCTCATTTTTATAGTCTTTGGTATGACTCGGCCGGGGTTTGAACTCGCAACCTACCTACCGATCTCAGGGCGGACACTCTAACCATTTGGCCACTGAGTAGGTATATATAAAGATGTGTATTTAAAACATTTATAATATATACATACTATGCAAATATAAAAAAGGTAAGGTTTTAGTTATTTTTGTAATTATTTTTTTAAATTATTTTTTATTATTTACTTCAAGTTATTACAGTATGTATCTGTATACATATTTTTTTGGATTAATTTTGGCAAAAGGGGGCACATTTCAATTTCTTACACACACTTGTTATTACATATGTTGGCCAGAGGGGGAGCACTTCAAATTTTTACACACACTTGTTATTTCATCTGTTGACCAGAGGGGGAGCACTTTTAAAACCGACACAGTCAATTTGAAAAATCCTTCAATTTTCGGACCACGCTAATTTTGATAGTTTTCACCACCAGGGGTGCAAATGAGATCACTATTTTTAGTTTTTTGTAATGTGCTTAAGGCTGATGACAAACGAGTCACGGACCACAGATGGCCCCTGTGCCGCACTTTGGGCATAGTCTTAGTACCGTAGTGTATTTGTTCATCCTATGGTCACATGTGGGACACGGGTTGTCTTACGTCAGCATCGAAAGTCGTAAAATCAGCTGTTCACCTGGCGGGTTTTTTCAGGGATGAATAGGTAAGTCCTTCTTTAGATGCCGTCTTGTTTTATCATATATTGCTGCCTTTGCACCTGTCAATGTTTTTGTATGCACATTAAATCAACAAAAACATCTGACATAGGAGCAATGTTCACAGACTCTAGTATTTCGCTCTCTATTAGATGCAATGGTTTTCCGTATTGGGACCATGATTTCGGTTCTAACTTGTTCATCAGTCCTCATATGGAAGGTACTTTTACTTGTTGATGTCTCAGGAAGGGTAGAAATACAAGAACACACACACACACACACACACACACACACAAACACGCACAAACAGTAACATACACAGTGTTAACGTAACCAAAGAGGGCAATACACTGGCGAACATTCACATCCTGCAGGCTTCCGACTTTACAGTCCACTGGTATGACACACTGAATATTGTTGTGAGGTGCTAATCATTGCAAGTAAATATGGAGGAAGAAGAGAAAAAAAAACCTCTCAAATCTTCAGAAAGACCAGTTTGTCCCCCCGTATGTCGACACACAACCAAAATGTTCCTTTTTTTTTGGTTTTGCAGTGTCACACATTTCCGCACCACCTCTGCTGTCAAGTGTGATTTTGTGCTGCACTTTTGCACCCACTGCCTCCATCTGCCACTCTACCTGCCTCCAGCACTATTTCACTTCCTGCTGTGGTACTACTGACTCTGTCACACAGGAGCAGGCAGGAAAGACGCAAGCCTGTGGAATACAAGAGGACTGGCGTGCTTGGAGGAGGTGTGTGAAATGCACAAATCCCATTTGCTTGTAGTAAACAATAAACCCACTAAGGAAGGAGGGTAAACATGGGAATGTAATTCACTTTCATAAAAATGTTGTTATCAAATTAGTTTTAGTCTCATTTATTTATTTTTATGAAATGACAAGTGCATGTATCTAAAGTACATGCACCTATCCTTAAAGAAATCATCCATCCATATTCTTCCGCTTATCTGAGGTCGGGTCGCGGTGGCAGCAGCCTAAGCAGACAAGCCCAGACTTCCCTCCCCTCAGCCACTCCATCCAGTTCCTCCCGGGGGATCCCGAGGCGTTCCCAGGCCAGCCGGGAGACATAGTCTTCCCAACGTGTCCTGGGTCTTCCCTGTGGCCTCCTACCGGTCGGACGTGCCCGAACACCCGAACGCCACCCGAACAGGAGGCGTTCGGGTGGCATCCTAACCAGATGCCCAAACCACCTCATCTGGCTCCTCTCGATGCGGAGGAGCAGCGGATTTACTTTGAGCTCCTCCCGGAGGACAGAGCTTCTCACCCTATCTCTAAAGAAGAGCCCCGCTACCCGGCGGAGGAAACTAATTTCGGCCGCTTGTACCTGTGATCTTGTCCTTTCGGTCATAACCCAAAGCTCATGACCATAGGTGAGGACGGGAACGTACATCGACCGACAAATTGAGAGCTTTGCCTTCAGGCTCAGCTCCTTCTTCACCACAACAGATCGATACTGAAGACGGCGCACCGATCCGCCTGTCGATCTCACGATCCACTCTTCCCTCACTCGTGAACAAGACTCCGAGGTACTCGAACTCCTCCACTTGGGGCAGGGTCTCCTCCCCAACCCGGAGATGGCACTCCACCCTTTTCCGGGCAAGAACCATGGACTCGCACTTGGAGGTGCTGATTCCCATCCCAGTCGCTTCACACTCGGCTGCGAACCGATCCAGTGAGAGCTGAAGATCCTGGCCAGATGAAGCCATCAGGACCACATCATCTGCAAAAAGCAGAGACCTAATCCTGCAGCCACCAAACCGGATCCCCTCAACGCCCTGACTGCGCCTAGAACTTCTGTCCATAAAAGTTATGAACAGCATCGGTGACAAAGGGAAAACATAAATAATTACATACGGTATGATCACCTTCTGTTTTGTCTAGAAGTCCAGTTCGGATAAATGTTGGTCCTTGGATATATAATCCTACATAGTGGCAGCCAAATGTATTCATTCATTCAGCAGAGTATTAGAATATGTTTCTTGTATCTGAGTTCATGCTGACTAGCTCACAAGTGGGACAGTTTGTGTAGTTTAATAAAGTAAAAAAAAATGGCTTTCTCTGTGGAAAAAAAAAAGTTGGTCTCAACAAGCACCTGCTATACACACCCTTACCCTACTTTTTAGCCCTATCCCTACATTGTGCGCGTTCTCGTGAAGGTAGTGGTGTCCCAATAACTCTTTGCATGTAGGGGTAGTGGGCATAACGAGGGGTAGGGGGGTATGCATCTAGCCCTTCAGAGTGAGGCATTTCTGATGCTGACTCGCTCAGGTAGGACCAGAGAAAATTACACAATTTCTGCATTAATTATATAATATATTCCATGTTAGTTTGGATCGTTAGTTTGTAATGTTAGCCAGCTAGCCACACTAGCTAACGTTGGGCTAAAATACAAAATAATAATACTAAAATACTAAAACGTTAAAGCTTGCGAATATGAAAACATTAACGTTACATACCTTCAAAAAATTCACAAGAGACAACAGTTGTAGATGGCGGCTTCTTCTCCGTATAGTTCTTTGTATAATCATCAACTGAAGCATGATGAATGTAAAAAAACGATCTGAGCCGTTACCTCCATTGCCACCGGGTTTGTTGTGTAATGGTTGGACTAGAAGGTTGTACAGTACACTAATACTAATAACGCACCGTAGTACTAATACATTAAAAAAGGTACTACTGCCTTTGGAAAGCACCTGTACTTATTTTTCATCCACATGTGCTGCCGTGCGGCGGTGACTTTGCTGAGCTGATGCGCGGCACATCCGTGTGTCAAAACGCACACAGTGAGGACATACAATCAGAAAAATCATGCAGAGGAATAATGACAAAAAAACAGCAATTCTAATATAAAGAGTGTGTGAAAGGCAATATGAAGGTATTCGGGCTTCAAAACCAACGAGAAAGATGACGCTTTAAACACGGAAGTGCCGCGCTGCTTTAAAACATGACTCGCCAATGGTGTCAATACAGCATTACCACCGTTGCTTCAAATTTAGGTAAACATTTAAACAACAAACATTCAGACCTGCCCAAGGAGTTTAAAGTGAGGCAGGTAACATAATTACCAACTTCCCCCGTGCACATATACAGTAGATAGGAGACTTGCATACACCAGGTTGGCTTGTTTAAGATATTAGCGCAGTCCAAACCGCCCACGAAACGTAAATTAATGCAAGTGAATTGACTGAATTTTTTAACAAATTCCCCCTATTTCATTTGTGTTTTATCTTTAACAATGTGTGTACTTTTATCGTTATTGTTTTCAGTATTTACTATCGATTGTATTTGTCTTAAAGCGCAGATCAAAATTGTAAACCATAAATCATGAAGCATTTTATACAATGTCAATAAAGCTTTCTATTCTATTCTAACCTAATTCTAGATTACGGCAGGCTTTATCTAATAATGTAAAACAATTGTAAACTGTTATTTGAGTGCAATAAAAAAAAAGCCCATGTGTTTAATGTGCCTTTTAATTTCAATTCCAATCTTTTAAAATTGTTTTTTGGGTGAGATAAAAAACATATGTTTAATCATGAGTGTTATCATAAATGTTTCATAAATTATTTTATCAATAATGAAATGTTTTTTGTGTTCACTTTTATTTTAAAAAGCATTGAAATACATAACGATATACATTCTGGGACCAAAATATTGGTGTCGGGACAACTCTAGGTGAGACGTGTGCAAACGTAACTACGTAGTCGCTTACGTGTCCGAACATAAACTATGCAGTGACGTAGCAAGTGGTGTCGCAATTCCTAAGGAAGAATACAAAGCTCTACCCCTTGTTTCTTCATTTTGAGGGTGTAGTGGTAGGGGGTGAGGGCTAGTGGTCGTGAATAAGTGCTCGTGGTAGTGAGTGGTCTATTGGGATTGGGCCTAAACATATTACACAAGTTGTAGATGCTACAGTGTCGGGAGCCATGGTGTAAAAATGTTTCTGCAAAAATGATATTGGCATCATGCTGACTAATGAAAATAGTCACACCCTCAGCCAGCGGCACCAGTTGCTGAGGGTACTCAGATACTGTTTAGCTTGCTTGAATACAAAAAAGAGAGGAAACACTGCTAAGTTCGCTTGCACACTAAGCAGGTAGGAAAACCCATTGGACTGGACAGATTCATATCAGGTTTCTGCCCTGTATTTGATTAGTGACTGTGCCAAGTTGGTGATTTTTACCCCAGAAAATGTAAAATTATTTTAATCATACAGAAAATACATTGATAATTGAGATGTGACGTTCGCAAACAAATTGAGTCTTTTGAACTTTTTAGCAAGCGAAGAGAACCGATGCGCAATTGCGAGCCATTCGTTAGGGAGCCATTTTTTCATGCAACTGGACTAAAACATGAGTCAAAAGAAGCATAGCAACATTCGGATCCACTTTTTTTTTTGTCATTTTTATTTTTGATTGTTTTTTTTGTTTTGTTTTTAATTCATTATTCGAGTTTGTTGTTCTGAAATAGCTCAAGTTCAAACATTGTATTATTGTATTCTTATTTGCAAGTGAAACTTCAAAACATTTGAATATTGTGCAAAGGTTTGTTGATTCCAGCATTAAGTATTACAAGGTGAAATTATCATAAGACATAGGCTCATAACATGCTACACAAGATATTGCAAGCCTTCTTTTGTTACAAGTTTGATGATTATGGTTTGCAGTTTATGAAAACCTCAAACTAAAAGTCTCAGAAAAGTTGGGGATTTTAAAAACTGTTAGCCTTTATCAACAAAAATATAACAAATAAAGGCTTGACATACAGTATCTCACTTTACATGTAATGAGTTAATATCACATTTTAGTTTCACATTTGAAGTTGAATTGCTGACATGATTAAACTTTTGCACGGTATTTAAATTTGTTTAGTTTCACCTGCAATATGTATGTATTTTTTTCTGTAATGTTAAAATGCTCTTGTGCTACAAATTTTTTTTCGTTGAGTGAAAAAAAAAAAAAGTGATGTCACGGTCAAAGCATAGGGATAAGGTGTTTTCCACCTTTTGGAAAACACAACAACAATTAAATCATAGTCAGTATTTCAGAATAATTCCCACCAATATACTAATATTTGTATATATTTAAATAATTGTGATCTCCATATTATTTTAGTAATGCTACCAGTAATTGTTTCTTTGACAAAAAAAGAATGAAACCAGTCTTTTGAATAGCTCTTTGAAAGGAACGGCTCCGCAAGATCCCGCTCCCTTTAAAGAGCCATAAGTCCCATCTCTAATGTATCTAAATAACATATCAAATGTATTTAATTATTTATTTTATGTCACTATTATTATTTTTTTATCATGAAAAGTAAGGCTATGCCTCACCTGACTGCCCTGACGGCAGGTTCCTGATATGTAATACTGGTAGAACTTCGGTCCATCAATCCATCTTCTATCCAATCTACATTTGGGCGGAAGGCAAGATACACCCTGGACAAGTCACCACCTTATCGCAGGGCCAACACAAATAGACAGACAACATTCATACTCACATTCACACACTAGGGACCATTTAGTGTTGCCAATCAACCTATCCCCAGGTGCATATCTTTGGAGGTGGGAGGAAGCCCACACAGTCACAGGGAGAACATGCAAACTCCACACAGAAAGACCCCGAGCCCGGGGATCAACCCCAGAACCTTTGTATTGTGAGGCACACTCAATAGCCCCTGTACCACCGTACTGCCCACAGGTAGAACAATAAAATGTAAATACTGCTAGTAGTAAATTTGCTTGATTGGCTCATGATTTCCCTTGTCCAACAAGAACTATCATATCCCATTTATACAGTTTTTCTAACACTTTAAGCTTATTAAAAGTTGAACACAATCTGTTCTGGAAAAATTATCAACCTCCAATCTTTGACCTATCTGACAATAGACAAAACACGTTTCCCCCCAGTTTGCCACAAAACAGGTGAATTACAACATGTCAGTGCTTTAAAGTCTGTTGTCAAGAACGACTCCTACTGCAACATATTTCACTGTAACACAGCACTTTTGTAACTACCTCCACCCAAGGTTTCAAAATGTGAAAAACAATTTTTAAACAAGTATTTTGGGGTTTTGCAGAGGCAGTGTGACACCAGGCAAGCAGAAATGTGATTGAGTGTGGCTCATGCAGGGTTGGAAATACACAGATGCCACATATAAACACAGATGCCACTACTATACTTATCTTTATGATGTGTATCGTAGTGGTGCCTCAAGCTGAAGTCTTTTATTGTTGATAAAGTCTCCAAACACATGGTATTATTTTTAAAGTCAATAGACAAGCCAATGCAAAATTAAGAACCAAAAGGTGATACAGCATTTCAGTCAGTTGCTCCTGAATTGTGAAATACTCATCCATGGGAGCTATGAGCTGCCCTTAGGTGGACATTGTTCAAAGGCATAAACACATTTGTTTAAGCAGGCATTCCAAAAATATTCCATTATATATATATATATATATATATATATATATATATATATATATATATATATATATATATATATATATATATATATATATATATATATATACAGGTATATATATATATATATATGTATATATATATATATATATATATATATATATATATATATATATATATATATATATATATATATATATATATATATATATATATATACATATATATATATATATACACACGTTAGGTCAAGAAAAAACAAAGGCTATTTCATCCCTACAAGCCTGCTTCGCAGGTTTCTCTGCTCTTCAGGGGATTTTAGATATAACGAATAAACCACAGAAACTTGTTTCATCCTGCTATATGCTGATTTTTGACTGGATTGTTTGTATTTTGACCATGTGAAGCTTTGTGAGCTGTCTCTGTGTGAAGTGTTGTATACATAAAATGTACTTACTTAGTTACTTACAAGTACCCAATTTCCCATCTTGGATGAAACACAATTTGTGATCAACATGTGTTTTTTTCACCTGAGGTACCTGACATGGAGAAATGCTGGGGTGAAAGTTAAAGGTGGTGTTTGCAATTTCCTCACAGTAAGATTTTTCAAAGCAAAACATATATTAAGAACACCACCAGCTAGCTTATGTTACATTTAGTGGTTTGTTAGACAATTGTGTCTGTTTTTTGCAATAACAAATAAATGCAAATTGATAAAACATTAAACATGATTGGTGTTTGTGGCTGTCACTCACATGCACACATACAAAAGCAGTCCAAGAGAAGCAACAAACAATTTTCAGTCATGTTGTTGTTGTTATGATAGAATATACATTCAATGACAGCTACCGTGTGTAAAACACATTGGACAGTTAGTGCCCTTTAAGCATTTGTGTAAATGTTGCAAAAAGCCCTTTTAACTAGTGATTAACCATGACACTACATAACCCAAAACCAGTGAAGTTGGCACGTTGTGTAAATCGCAAATAAAAACAGAATACAATGATTTCCAAATCCTTTTCAACCTATATTCAATTGAATACACTGTAAAAACAAGATACTTAATGTTAGAACTGGAAAACGTTCTTATTTTTTGCAAATATTAGCTCTTTTGGAATTTGATGCCTGCAACATGTTTCAAAAAAGCTGGCACAAGTGGTAAAAAAGACTGAGGAATTTGAGGAATGCTCATCATTTGGAACATCCCACAGGTGAACAGGCTAACTGGGAACAGGTGGGTGCCATGATTGGGTATAAAAGCAGCTTCCATGAAATGCTCAGTCATTCACAAACACTTTGTAAACAAATGTGTTTTGTTATTGCAAGGAATTTAGGGATTTCACCATCTACGGTCCGTCATATCATCAAAAGGTTCAGATAATCTGGAGAAATCACTACACGTAAGCAGCAAGGCTGAAAACCAACATTGAATGCCCGTGACCTTCGACCTCTCAGGCGGTACTGCATCAAAAATCAACATCAGTGTGTAAGGGATATCACCACATGGGCTCAGGAACACTTCAGAAAACCACTGTCGGTAACTACAGTTCATCGCTACATCTGTAAGTGCAAGTTAAAACTCTACTATGCAAAGCGAAATACATTTATCAACAACACCCAGAAACGCTGCCAGATTCATTGGGCCCGAGCTCATCTAAGATGGACTGATGCAAAGTAGAAAAGTGTTCTGTGGTCTGACGAGTCCATATTTCAAATTGTTTTTGGAAACTGTGGACGTTGTGTCCTCCGGACCAAAGAGGAAAAGAACCATCCGGATTGTTATAGGCGCAAAGTTCAAAAGCCAGCATCTGTGATGGTATGGGGGTGTATTAGTGCCCAAGGCATGGGTAACTTACACATCTGTGAAGGCACCATAAATGCTGAAAAGTACATACAGGTTTTTGAACAACATATGTTGCCATCCAAGCAACGTTATCATGGACGCCCCTGCTTATTTCAGCAAGACAATGTCAAGCCACGTGTTACAAAAGCGTGGCTTCATAGTAAAAGAGTGCGGGTACCAGACTGGCCTGCCTGCAGTCCAGACCTGTCTCCCATTGAAAATGTGTGGCACAATATGAAGCCTAAAATACCACAAGGGAGACCCCGGACTGTAGAACAACTTAAGCTGTACATCAAGCAAGAAAGAGAAATAATTCCACCTGAAAACCTTACAAAATTGGTCTCCTCAGTTCCCAAACGTTTACTGAGTATTGTTAAAAGGAAAGGCCATGTAACACAGTGGTAAAAATTGTTTACAATGTGTTGCTGCCATTAAATTCTAAGTTAATGATTATTTGCAAAAAAAAAAAAAAGTTTCTCAGTTCGATTATTAAATATATTGTCTTTGCAGTCTATTCAATTGAATATAGGTTGAAAAGGAAATTTCCCTGGTTTTGGGTTTCGTATTACCATATTCGCTTCTTTTGTTGGAGGCAAACAAAGGTAATTAAAGAGAGACAGTGAGTGTTATTGCAGCTGGAATCTTTGTACAGCTGTAAATTTTTTTGCAAATGTTAATCCGAAAATGGAATACAAGGCAATTAATGAACATAGGCTGTAGCCCATTTGAGCAAGTCATATACACTCACAGGAAATAATATTACAAACTGACCAATCTGAGCCTTTGCAATACGCGTTAGTGCAACGCAAGGTTGGACAATAATGCATTTTTAAGTAGAATTTCAAAACTTTCCAGCTTTGTTTTGTATACATTAGAGATGCACGGTTAGCGGGTACACCCGCGGGGTCCGCGGTTAAACCGCGGGTCGGGCGGTTGTATGACGAAAAAATTAGATTTTAAATAGATTCGGGCGGGTGGCGGTTGAACCAATTCAGAAAAAAAAATACATAGATAAATGTTGTTACCCATGTGAATGATCGAGGGCGAGTTCTTTGTTTCTTTAGGTGGGTTTATTGTAGGCAGTTTTCATGAATGTCTACCCAGTGCGGCAACAACACACAACAACAACAGTCACGTTTTTGTCCTACCGTAAAGCAGGTCGTCTGCCGTAAACAGCAATGCTGTGACAGTCTCAAACAGGGCAACACTGCCTGACGGGGTCGTGGTTGGGGGCGTGGTTAAGAGGGGAATATGTTTAAGGTAGAATTCACCAACTCAAGTATTTCCTATATATATATATATATATATATATATTTATTTTATTATACATATAAATAAAAGGAAATACTTGAATTTCAGTGTTCTGAAGGCTTTCCAGTAGATGGCCGTACTGTCCTGTTTAAGAGTGTCACAAAATTGCAGTTTACGGCAGACAAACTGCTTTACGGTAGACGAAAACGTGACTGCTGCTGTTGTGTGTTGTTACCGCGCTGGGAGGACGTTGATGAAACTGCCTAACAATAAACCCACATAAGAAACCAAGAACTCGCCCTCGATCATTCTACAGCGGACGTGAAAACAGACTGTCGCCGCTGTCCCCACTCAGGTCCGCATTGAGCTGGAGGGGGCGTGGCCTCCAGCTCCGGCTGAATACCGGGAGTCTCCCGGTAAAACCGGGAGGGTTGGCAAGTATGCTCTAATGCGTGGCCAAGAGATATTATGGCGTGGCACGCATTGAATGTCTCTGCTGCATTGGATCAGTCTCATTTCTTTAACAGGAATGCCTTGTATCGTCTATATTAAATATATAACAACGGGTGGGTGGTGGGCAGTTGAGGTTTTGATAAAATGTTAGTTCGGGTGGATTGCGGGTGGATGACGACTTTTGTGATGCGGTTGCGGATGAAATAATTGTCTATCCGCGCATCTCTAGTATACATGTTTTAAATGGGAAAATAATCCAAGGGCTGGATTTATCAAAGGGATGGTCCGTATCTAATACCATCCATGCATCTTCTTCCGCTTATCGGAGGTCGGTTCGCGGGGGCAGCAGCCTAAGCAGAGAAGCCCAGACTTCCCTCTCCCCAGCTACTTCGTCCAGCTCCTCCTGGGGTATCCTGAGGCGTTCCCAGGATAGTCATAATATTTTTTATGAAAGTGTATACTGTTTAAATATATATCTAGAAGTTGTCACTGTTATTCTTATTTTTTTCAAACAAGGTAAAGAATAAACTTCATAACCATTATATAGATTTGCCCGGTTACAACATTCGCTACACCTGCACACTCGCAGATCGATTCAAACATAATAAAATGCTGCTTTATGTTGCTACATGTCACATTTCAGTGATATTATACGCATGCCACAAGTAAATTAAAATAATAAATAAATGAAATAAAAAATGTTTTTGTGTTTTCTCGTAGCCTCCTCCCCTCTGGCTGAGAGCTTGAATTAATATCCAAATAAGTACGTCCACCTTGCTGTGATGTCACAAGACACCGCGAACAGAAGCATCCAAAATTGCGTACAAGCTCACGCCAAAATGCGTGAACATTAGGATTGACGGTTTGACATTGTTCAACAAGAGTATCCAACATTGTAACAACATTTATCAATCAGTGAAGACGACATTCATCATATGTCCTTCTTAGCCTTGCTTTTGTTACAAGCAGTGACATGCTGTCAGGGGAGGCAAGTGAGGCAGTGCCTCACCTTGCCACCAGGGGGGTAAAAGGCTTGAACATGAGATGTTCAAAAACAAAGTAATACAATAAAATAAGTTTTAATATTTCTCTTTTGGTCTATGCTTTCTATGTGATTTTGGTGTGGTTCCTGTGTATTTTGATCATTTTCATGGTCAAAATCGCGGAAATTCCGTGTTTCGTGATGAAAATAATGTCGCACACGAGAATTGAGGCAGACACGGGTGGTGCCTCCACGGCTACACACAAAGTGTATTGAGCATGTGCGTGCGAAGGGGCGCCTGCTTGTTGCCACTGGAAAAAGGTAGGCCATGAGGCAGCAAGTACCTCTGCCTCAAAGTAGGGGGCGATATATCAAAAGTTCATGAACTGCCAACACCTGTTAACCCTTAAGAAGTAGAAGAAGCAAACAACAGACAACAACTGCTACGCTTCCTGCAAACTGTGACGCTTTTTTGCTCTAAAAATTGAGGATTTGATTTATTAAATTAGGAGTTTTTCAAGACTGGACTTTCATTCAAAGCAAGAAGTCATTCATACTGGGAGACCAACGCCAGAGCTGCCAGATTTGATTCAAACGTGTGTGGTCCGAGGACAGAAAATAACGTGTTCATTTCAAAAGGATTGGTATACTGGAAAAGAATGGCTTTCGATCAATCAATCAATCAATGTTTATTTATATAGCCCTAAATCACGAGTGTCTCAAAGGGCTGCACAAGCCACAACGACATCCTCGGCTCAGATCCCAGGGCAAGGAAAAACGTTGTGGCTGTGCTACAAAAAACGTCTTTATTACTTTCCCTGCCTTTTATTCTCAACGAGTGACCGTGTTTGGACCCAAATGGGATATACTGAGGTGGCGACTTGTCCAGGGTGTACACTGCCTTCCACCCGAATAGGCTCCAGCACCCCTGAGAGGGACAAGAGGTAGAAAATGGATGGGATGGGATGGGATGGATCTGAAAAACCTGCCAAGAAGCCTCGAAAAACATGAAAGCTCATCTGCCCACATTCAAGGTCAGATTTCTTTAAAATCGTTTGGAATATCACGTATTGATCTGGCTCTAAATTAACAATGGAGACTAAATATCAGCATCCGCAATGCCAATGTAAAGGAACATCGTGAGATATTAAAAGACCTGATAAATACCACTTGCTTTTTGGGGAAACAGGAGCTTGCATTTGGTGGTAATTGAGAAAGAGAGACTTTTAAAACTCAAAGAAAAAGAGAAAAAGGAGGACTTCTACAATAAAGTCATGGAGATCTTCGTCCAGAAGGAAAGGCGAATGGACTTCATTTACAAGTAAAGGTAAGATATACTGTCTAGTGCAGGGGTCCCCAAACTGCGGCCCACGGACCGGATGCGGCCCACAAGCGTCCAAAATCTGGCCCGCGGAAGTCTCAAGTTAAAAAAAAAAATTATTAAATACATTTGTTTTTAATTTTTATTATTATATTTTAAAATCTGTCCTTTCTAATCCATTTTCCACCGCTTGTTACTCTTGGTGTCTCCTAGTCGCTCAGGTATATCATATTGTCTAAAAATGACATCATTGCACTCGCGCCGCAGTGTTGGGCGAGCACGCAGCAAGTGCGCGCTCTTTCAGTCAATTAGTGCGCAAGGAATATATACATATATATAAAGTATATATAAACAGCCCGGCCCCCGACCAAATTGTTTTAACCCAATGTGGCCCCCAAGTCAAAAAGTTGTCTGCTCTGCAGTTGCTGTGTTAATTGTGTGCTCAGTGTGTTGAAATGTTTTATTCTAGTATCGTACTGTGTGTTTTTTGTGATTTTGAGCCAAGGCCATTGCATCATACTGTATGTTTGTAAATCTGACTAGTGGGTCAGTGCCTCCCGAACCTCAAACCTCATTGCACGTCACTGGTTACAAGTTATCTTGACTTTAAGGTAAGAATGCAATAGGTTTTCAGAAATACATCATGTTTGATGTATGATATGTCTTGCTGTCAATAGGAGCACTCCTGCTGCAATAAAGTCCGTATAGATGGAATTAGAATTTATTTGCAATGTCCTCCCTTCTTAGGTCTGCCTTATATTTTTATGGGTTTGCCAGTTTTATTCATCTGCTATGATGGTGCAAATATTTTCCAATTATGTTCAGGTTCAGAGACAAATAACTACGGACAGAATATTTTTCAAAGTGGTCCAGTTTCTTGTTAGGTGAAGGACACAAGACAGGTTAGCATGCATGCTTCTTCACTCCTGGGCCAGATGGGTTCTCTTCAGACCCCTAAACCCAAACCACAGAGAAAGAAGAGAGGTGAGCAGTATCTCAGTACATGTCCATGTGATATAAAGACCAGCATAAACACTCATGTCCTTCCTGTAACTGTGTCATAAATACCCTGAACCATGCATGTTGCCACTTTGAAGTTACACTTGGGAGACAGCAGTGATATGCTGCTGACTATAGCTGGACTAACCCAAGAGATGCATGAAAATACACACACACACACATGAATATATTCCGTCATACATCACATACACACACAATAACAACCTTCCTATTACCCCGAGGCGCTGTTAGTAGTTACACACACAGTTACACACCAGGAGGGTCATCTTACATCTGCAGCCTGGAGAGACAGTGAGTAAGTATTAATGAAGGTTGCTGAGTGTGTGTGTAATCTCATTAAGAAACATATATTTGTTTTAATAAGTTCATCAGTTATTTATTTTGAATATTCTCAAACATTCATCGCTTGCTCAAAACAAGTTTCATTCATGACACTTACTAATGCACCTCTAGGTGGCACTATTAGCATTGCTAAAGGACTTTGTATGGCTGCTGCTGTCTGCTGGTTCAAGTCAAATGTGAATATGCTTTTCATAAAAAAGCTGTTTTATTGAATTTGTTTTAAATCCCAGATTACATAAAGCAAAGCAACAGGGCTTTATGAACAAAAACAAAGGTTAATTTTTAGATAAAAAATAATTATAAAAATGAATAAATACAAGCTGCTCTGAAACTCTTGATGTGTTCCAGATTAATTGGGGCCACATATTGAAATATAATTGTGTGAACAAGTCATGATACAATATCTAGACGAGGGGTTCCCAAAGTGAGGCCCACAGGCCAAATTTGGCATTGTGTGCTTGTGAAGTTTTAACATGTTCCAAATAATACTAATTTTTATTAGAATCAGAATCAGCTTTATCGGCCATGAATATTGACTGATTGATTGATTTAGATTTAGGCTATTTGTGTTTGACACTTGAAATTGCTGTTTTTGGCCCTTGGAGGCAAACGGTTTGGGCACCTGTGACCTCAGCAAAAATCACATTCCACCTGGCAGGAAGTGGATGATAAATGAACTTGAAATCTACCATTTATAGTTTTCTACAAGATTTTTGGAGTGCATTGTGGGATTGTTGACCTTTGAAGTCAGGGGTTACCAATTCCAATGGCCTGGCTCAAAATCTAATGAATCATAATTCAATAAAAACGCTTCACTTAAATGTTTCCTGAATATGTCGGGAATCCCAGTACTAACCCAGCAGGCACCAGACATTGAAACAACGTTCAGAACTTGTTGAACACAAACATAACGTTGCACGAAACAACCTGCTTTTTGACAACGTTTAGTCAATGTCGGGTTCTGACGTTGATATGACAATTAATTTTTGGTTATTTCCAAACCAATATTAAAGAACACAAATGCAACGTTGAAATAACATGCTTTTTGACAACGTTTATTCAATGTTAGGTTGTGGCGTTGATTTGACCATTGACATTTGGTCATTACCCAACCAACAACATGGATCCAACATTGGACATCAACATTGCCTCCATTTACAAATACAACTATTTTGCAACATTGTTTCAAAGTCAGTTTTAAAGGACATGTATGTATGATCAACTTTGAATCAATGTTTTGTGAATGCTAGGATATTAGCCTGTTTTCAGACCATAGATAACTTACACTGCATCATTAAGAATGACTCTATAGCCAGGGTCCTCTAATTTTACATGTTGCTGTGAGTTACATAATGGGTAGAATATGTAATATGCCAATAATCAAATAATCTGTGCCTAAATAATATTAAAACAAGAGCTTTGGATTATATTTAACCTATAAGAAGAAATGCTGATAATTTTATCACAAGAATATTTTATCACAAGAATATCGCAGCTATTATAATAAGTACTAGCTAGCGGTTGAACTATGGCAGGGGTCGGCAACCCAAAATGTTGAAAGAGCCATAATGGACCAGAAATACAAAAAAAAAATCTGTCTGTAGCCGCAAAAAATTAAAAGCCTTATATAAGTGTTATAATGAAGGCAACACATGATGTAAGTGTCTACATTAGCTATATTAGCCTACTATCAAAGGCTGACGCAAATCTTCGTTGACAGAAATGTTGTATTTTAATTTTTATTCTACACATTTTTGCAACATTGGAAACCATTAGTAAAATGGAAGCTTCTCAAAGGGTGAGATAACTCCTGTAAATGACTGTCTTAGAATGGTCAAAGGTATAGATGTGTGTGTCCAAGTTTAAGGAAATGTCAGGCTGTCTTCTTCTAATAGATTTATTACAATCTTTGCAAGCTGCATGACGTTTGCTGTGGTCTGGAACAACATGGCACACAAACAATTATGAGAAACGCAGCCAATATTACATGTGTCATGAGGCATGCAAATATAAATTAAATACACAGAGGACATAAGTGAAGGAAATGAGCTCAAATATACCTACAAACGAGGCATAATGATACAATGTGTACATACAGCTAGCCTAAATAGCATGTTAGCATCGATTAGCTTGCAGTCATGGATTGACCAAATATGCCGGATAAGCACTCCAACAAGTCAATATCATCAACAAAGCTCACCTTTGTGCATTCACGCACAGCTTAAAATGTTTGGTGGACAAAATGCGACGAAGAAGGAGTGGCATAATACACATCTTTCTGTGGCAGCATCGGAGAAAGTTGTACATGTAAACAAACTATGATGAGTTCAAGGATCGCTGAAATTAGTAGGACAAAACGGTGCTTGCCAAATACTCTCATCAGTGAAGCATGTATAACATAAAGAGTGGGATTGCTAACACTTAGGAAGGTGTGTGTCATGTTTGTTCCCCTACAGAAAATATATTAAAACTAAATATATATATTTTTTTCATCTTTTTCCATTTTCACACATTTCTGAAAGAGGTCCAGGGAGCCACTAGAGCGGCGCTAAAGAGAGCCGCGGGTTGCTGACCCCCGAATTATGGTATCATACAGCTACTTCTATTACGTAATACCAATTCATCATGTCACCATTAAAGGAATAAACACCTTAAAACATCATACCACCTGATCACATGGTGTTGCTGAACATGACGTCAAACTACTACACATATTATTTTTGAGAAGGCATGCTACTATCTCCAACATACTGGTGTGGCCGGACATCAAGATGGGCAACAATGAACCTCTTGTTTAGCCGTTGGCCAACAGGGGGAGCTGTTTCACACATGATGAACAATAGACAGCAGTCTGAGTATGTGCCCTTGTGAGGTCGCCACTGCAGTTTGTTAAATGTCACTTCAAAATCTGGGATCACTCGAGAGACAGGTGGCCGCATCGGCATCTTATGTGTTGTTTTCCGTGCTCAGTTAATGCAGCGTTGTCCATACATTTGCTCCCAGTATCGGATCAGAATAGCACAGAAGGCAAGGGGCCAGACTTTTGAGAGGCATATTTGCAGCAGTTTTCCACACAACCTGGTGGAGTAACTTGTTTGTGAGGAGCACAGAGAAGCTGAATGGTGGATTTATACTCATTTTCATTCAAGCATATTCAAACCACAGTAAGATAATTGACCATTTAAGACAATTAATTTTCTTTCATTAGGTCATTGTAAAGTACCGTAATTTCCGGACTATAAGCCACACCTGACTATAAGCCGCACCAGCTAAATTTAGGGGAAAATACAGATTGCTACATATATAAGCCGCACCCGACTACAAGCCGCAGGGTTTTGATGTGTAATTACCGTAGTATATAGGGGTTCCTGCTACCACGGAGGGGATTGTCGGGACAGAGATGACTGTTTGGGAACGCAAAGCGTCCCATTTATTAACAATAAATCTTTCAATCATTCAATCAAACTTTCACATCTTTGACATGGCGAACAGCATTCATGCAGAGTACAAATAATACAACGGTGCAAAGTAATACAAAGTGCTCGTCTGTACGTTATCAAAATAACCAGTCTACCGGTATATGAAAAATCAGTCTTTAATCATTGTGTCATCGTCTTCCTCCTGTGTACTAAAACCATCGAAATCCTCTTCGTCGGTGTCGGAGAAGAACAGGCCGTATATAAGCCGCACCGTTGTATAAGCCGCAGGGACCAGAACGAGGGGAAAAAGTAGCGGCTTACAGTCCGGAAATTACGGTAGTACCTCAATTTACAACCTTACCTGGTTCTGTGAAAAAGCTTTGAACTCACACTACTTGTATCTCAAGTAAACGTCTCTCATTAGATTTTAACAAAGAAGAATTTTAACATGTAACATCCATCCATCTAATTTTTACTGCTCGTCCGTCTAAGGGTCGCGGGGGGACTGGTATCAGCTGCACTCGGGCAGAAGGCAGGGTACACCCAGGACAAATGGCCACCTCATAGCAGGGTCAACACAGTCAGACAAACAGCCATTCACACTCACATTCACACACTAGGCCCAATTGAATGTTGCCAATCAACGTATTCCTAGGTGCATGTCTTTTGAGGTGGGAGGATGCCTTTTAAAAAGAAAACAAACTTTTAGTTATGAAATATTGCACTGATAATTTATACAATAGACCAGGGGTGGGCAATTATTTTTTACTGGGGGCCGCATGAGCAACCCGAGCACTGCTGGAGGGCCACATCGACAATATTTCAATTAAATTTTGCTCAATATTATTGTTGATATATACCGTAAGATAAATAATAATAATAATAATTAATAATAATAGTAATACTTCAACATAGTGTGTGTAACAGCATTCCATGACTAATATAAAGAAATTAACATTAATAATAAATGACAGTAAAATAAGCACACGTATGACTGAGGAGTCATAGTGTAACTTTGTGTGGTGTTTGAGTTGTCCGACTTTTTGTGTGGCCATAAACGCACCAGTGGTTTAGTGCTATGCGTGTTGGTGACAGATGACAAGTTGGTTTCGGCCTGGTTTGTACGGCAGAAAATGACTCGTTTTTCGAGATAGAATTGTTTTACTCATGTTTTTGGTGTGGTTATGTCCGAATATAAACAGTTTCGCTCAATAAAGTGATCGATATAATTCCTGTCCTCGAAGCATCTCGATAGACGTTACAATAATTGAACGGTGTTCAATTGAACGGTGTTCAATTGAACGGTGTTGACGAACACCGTTAGGGCCGCTTGTTGTCACTGTCACTCAAAGTTGCATTGCAAAATTACATAGACTAAATATGTTTATTTTGTTTAGAATTCAGATGGGATTTGATTTGGTGTGCGGCATATATTTGCTGCGCGCAGCGGATGCTTGAGCAGTGCGCAATTGCGCAGGCACGCACCTTAGAGGGAACGTTGCTTTGCAGTCCATGTCTTGTTGAAAACACGCCATTCTTCATCAACTTTTCTCTTTTTAGCGTCTCGGGTGTAAACTGTGCATCACTTGTCGCTGCATGTGCACCTTCACTCGCAGGTTACACACGGACACACGCCCATAAATAATACTTTTCAAAATAAAAGCAGCACAGTTGTATTGCGCGCACGACATAGATGTTTTTTCAACTTTATTTTGTAATTTGTGATTGCAGCTGTTCACATTCACTCACAATCACGCACACGCATACGTCCACACGGAAGTAATACAAATAACGATTTTCAAAACAAAAGCAGCACCGTTGTATTGCACACTCGACATAGATACTTTTTAAAATGTATTTTGTAATTTATAATTGGCCTCACGCGGGCCGGACAGGGACGCACAAAGGGCCGGATGCGGCCCGCGGGCCGCAGAATGCCCAGGTCTGCAATAGACTGTACTACTAAAAAGTGAAATAGTTTTTTAAAGTATTAATAATACAGCATTTACCTTGGATAATGGGCGTCTATGGTCTATCCTTCCAGCTGCTTCTCTGTCAAACACACCATCAGCAGCTTTTTCATATTTTAATGGATAAATGCCTGCCGTTTAGACATTATTTTAACATGTTTGGCTGGCATTAGACTCATTCTGCTTCAGTATGGTGCAGACTAGCAGTGCCATCCATCCATCCATTTTCTACCGCTTGTCGTACACTCTAATCACTTGCTGGATCATATTTTTGATTATTTCTTGATTATAATCCACTTCTGCTCATGTTTTTTATTGCATCCTAAATCGTAAATAAACATTACAAAAAGTAAACTAACAATGGAGTCAGCAGTAGTCTCCTATAAAGTGCTCTAAAAACATCCAAACACATCCATCAATGTGTTATATTCATGTTGCATGTTTATACAGTTATGCAGTTTACATACCCTGGGAGAATTTATGATTTCTTGGCCATTCTTCAGAGAATATGAATGATAACACAAAAACCTTTCTTCCACTCATGCTTAATGGTTGTGTGAAGCTATTTATTGGCAAACAACTGTGTTTACTCTTTTTAAATCAAAATGACAAACGAAAGTACCCAAATGACCCTGATCAAAAGTTTACATACCCCAGTGACTTTGATCTGATAACAGTTGACACAAACAGGTTTCAATGGCTAATCAAGGTTCCAATCCTCACCTGTGACCTGTTTGTTTGTAATTAATGTGTGTGTATAAAAGGTCATTGAGTTACTGGGCTTCTGACAGACCATTGCATCTTTCATCCAGTGCTGCACAGATGTTTCTGGATTCTGAGTCATGGGGAAGGCAAAATAATTGTCAAAGGATCTACGAGAAAAGCTATTTGAACTGCATAAAACAGGAAAGGGGTATAAAAAGATATCCAAGGAATTGAGAATGCCAATCAGCAGTGTTCAAACGCTGATTAAGAAGTGAAAAATAAGGGATTTAGGTGGACCAGCAAAGATTTCAGCCACAACTGCCAGGAAAATTGTCCGAGATGCAAAGAAAAATCCACAAATAACTTCAGCTGAAATACAGGACTATCTGAAAAATTGTGGTGTGGCTGTTTCAAGATGCACAATAAGGAGGCACTTGAAGAAAAATGGGATGCATGGTCGAGTCGCCAGAAGAAAGCCATCACTCCAAATGACTTTGTTCCAGAAGTTTTGAGGCTTGTCTCTGTGCTGTTTGGCGTAATGTAAGCGGGATACTTTGTGACATTTGCGCAGAAATGGCTTTCTTCTGGCGACTTGACCATGCAGCCCATTTTTCTTCAAGTGCCTCATTATTGTGCATCTTGAAACAGCCACACCACAATTTTTCAGATAGTCCTGTATTTCAGCTGAAGTTATTTGTGGATTTGTCGATCTTCTTCAGCAGTCTTTTTGTCACAATATTATTAGATAATTGCCTATGCATTGTACTATTATATATATATATATATATATATATATATATATATATATATATATATATATATATATATATATATATATATATATATATATATATATATATATTTTTTTATTTTATTTTTTTTTTTTTTACTTATATTACAAACATAAATATGTAAGTTTTTATTGTAAATACCTGGCAGCTCAGTTGCCAGAATTTTACGATGGCTTGTGCAGTGAATTACTGTAAATAGAAAAACATTACTCCAGTTTTACTATAGTAAAATATTGCCGGTTGAGCAGCCAGGTTTTTACCCTAAAATCTAGACGATATTTGAGTATTTATTTTTATTGTAAAAAAAAAAAACATGTTTGGAGTGTATGATAATATAATTGTTTGATTATTAGATAATAATAAAGTTTAAGAGATATGGAGTTGCTTGCAATATATCTTTTTTTCTCTCAAAATGGAAAGAATGAACACATTTAGTAAGAAAGATGAAGTACTTTATTGACTAATTTTATTTTCCATATGATACCATACACATGATGTGGGATCTGAGCCGAGAATGTCGTTGTCTCGTGCTGCCCTTTGAGACACTTCTGATTTAGGGCTATATAAATAAACTTTGATTGAATGATTGATTGATTGATATAAAATGATGTGAGGGGGCAGATCCCCCGGTCCTTGAGTTTGACACCTGTGATTTAGAATTAACTTTTACCAAGAGGCGAAGAAGCAGCAGGTCACCAGCTGATGATGTCAATATAGCAGCATAGGTTAGTTACTGCTCTATATTTAATGTGCCGCTGAAAATAGGTCCCTAATGTTAGTATTTATAGTACAGTGACGTGCAGTCACTAGAGGCAGGTGAGGCAGGGCCTCACCTGCCATCATGGAAAGAAAAAAAATGTAAAAAGAAAAAAAAAATATTAAATTGTTATATGTATCCAGTGATTATACTATAAAGTTATTTTCCATTTAACTTCACCAGTTTTAGATTATTGTTATTCAAAATCGCTGAATTTTCACATTTGCTGTTCAAATACTGAGAAGAGACGGTGCGGTGATCAGCAGCCAGTTGAGGCACGTCACTCAGTTGAGCCTCAACATGGATTGTGAGCAATGACTCGGCTAACTGCTGGCCTGCTGTGCAGTGAGACCGTATTGCTATATGAACTATATTATACATACTCTTTGTGATGTTAAATTCTTAAATTCCTGTTATACGCTGTTTTACAGTATATGCCTTGCGCTCTTATTTTGAAGGCGCTAAGAGCGGAAGTGATGACACGTTGGAGTGGAGCGCAGGAGCGGAGGTTTTTGAAAGAAGGTAAATAAAGTGGTCCTCGTGTAAACTGGAGCCTCCGTGTTTATTATTTTGTACTTTCATACAGTATAGGCGACATTTATAAACCCTCGGTTACACTATTTAAAAAAGTTATTTAATAAGAAGCCAAAAAGTGCAAAAACAATAATGTTCGTGTTGGAGGAGTTGTGAATGACCGCAGGGCCACAACATTAGGTACACCTGCAGACTGCAGCACAGATTTCATATTTCATTCATTCACAACTCCTCCAACATGAACATTATTGTTTTTGCACTTTTTGGCTTCTTATTAAATAACTTTTTAAAATAGATTCAATCTTGCACGTGGAAAGTTTAAGTGTAGGCTTTAGTTGATATAACACTCCCGTCAGGGGGTGCATTCTACGACGGGGGTTCATTAATCCAGCACAACAGCGGCGCATGGACTTCATTTATAAGTTAAGGTAAGACCATAATAACGTTTTTTTTTTTAATAAATGTGCTTTTTTGTGTGCTACAGCTTGTATGTGTAAAGTTAAAGTTAAGTTAAAGTACCAATGATTGTCACACACACACTAGGTGTGGTGAAAGTAACCTCTGCATTTGACCCATCCCCTTGTTCACCCCCTGGAAAGTGAGGGGAGCAGTGAGCAGCAGCAGTGAGCAGCAGCAGTGAGCAGCAGCGGTGGCCGCGCCCGTGAATCATTTTGGTGATTTAACCCCCAATTCCAACCCTTGATGCTGAGTCCCATTTTTATAGTCTTTGGTATGACTCGGCCGGGGTTTGAACTCACGACCTACCGATCTCAGGGCGGACACTAACCACAAGGCCACTGAACGCCGCATTCTGAAGAGACGGTTAAAAAGCGGCTTGAAAACGGTCCTTAAAACATAATCTATGCAACATTTTGACCATAGAACCACCAATATATGTTCTGTAGACCACAAGGAAGTATTTTTAAATGCAAATAAAATATCAAATATAACCCCTTTGACATTTACTGTTTTCCTTCCCATGCTTGGAAAAACAAAGGTAGATTGATAAGAATACTATCGAATAAGATCAGATATTTTGGGCGGATCTTATGGAGTTCACTGTAGCATTGGCTATGCCAACTAATGGCAACAAACTTAAAGCTTAATAATTAGCCAAGAGACAGCTCTTGTCTCAAAACCCTCTTAAGTAGGGGCACTCTTAAGTGGAGGTAACATTGACTGTATACTGTATGTTGTAAGAGTTTTACTCATGAACTAAAAGTTCCAGCAGACATTTGAAAGTTCAAATGTGTTTTATGTCTAAACAAATATTTGTGCTTTTATGGTTAGTCAGTAAGTGTGTAAGGGAAACTACATGAGAGAATCCGCTCATTACCTCTCCGTCTCCTCTCTATGTCTGTTAACACGTCGTCATCAAATGTCTTTGAACAACACACCCTTTGAAGGACACTGCCTTTAGGTCCATCTGCCTTCAAAGTCCTTGTGGCTCTTGTTTTACCCCCCTCCCACTGACTCTTTAATGCTAAGACGACACATGTGCAGCAGAAGGACAAAACTCCTAATTTTACATGCTCATTGTTCAAAGGCCTGTGTGCATACGGATGCACAGCTGTGTGTTAGTGTGTGTGTGTACGTGTGTATGCAAGTGTGTGTACAAGAGGAGTAGAGAGAACAAAATAATTTTTAAATTGGTGTTTAAGCAAAAATAGGACAGAGTTTGTATAAAAACTCCGGTTAGGATTGGCCTGACTCTTACATTAAACTGGCAGGTGCTATCACATACTTTACCCCAAGATGAGATGGGAAAACCACAATGAAAGAAACGCTTCAATGCCTCAAGCAAAACAAATGATTTCTAGGGTGCAAAATAACAGAAACGATGGTGGAGTTTAGTACCAAAACAGAAAGGAAACAAAAAGACCCAGGGAGTATGTAATCATAATCATTTCTGATGAGATATGAGTATGCCCAGCTAATCTGAAGACTCTATTACATCAACTATTGATTCATACTTTTGCAAATTTAGGAAATACTACTTTGGCTTTATACCTTCTGAGTTTTCAGTTTGGTTTGTTTTAACCTTGAATACGAAAACTGTTTTACTGCAAAGACACTCCTAATTACCTGATAATGCAATGCTCCTAATTTGATTTATTGTAGGAAATGCAAAGCACCAGCTGTTTAGCTGTTCACACATTCTATTAACTGTTTCTTTTAGGGCACGTTGTGGCGTTAACTCCAGCATCTTTGTCCTCACCACATGCGCATTATGTGGTCCTGTCAATAACTGGAGGTATGAGTGCCAGATCATACACGTGTGTATTGTTTCAGGGTGCATGAACCTTTGGAAAGTATGAAAGGAATCGTTTATAGTATTTTGTGAGCAGCAGGGATTATTGCAGGACTGCAGTGTTCCGAATCTCCATCAACATTGTGCAGAATCTGGCAGGGAAACTGGGCCGCAAAACTAAATCGTCTAATGTGTTACCGATGACTGTTTTAGATGCACTGAGGGCAACATATGAAAAGTAGGTCTCAAAATGTTTTTGTGAAAGAGACCAGACTTGAAATTTGTGGAAAGACACGTGTTGTGATAAACGGTGGTGAAAAAATAATAATAATCACAAGGTTCAAAGTTTCAATCAAAGTTTACTTATATAGCCCTTAATCACAAATGTCTCAAAGGGCTGCACAAGCCACAACGACATCCTCGACTCAGATCCTACATCAGGGCAAAAAAAACCTCAACCCATTGGGAACAACAAGAAACCTTGGAATGGACCGCAGATGTGGGTGACCGGTGACATTTATGCCGAGTGGATACGGTTAATAATGTGATAGTCCAGTCCATAGTGGGGCCAGCAGGAAATCCTTGTGCATGTAGACACGTCGGGGCAGAGACGTCACCGACTGATGCATGAGGAGTGGTCGCCCCGGGTCCGGAATTCATGTGTAAGTCCAGTCCAGAGGGAGACCAGCAGGGGATCATCTGGAATGGAGAGAAGTCAGCAGCGCCAAGACGCCACCAACTGATGCACAGAGGAGTGGTCCATCCTGAGTCCCGACTTGGAACCGCGAGCGCAGTTTTAAGATGGGATCTAAATCCTTCTACTGAGGTAGCATCTCTAACTGTTACCGGTAGGGCATTCCAGAGTACTGGAGCCCAAATAGAGATACAAATACGTAGACGCGCACACAGCTGCTTGGCTTGGTGTCAATTATTATCGGAGTGAAAACTGCCCACGTAGCGCAAACCAATGCAAGTGAAATGACTGGATTTTGTAACAAATTTAAATTATTTACATTAAATAAATGATACCTTTTTATTTTTGCATTATTAGTACAATTCCTATTATTATGTGGACGATTTTCACCCTGATTCAGAGTTGTTCTACATATTTATTTTGAGTAAGGTTGCTGCTGTCATTCACATCCGCGAGTGAGCCAGCTGCAGGTTGACATTTTTGTATTTTATGTTTTTGAAGTTTGTAGTTTTTTTCTAAGTAATTCTAATATTAATTGTATTTATTTTTTTTATCGAGCAATTTGATAAGAGTGTTCGGATTAAAGTCATTGATGTGACTCCTCTAACACAGAAATTTCACAGAGTGCGTATGCTAGGGCAATTCCACTGAATGGTCCTGTGACAGGTAAGGATCAGGGACCCGGACTTCACCCTGCACCATTATTATTATTTTGTAAACCAGCATCCTCTGTAGTGGAGGTTTGTTTTTTAAAAATGTCTTTATCAGAGTTACACATTTCAGAAGAAAATAGCCATGTCATGTAAGTATCCACCGTAGCGGATACTGGCTTGTAGGACGTTAAAATGTAAATCCAAGGATCTGCCAATGTGTTTACATCGGTGCAAGTTTTTCTATACAGGAGTGATCAAGTGTTTTTTAGAAAGTTGCTGCAAAAATTTTAAAGTATCCTGTAAATTTTGAACTGAATTAGAGGGCCCGTCTGGTGACATTCCTGGGCCGGGTATGGCTCCTCGGCCACCAGATGAATGGCTCTGGTGTATGTGTTGTGGCTGTGCAGCCAGTTTGCTGCTTGCTCCGCCAATGCTAACCAGCTGCACACACATTTGCACAAGACAATTGACATGTGGGGACGGAGCGGCGCAGTTGGGAGAGTGGCCGTGCTAGCAACCTGAGGGTTCCTGGTTCAATCCCCACCTTCTACCAACCTTGTCACGTCCGTTGTGTTGTTGAGCAAGACACTTCACCCTTGCTCCTGATGGGTCGTGGTTAGGGCCTTGCATGGCAGCTCCCGCCATCAGTGTGTGAATGTGTGTGTGAATGGGTGAATGTGGAAATAGTGTCAAAGCGCTTTGAGTACCTTGAAGGTAGAAAAGTGCTATACAAGTATACTTACTTACTTACTTAATCCTCTTCGTCCCTGGCGGGACATAAGGCTTCGACGATCTGCCTCCATCTGGACCTGTCCTGAGCAACATGCTGTGCCTCGCCCCAGGTTAGGTTCATCTCCTTCAGCTCAGCTGTCACCGTACGCTGCCACGTGTTCTTGGGCCGACCTTGCTTCCTTTTCCCAGGTGGAGTCCAACGTAGTGTGATCTTGGGGATACGGTCTTGGTCCATCCTCAGAACATGCCCAAGCCATTGGAATCGGCGGCATTTGATCTCTAGCACCACACTGTTGCACTTGGTCTTCTTGTATAGATGTGCATTGGATATTTTCTCGGGCCAGAATATTCGACAGAGTTTCCTGAGGCATCCATTGTGGAAGGCTTCGACTTTTTTCATGTCGTAGTATGTTGCTCGCCAGCACTCCGAGCCGTACAACAATACAGATTTTACATTACTGTTGTAAAGTCGGACCTTTGTTCTTAAGCTATATTGCTTGGACTTCCAGATGGTGTGTAGCCTAGCAAAAGCACCCTGTGCCTTTCCGAGTCTTGCTCTAATGTCCTTTTGTGCACCGTTGTCCTTACTGACGAGACTTCCCAGATAGGTAAAGTTCTCAACATAGTCGAGAGCGTGTCCATTCACTGTGATTGGTACATCTGGAGAGGCATTAATGCACATCACTTGTGTTTTGGACACATTTATGTTCAGCCCTACCTGTTGGGCGAATTTGTTCAGTCTGTCAGTTTTCTCCTGCAGATGGATGTGCTTTGGTGCAAGGACAGCAAGATCATCAGCAAAATCTAGGTCTTCAAGTTGGGAGAACAAAGTCCACTGGATACCCCTGGGTCTGTCAGTTGTATTCCGCATGACCCAGTCTATGGCAATCAGGAAAAGAATGGGGGAAATAGTACACCCCTGCCGCACACCAGACTCCACAGTGAACCATGTAGATGGCTCACCATTAACAATGACGCTGCATTCAAAGTGACGGTAGAACATCCCTATGAGAGTGACCAGTTTTGGAGGAACTCCATAGGCCCCAACAATCTTCCATAGGGTGTCACGATGTAAGCTGTCAAAAGCTTTGCGAAAGTCAATGAAGTTGATGTGCAGAGGAGTGTTCCATTCTACACACTGCTCGATAATGTTCCTCAGAGCGAAGATCTGATCTATGCAGCCCCTTCCTCTCCTGAACCCTGCTTGTTCCTGCCGTAGCTTCTGATCAATAGTGGAATCGATTCTGCCGAGTAAAATCCTGCAGAAGAACTTAGATGGTACTGATAGCAGCGTGATGCCCCTCCAGTTGTCACAATTTTGGAGGTTTCCTTTCTTGGGGAGTTTGACAATCAGGCCCTTGTCCCAGTCTTGAGGTATTACTTCCTTCTCCCAGATGTCTTTAAAGAGATCAGTAAGCACATTGACAGAGGTGTTAAGGTCAGCTTTCAGCATCTCTGCATAGACAGAGTCTATGCCGGCGGCTTTCCCATTCTTCAAGGCTTTGATGGCAAATTTGACCTCTTCTTTACTTGGAGGGGTGGTCTCGATGTCAAGGAGACTTTCTGCTGATGAAGGGTTGGTAGGATCATCTGGCTCCGGGCAGTTGAGTACCTCACGGAAATGCTCAACCCATCTCAAGATCTGGTCACTCTCAGTGGTGAGGATGTTGCCCTGTTTATCTTTAACAGGGGCCGGCTGGCTGTTGTACTTGCCTGTGAGTTGCTTTGTGATCTTGTAAATCGTACTCAACTCACCCCGTGCAGCTGCACACTCAGCGTCCTTGCTAGATACTCAACAAAGGCCCTTTTGTCACTCCTTGCACTCTTCTTTACCTCTCTGTCCTTTTCCTTGTAGGGTTTCTGGACCTGCTCATGGAGCCTGTGCGATTTTGTGCTAAGCATCTTGGCTTTCAGCTGTTTTCTTTCTTCAATTCTTTGCCAGGTGCCAGGTGTTAACCATTCTTTGTTCCCTCTCTTTCTATAGCCCAAGACTTTGGTGGCTGCCCCTACGTAAGACTTTTTGATGTTCTCCCACTTGCCTTGGGTGTCTGAGTCTTCGTTCGCAGGTTTGGCGAGAGCACTGAAGCGGTTCTTCAGTTCCAGGCAGAACTCTTTGTTGATCTTGGGGCATCTTAGTTTGGCTACATCAAGATGTTTCCTATGTTGACTCCGCTTTTGCGCTTTCCTTAGTTTCATCTTGATAAAGGCTGTTAGAAGGTAATGGTCGCTGTTGACATCGGCTCCACGATAAACTCGAACGTCTTAGAGAGACCTGCGCCACTTTCCATTGATCAAGATGTGATCAATCTGGTTGGTGGTGGAACCGTCAGGTGACTTCCATGTGAGTTTATGGATTGTTTTGTGTGGAAAGATGGTACCACCGATGACGTAGTTGTTGGTCATGCAGAAGTCAACAAGACGCTCGCCATTGTCGTTCATCACACCGCACCCGTGCTTCCCCATAGCTCTCTCACAGTCTGTGTTATCAGCTCCCACCTTGGCGTTGATGTCACCCATGATCACTAGCATGTCATGCTGGGGAACTTTAGAGACTGTCTGCTGTAACTCCTCATACCACTGGTCTTTTTCCTCCTCCTTCGCTTCATTGGTTGGTGCATAGCACTGAATGATGGTGAGCTTGCAGTGCATGGAGTTGAAGCGGGCTCTGATCAGCCTGTCACCGAGGGGTTCCCAGTCCAGCAAGGTGTTGACCTTCTCCTTTGAGACTATGAGGGCCACACCGCGCGTGTGTTGATCGGAGTGCCCAGAGTGCAGGATAACTGTGCCATCACTCATCACCTGGCGTCCAGAGCTGGTCCATCGGCATTCACTTATTCCCAGGATGTCCAACCTGTATCTTCTCATTTCACTTTTGACCTGAGCTGTTTTGGATGTTTCGAACATGGTGCGGACATTCCATGCACCCAGGCGGATCGTAGTTTTGTGTCCCAGTAGGCTACCTATTGCGCTCCTGACTTCCTGTTGAAGGCTTTCATCAGGGGCGGTCATAATGCCAATAGGTTGGCTCGAGTCTACTGAGAGGTCCATAGTAGTATAGTTCGTAGAAGTTTCCGTAACGGTAGTGTCTTTTTACGAGGTGGGGTTGTTGGCCCCACGCCCAACCCCCAACCTGGAGGACCAGGTGCTGTTTTTTGTCTGGACTCTACCTGGAATACCTGCCCGACATGGTTGAACCTTCTGGGGGCATAGCCCCCGTCGATATAGCTATCCGGGTCACAGAGACACGCAAGGTTCCCCACCACGACAAGGTAACAGCACAAGGGGAACCTTGTCACGTCCGTTGTGTTGTTGAGCAAGACACTTCACCCTTGCTCCTGATGGGTCGTGGTTAGGGCCTTGCATGGCAGCTCCCGCCATCAGTGTGTGAATGTGTGTGTGAATGGGTGAATGTGGAAATAGTGTCAAAGCGCTTTGAGTACCTTGAAGGTAGAAAAGCGCTATACAAGTATAACCCATTTATATTTATAATAAATTCAACAAACAACAGGGAGGAATCCAACCGGAGATGAAGAGGTGGATTTTCTCTAATGTCTCTTTTTTACCCTAATGTTTGGGCTTTTAACATGGGTAAGTAACCTATTATTAAACACACAATTTTATTCTGAAAATCCATTGCATATGCTTTGTGTATGTGTCGTACTTCCTGTCCCGCTCGACCCTGTCTGTGTGAGATTGTTGCAGCTTTACTGTGGCATCCGGTGAAATAAAAGCTTTGCGTATTTGCTGAGGAGAGCTTCGGAGTGTTGGAGACAGGACGCAGTAGAAACAAAAGTTGGTAAAATTTCACACACTGACTATAGTGGTAGGCCGCAACGCAAAAATCACTCAATGAAATTCCCATGTATATACTGTATGTGCAGGGCCTGTTATTCACTATGACAGTTCATCATAAAGGAAAATAAAACATTTTTGAAAACAAACAAAGATGCAAGTAAACGCTGCTGTGTCTTTCAACAATTTGTGTTTTGCTTGTAATGACCATTTTGTAGATGTCTGTGTGAACTTAAAATAAACTGTAAAAAATGTTTATGATGTATTTACTTTTCTTATTCTTCATGTACTTTGTATATATATTTAAGCAGTTTTCTTTAGGAACCTAAGTGGACCGTAGCGTTTAAAGTCACCAACCAGAAAGGAGGGGAGTTGCTGGGCTGCATATTAAATTCCCGGTGCCAAGTGCCAAAAGAGTCTGCGCGCTAGCAGTGTGGTTTTTTTACCCACAAGGATTTTGGCACTGTTTTGGCGCCATATAAGTCTGCCTTTTGTACGAAGTCAGCTGGCCTCCAGAACCCTGAAACAGATAAGTGGTAGAAAATGTACTAGTGGATGGTGTGTTTTGTTAAAAAATGAAACATTCTATAAATGATTAACCTGTTAACACTTTCCATGGGAAAAACAAGATCATGAGTGAGTGATTTATATATTCAGTCTCCACAAAATTTTGAAAAGCTACAACCGATATCTACAATAATATGTGATTTCAGTGTGAGGGTCTTTTCATTGCATACTCTGTGTAGTGCACTTCAAAGTAGATTCCGGGTTTCAAGTACAACGAAAGCAACTCGCTACGGTGAAAAGGATATCAAAATGCAGATTAGGGGCTTCAGCTTCTGCTTCTCACCTTTCAGTTCTGTGACAACTGTGCGCTATATAACATGCACACTAACATGCATGTGAGCTCAAACTCATACGGATGCACCATCATTACCAGAGACGCACCCGCTCACTCCATACTCCGCCAGCACACAAACATAGCACTTTACTCACAAGGTTTGCAGAGTTAAATCAACCTGATTTGCGACTATTGTGAGTTGAAATTAGCATAACAAGGATGGGATCAAATGAGGTAGTTACAACTTGAATCATAAATTACAGTCTGAGTGAACGTGCGGTTGCAAATGGATTGTAATTCATAACAGTATTCATGAAAGGAAAAAGTATGCTTCAAAATGTGTTTTGTTGTTTATTTTGTTCATTATGTATCCCCAAATGCGTGGTATGGCTCAATGAATAGGATGATGTCTTAAGTACAATGTTTTGGACAGCTCTGTAAAGTTTGAAGTGTTGATGGTATCGGTATGCTATTATTAACATTGACCATATTTACATATTTACGTGTCCAATACCCATAGTACAAGACATATTGAAGCCAAAAATACAGTACATATACTGTATATTGTGTAAACAATAATAATAATTAAGTATTGTTATGGTTATATAAACTCCTCCAAACTTTGGTAACCAACTAGAAGGTGCTTCTGTTTTCATGACTTGGACTTTATCAGTGAATTTTCAGAGTTTGTCGCTGATCTTGTGACACACGCAGATATTATAAGTATAATGGAGGATTTTAATATCCATATAATATTTTATATCTTTTTATATCTCTGCGTGGCGCTCCAGCCTACAATTGATAGCTGTGGTCTTACACAAATAATAAATGAACCCACGCATTGCAACGGTAATACGATAGACATAATCCTTGTCCGGGGTGTCACAACCTCCAAAGTTATGGTACTCCCGTACAGTAATGTCCGATAATTACCTTCTAGAATTTGAAGTTCTGACTCATTATCAACGAGCCACTAATAACCAATGCTTTAGCAGCCACAGCATTAATGATGTCAAAACTATGACTCTTGCTGGCCTACTGCCTTCGGTAATGGTACCCTTCCCAAATTATGTGGGCTCTATCGATAACCTCACTAACAACTTTAACGATGCCCTGCGCAACACCATTGATAGTATAGCACCGCTAAAGCTAATTAAGGCCCCTAAAAGGCTTACCCCCTGGTTCACAGAACAAACCAGAGCTATTACATTATCATGTAGAAAGCTGGAATGCAAATGGTGTGCGACTAAACTTGAGGTTTTCCATCAAGCATGAAGTGATAGTTAAATAATGTATAAACACGCGCTTACCTTAGCTAAACCTAATTACTAGTCCAATCACATCCGCCTCAATAAAAACGATCCTACATATTTGTTCAGTACAGTAGCATCCAAAACCCAACAGGGCACTCTCCCCAGTGGCTCCACCCACTCGGCTGATGACTTTATGAAATTATTTACTAAGAAAATTGAACTCATTAGAAAGGAGATTAAAGATAACTCGTCCCAGGTCCAACTGTATTCTAATAATGCAAATAGGAATGTATGTACAACGGATATTGCCCTCCAAAATAATCTCTCTCTTTGAAGAAATACCATTAAAAGAACTCCTGCAACATGTAAATTGGACAAAACAAACATCATGTTTATTTGAACCACTTCCTTGGAAACTTATCAAGAAGCGGTTTGTAATATTAGGACCATCAGTGCAAAATATTATTAACTTATCCCTTTCCTCTGGTACTGTTCCCGTAGCATTCAAAAAAGTGGTTATTTATCCATCCAAAAGACTTAACCTCGATCCTGACCTCATGGTAAACTACCGACTAAGGCTACACACCTTCCCTTTATCTCGAAAGTCCTCAAAAAAATTGTTGCACAGCAGCTAAATGAACACTTAGTGTATAACAATCTCTGTGAACCCTTTCAGTGCGGTTTCAGGGCAAGTCACTCTACGGAGACAGCCCTCGCAAAAATGACAAATGACCTATTGCTAACTACGGATGCTGATGCGTCATCCATGTTGCTGATACTTAATCTTAGCGCTGCTTTCGATATCGTCGATCACAACATTCTATTAGAACGTATAAAAACATCGGTATGGTATGTCAGACTTATTAGCCTTTTCTTTGTGTAACTCCTATTTTACTGACAAGATGCAGTGCGTCTCCCATAACAATGTGACCTTGGAGTATGTTAAGGTAACATGCAGCGTTCCACAGGGTTCGGTTCTTGGCCCTGTACTCTTCAGCATCTACATGCTGCCGCTAGGTGACGTCATACACAAATACAGTGTTAGCCTTCACTGTTATGCTGATAACACCCAAATCCCCATGCCCCTATAGCTGACTAACTCGCCAGATTGTAGAAACTGGAGGCGTGTCTTAATTATATTAAACAATGGATGTCCAGCAACTTTTTGTATCTTAATGCTAAGAAAGCGGAAATGCTGATTCTCGGTCCTGTGAGACACCGGCACCTGTATGATAATGCCACCTAACATTTGACAAAAAAACAATTACACAAAGCGACTCGGTAAAGAATATTGTCTTGTCTCGATTACTGTCACGTATTATTTTCTGGTCTCTCTATGTCTAGCATTAAAAGATTACAGCTGATGCAAAATGTGGCTGCTAAAATGTTGACAAAAGCAAGAAAGTTTGATCATATTACACCTATACTGGCTTACCTGCACTGGCTTCCTGTGCACTTAAGATGCGACTTTAAGGTTTTATTACTTACGTATAAAATACTAAACGGTCTAGCTCCATCCTATCTGGCTGATTGTATTGTACCATATGTCCTGACCAAAAATCAGCCTTCAAGAACTCTGGCTTATTAGTGATTCCCAGAGCCCAAAAAAAGTCAGCAAGCTTCAGAGCATTTTCTATTTGGGCTCCAGGACTCTGGAATGCCCTACCGGTAACAGTTAGAGATGCTACCTCAGTAGAAGCATTTAAGTCCCATCTTAGAACTCATTTTTATACTCTAACCTTTAAATAGACCCCTTTTTAGACCAGTTGATCTGCTGTCTCTCTTTTCTGCTCTGCCCCCCTATCCTGCATGGAGAGGTTATCAGATGACCGCGGATCAGCCTCCACGGAGGACGCGCTAGCTGTTCCAAGTCGGGACCCAGGATGGACCACTCTTCTTTGCTTCAATTGGTGACGTCTCTGCGCTGCTGACTTGTCTCCATTCAAGATGATCCCCTGCTGGTCTCCCAATGGACTGGACTTTCACATGAAGTTGGGACCCGGGGTTGACTACTCCCTATGCATCAGTCGGTGACGTCTCTGCGCCACGACGTGTCTACGTGCAAATGGGTCCCCTACTGGCCCAACTATGGACTGGACTCTCACATTGTTAACCGTGTCCACTTGGCATTCATTGCACCGGTCACCCAGGATGGCGGGGTCCCCATATCTGCGGTCCCTTCCAAGATTTCTCGTTGTTCCCATTGGGTTGAGTTTTTTCTTGCCTTGATGTGGGATCTGAACAGAGGATGTCGTTGTGGCTTGTGCAGCCTTTTGAGACATTTCTGATGAAGGACTATATAAGTAAACATTGATTGATTGATTGATTGATTGATTGATTGATTGATTGATTGATTGATTGATAACCTGGAGAGTTGTCCAATTGATTCTGACTGAGAAACATGGCCTAACATTTGGAGGTGCTGATATAATTTCAAAGCAAATGTATGTCAAAAAAGCCCTTAAAAGAAGAACCTCAGACCCCAATGATGGCATAGCATGATGACGCAGCCACACAAATACGCCTTACACCTATGACTCTTTAAATGGTGAAAAATGGTCAAGTAAAACCACATTTATGACCAGTGATGTTTACCTTGATTTTGTCGCCATGTTTTTCAATATTTTGAAGTGCCTTTGGAACATTATGGCAGCTACTTTCAAAACAAATGAAACATGACACCACCTTCCTTCCCTTCAGTAGAAAAAAGTGTGTCATAAATGAAATCAAAGCATGAACAGCTGTTTAATTGCAGTGGAAGAAGGGAAAAGGTGAGTCAACAATGCTATTAAGTATTCAACTGACAAAAATATGCACATTGTGGCCATCTTGGGCCTAATCCAGGATGTTACTGTATATCAAGCTGTCTTGAGGTGGACAAGACATTTTTAGCACATTGGATATACATAGCTAGTAAAAAAGTAACAACCTCAATCATTGCAAGGCTTTAAACGGTACATAATTATTAGGGGTGTGGGAAAAAATCGTTTTTAATTCGAATCGCGTTTCTCACGTTGTGCGATTCAGAATCGATTCTCATTTTTAAAAAATCGATTTATTTTTTATTTTTATTATTTATAAAAAAAATATTATTATTATTGTTTTTTTTTAAATTAATCAATTCCAAAAAAACAATACACAGCAATACCATAACAACACAATCCAATTCCAAAACCAAACCCGACCCAGCAACACTCAGAACTGCAATAAACAGAGCAATTGAGAGGAGACACAAACACGACACAGAACAAACCAAAAGTAGTGAAACATGAATATTATCAACAACAGTATCAATATTAGTCACAATTTCAACATAGCAGTGATTAAAAATCCCTCATTGACATTATCATTAGACATTTATAAAAAAAAAAAAAAAAAGAACAGTAGTGTCACAGTGGCTTACACTTGCATCGCATCTCATAAGCTTGACAACATTTTTACAAAGATAAAATAAGTCTTATTTTTGGTTCATTTAATAATTAAAACAAATTTACATTTTTGCAATTAGTTGATAAAACCTTGTCCTTTACAATTATAAAAGCTTTTTACAAAAATCTACTACTCTGCTTGCTTGTCAGCAGACTGGGGTAGATCCTGCTGAAATCCTATGTATTGAATGAATAGAGAATTTTGAATCTTGGCAAAAATCTTAGCCACACGATTATCAAATGTAATAGGAAAATTAATTCATACTGACTGAACTGGCTTCATGGAAGGTCAACAATCTTCAGACAATACAAGGACATTGTTTAATGTTATTTACTATGCTACAAGTCTCCCTTATCCCACAGCAGTATGTACTGTTGATGCGGAGAAGGCATTCTACCTCATAAACTGGTCATTTATGTTTTGCACATTACGTAAATTTGGATTTTGAGATAATTTTATACAATGGATTAAGATGCTTTATACAAGGCCCATGGCATCAGTCAAAACCAATAATCATATTCCAGAACCTTTTTCATTAAAAAGAGGAGTACAACATGGATGTCCTGCATCTGGATTATTATTTAATTTGGTTATTGAACCATTAGCTGCAAAAATAAGAAGTGGAAATAATATTCATGGTATAAAAATTGGCTCTCAGTATAATAAGCTATCGATGTATTGTGACAACATAATTCTCTACCTGTCACATGTTAACTCCTCTCTTCACTATATCAATAATTTCATCACTGAATATGGCTGTTTATCAGGGTATAAAGTCAATTGGGACAAATGTGACGTATTACCACTTAATAAACACTGCAAAAAATCACAAGTTCAGAACTCCAAAATTAAATGGAAAGAGGCAGAAATCATACATCTAGGACTACACATCACACCAAACCTTTATACAAGCAGAGATCTAAATCTTAAACATTTAAAAAATAAGATAGAATCCAAAATGGAACGCTGGTCACGTCTCCAAATATCACTTTGGGGTCGGGTGAACATAGTAAAAATGAGTATACTGCCAGCAGTTAATTATATACTGAAAATGACGCCTGTCCTAATTAATAAAAGTTGGTTTAAGAAAATACATACAATGATATCACATTTTATATGGTGTGGAAAGAAGGCCAGTTGTTCATACTTAAGGTTGTCTTGTACACAAGATAAAGGAGGACTACAATTACCAAACTTCTTACGTTATTATATCTCCTTCGGTTGTGAACAAGCAAGCCACTTATTTCATTCTTCTGCAGATAAAGACTGGATCAACATAAAAAAAAATATGTTAATGAATTTGGACATTGGTGTGGGGAGTTTATATTATATTAAAAAAAATACCTAATGAATTGAGGCAGAGCCCAATAGAAGCCACCTTTAACATTCTAAAACTGTGTCAGAAAATACTAGGAATCAAGTCAATGACATCTGTAAATCAACCGCTTTGGTACAATCCTAATATCATAATTAATAAAAATGTGGTTAAATGGATAACATGGAAAGACAGAGGTATTACTAAACCTCATCATATTATTAATAAAAAACTCTTTTAAATCATTCAATGATTTAGTTGATCAATATATTGTACCCAGAAATCATTTTTTAAATTTTATCTCTTTAAAACACGCTGTAAATAAATGCATATCCTCTGAAAGTATGTCCTTAAATAGCCATGAACTGGGAGATGCACTTTTTAATCAAGATATATTTAAGAAATTAATTAAACTATTTTATGGAATAATAAATGAACACCACACTAGAAATGAAAATGATGCATGTGTTCGGAAATGGGTGATGGACTTAATCATTTTAGATGAAAGAGACATATCCATCCATCCATCCATTTTCTACCGCTTATTCCCTTCGGGGTCGCGGGGGGCGCTGGAGCCTATCTCAGCTACAATCGTTTATTGCGTCTGCCTCACAATACGAAGGTCCTGAGTAGTCGTGAGTTCAAACCCGGGCTTGGGATCTTTCTGTGTGGAGTTTGCATGTTCTCCCCGTGACTGCGTGGGTTCCCTCCGGGTACTCCGGCTTCCTCCCACCTCCAAAGACATGCACCTGGGGATAGGTTGATTGGCAACACTAAATTGGCCCTAGTGTGTGAATGTGAGTGTGAATGTTGTCTGTCTATCTGTGTTGGCCCTGCGATGAGGTGGCGACTTGTCCAGGGTGTACCCCGCCTTCCGCCCGATTGTAGCTGAGAGACATATCAAGGAATGATATTTGGAAAAATGCCAATAAGCCCTTTATAAGCATTAAAGATAAAATGACTCAATTTAAGATATTGAATAGATTGTATTTTACATCTTCTCAGCTGTTTAAAATTGGTGTAGTAGATAGCATGTTATGTATGAAGTGTCGGGCAGCCGAGGCAACTCTTGTTCATTTATTGTGGGAATGTCAGAGAATAAAAGAGTTATGGTTGCAAACAACAAAATAAGCAATTACAGTCCTTAATATAAACATCCCAATGACACTGCAAACTTGTATTCTTGGGGATATCCATCAATTTAGTAACGTGTCATCAAAGAGTAAAAATGCATTTCTTTCAATATACATAATAACAAAAAGGTAAATATTTAAAAAATGGATAAATGTTGATAGTCCAACTCATACTGACTGGTACACACAAGTTATGGAGATTGTATCAGTAGAAAAAACTGCATTTAGTTTAGATGGTAATGAGTCATGTATTGGAATGTGGTATCCATTATTTAAATTTGTTTTAACTATTAAATGAACTAAAATATGACTTATTATATCATTGTGTAAAATATTGGACACAATGTGTTTTCAAGTTTATGAGATGCGATGCAAGTGTAAGCCACTGTGACACTATTGTTCATTTGTTTTAATTTTTTTTTTAATTAATGTTTGTATTGATAATATCAATGAGGGATTTTTAATCACTGCTATGTTGAAATTTTTACTAATATTGATACTGTTGTTGATAATATTATTTTTTGTCTCACTACTTTTAGATTGTTCCGTGTCATGTTTGTGTGTCCTCAATTGCTCTCAATTGCTCTGTTTATTGCTATTTTGAATGTTGCTGGTTTTGAAATTGTATTGCATTATTATGGTATTGTTGTGTATTGTTTTCATTAAAAAAATAAAAATAAAAATAAATAAATAAATTTAAAAAAATCGTTTTTGAATCGAATCGTGACTCCAAGAATCGATTTTGAATCGAATCGTGGGACACCCAAAGATTCACAGCCCTAATAATTATAGTATTATTATATACAATTATTTTATAGTCCTTTGTTGTTCTACTGGGTCATCTACGTCATGTTTCAGCTAAAGTAGAGAAGGGATTTATGTGGCCCCATTCCTGGGTGGATCTTGCGTAAGAGAATGCAGTTACCTGGAAATGATGGAAAGTGCCACTCTGGATAGCAGCTGACGCCGTGGTCAAAGTTGGAATTGCCACAAAAAACATTTTAAGATATTTAACACTATACTGCCATCTAGCGGCAAAAGTGGATCGTCCAACCCCCAATTCGTCACGTTTCATGTTTCAGGTAAACTGCGACAGATGGGGCTATATGAATCACCTTCCAACTGTACCTCCCGCAGCTTTGAGACACAACACTTTTTACAATATTTGAGCTGTTGCAAAGGTGGCCACCATCTGTATACTTCCAATGATGCCAGAAAGCTCTAATTTCTGATATTCACATTCTCTGTTACTGCCAATGGCCGATGATCACACCACTTGTCAGCATATTCTATCTCATACTCGATTCTTATTCAGCTACATTTGCGGTTTGTTGTGCAAACTCTCCATTCAGGGCTTTCTTTTTCCAGTTTTTGACGTTCTCTTACTGTTTCCTCCTTTGATAATCACAGAAACTCTCTTCCTCATCTAACACCTTCTCCTGCAAAGCAGCTTGAAGCATCCACTCTGTGGTCTCTCTAGGATAGCCATGTAGGGATTTGCTCCCCTTCCTCACACTCTCCTCAATGCTGACTAGTTTTCTTCTTCCTCCTTCCTTCGCAGGTACAGCCTCGTAACATTATGTCTGGTGTGCAGCCATCCATGTATTGCTAAGATCTTCCCAGTTCTTCTGTCTATGCTGACCAGCTCTTCCACTGTCCAATCGATCATACCAGCACTGTAGCGTACTACACCTACAGCCCATGCATTGATGCCACTATTCATATTTCCATCATTCAGCTTGGACCTACATAGTCTCTTCACTCTACGCACATACTCGGCTGTTAACTTGCTTTTCATCTTGGAGTTAAGAATCTGTTCTAACGAAAGGATGCTGAGGTATTTGTAGCCAGGCTAGCCCTTCAACTTCTCTGATATGCTGGTTATCTGGTAAATGCATTATATTGTTGTCAATCAATCAATCAATCAATGTTTATTTATATAGCCCTAAATCACAAGTGTCTCAAAGGGCTGCACAAGCCACAACGACATCCTCGGTACAGAGACCACATACGGGCAAGGAAAAACTCACCCCAGTGGGACGTCGGTGAATGACTATGAGAAACCTTGGAGAGGACCGCATATGTGGGTAACCCTCCACCTCTAGGGGAGACCGAAAGCAATGGATGTCGAGTAGGTCTGACATAATATTGTGAAAGTCCAGTCCACAGTGGATCCAACACATCAGCGAGTGTCCAGTCCATAGTGGGGCCAGCAGGAAACCGTCCCGAGCGGAGACGGGTCAGCAGCGCAGAGATGTCCCCAACCGATGCACAGGCTAGTGGTCCACCCTGGGTCCCGACTCTGGACAGCCAGCACTTCATCCATGGCCACCAGACCTATGCAACTCCCCCTCCAAAGGGACAGGGGAGAAGAGGAGAGAAGAAAAGAAACGGCAGATCAACTGGTCTAAAAAGGGGGGTCTATTTAAAGGCTAGATTATACAAATGAGTTTTAAGATGGGACTTAAATGCTTCTACTGAGGTAGCATCTCTAACTGTTACCGGGAGGGCATTCCAGAGTACTGGAGCCCGAATAGAAAACGCTCTATAGCCCGCAGACTTTTTTTTGGCTCTGGGAATCACTAATAAGTCGGAGTTCTTTGAACGCAGATTTCTTGTCGGGACATATGGTACAATACAATCGGCGAGATAGGCTGGAGCTAAACCGTGTAGTATTTTATAAGTAAGTAGTAAAACCTTAAAGTTGCATCTTAAGTGCACAGGAAGCCAGTGCAAGTGAGCCAGTATAGGCGTAATATGATCAAACTTTCTTGTTTTTGTCAAAAGTCTAGCAGCCGCATTTTGTACCAACTGTAATCTTTTAATGCTAGACATAGGGAGACCTGAAAATAATACGTTACAGTAATCGAGACGAGACGTAACGAACGCATGAATAATGATCTCAGCGTCGCTAGTGGACAAGATGGAACGAATTTTAGCAATATTACGGAGATGAAAGAAGGCCGTTTTAGTAACACTCTTAATGTGTGACTCAAACGAGAGGGTTGGGTCGAAGATAATACCTAGATTCTTTACAGAGTCGCCTTGTTTAATTGTTTGGTTGTCAAATGTTAAGTTGGTATTATTAAATAGATGTCGGTGTCTAGCAGGACCGATAATCAGCATTTCCGTTTTCTTAGCGTTGAGTTGCAAAAAGTTAGCGGACATCCATTGTTTAAATTCATTAAGACACGCCTCCAGCTGACTACAATCCGGCGTGTTGGTCAGCTTTAGGGGCATGTAGAGTTGGGTGTCATCAGCATAACAGTGAAAGCTAACACCGTATTTGCGTATGATGTCACCCAGCGGCAGCATGCAAATACTAAAGAGTGCAGGGCCAAGAACCGAACCCTGGGGGACTCCGCACATTACCTTGACATAGTCCGAGGTCACATTGTTATGGGAGACGCACTGCATCCTGTCAGTAAGATAAGAGTTAAACCAAGACAAGGCTAAGTCTGACATACCAATACGTGTTTTGATACGCTCTAATAAAATATTATGATCGACGGTATCGAAAGCGGCGCTAAGATCAAGAAGCAGCAACATAGATGACGCATCAGAATCCATCTTTAGCAATAGATCATTAGTCATTTTTGCGAGGGCTGTCTCCGTAGAGTGATTTGCCCTGAAACCGGATTGAAAAGGTTCACAGAGATTGTTAGTCACTAAGTGTTCATTTAGCTGCTGTGCAACAATTTTTTCGAGAATTTTGGAAATAAACGGAAGGTGGGAGACCGGTCGGTAGTTTACCATGAGGTCAGGATCGAGGTTAGATCTTTTGAGCAGAGGATGAATAACCGCTTTTTTGAATGCTAGGGGAACAGTGCCGGAGGAAAGTGATAAGTTTATAATATTTAACACTGATGGACCTAATAATACAAACAATTCCTTGATAAGTTTCCCAGGAAGTGGGTCAAGTAAACATGTTGTTTGTTTTATCCCACTTACACGCTGTAATAATTCCTCTAATGTTATTTCATCAAAAATAGAGAGACTATTTTGGAGGGCGGTATCCGTCGTATATACAGTCGTATTTGTGTTAATAGAACCCAGTTGTAGCTGGGATGCGTTGTCTTTAATCTCCTTTCTAATGAGTTCAATTTTCTTATTAAAGAAATTCATAAAGTCATCTGCCAAATGGGTGGAGCTACTGGGAGGACTCCCTTGTTGGGTTAGCGATGCTACTGTACTAAACATAAATTTAGGATCGTTTTTGTTGAGGCGGATGAGATTTAAGTAGTATTTAGCTTAAGCTAAGGTAAGCATGCGTTTATAAGTTATTAAACTATCACTCCATGCTTGATGGAAAACCTCAAGTTTAGTCGCGCGCCATTTGCGTTCCAGCTTTCTACATGATAATTTATGAGCTCTAATTTCGTCTGTAAACCATGGGGTGCGCCTTTTCGGGGCCCTTTTTTGTTTTAGCGGTGCTATACTATCAATAATTTCGCGCAAGGCATCGTCAAAGTTGTTAGTGAGGTTATCAATAGAGCCGACATAATTTGGGAATGGTGCCATTACCGAAGGCAGTAGGTCAGCAAGAGTCATCGTTGTGGCAGCATTAATGTTGCGGCCGCTATTGCAGTTAATATTATTATTAGCTTGTTGACAATGAGTCAAAACTTCAAATTTTATAAGGTAATGATCGGACATTACTTTAGTATATGGAAGTATCATAACTTTGGAGGTGGTGACACCCCTGACAAGCACTATATCTATTGTATTACCGTTGCGATGCATGGGTTCATGTATTATTTGTGTAAGACCACAGCTATCAATTATGGTTTGGAGCGCCACGCACTGAGGGTCCGATGGGGTATTCATATGGATATTAAAGTCCCCCATTATGATTATATTGTCGGCGTGCGTCACTAGATCAGCAACGAACTCTGAGAATTCACTGATAAAGTCCGAATAGGGCCCAGGGGGGCGGTAGATAACAGCCAGGTCGAGAGGTAGCGGTGTGACAGACCTCATAGTAAGCACCTCAAACGATTTATATTTATTATTTAGGTTAGGGGTAAGGTTGAAATTTTCATTGTATATTAGTGCGACACCCCCACCCCTTTTAAGAGGACGGGCAACATGCGCATTCGTATAGTTAGGAGGAGATGCCTCATTGAGCGCAAAAAAATTGTCTGGTTTGAGCCAGGTTTCGCTAAGACCAATGACGTTAAGATTGTTGTCTCTAATGACCTCATTAACTAATAACGCCTTGGGAGACAATGATCTTATGTTTAAAAAGCCCATATTATAGGTATTGGGCTGTTTTGACGAATTTTTGTTAAGATTATCCGTAGTAGCAATATTAACAATGCGTTAATTATTATGCGTAGTGCACTTTAAATAGTTTCGACCATATCTAGTAATTGATATGACGGGAATTTTCAGATTGTTTGCTTGGTGCTGCAAAAGACTGGACATATCATAATTTGCCACCTCAGTAGAATGCATGTCCACCTCTGACACAGACACAACAGAAAAAACATTATGTGAATTGTGTATTATTCTAAGATAATTGCTATGCGTACATGGATTATCCAGCCTGGCGCTGGCTAGTTCTAGCTTAACTGACTCCTCACCCGGACTAACAGACATTGTAATTGCCCTAGTGTAGACAGTCAAGTGAGACTTAAATAGTGAGACTTAAATAGTAGTCTATGTTTCTAGACAGGATGATGGCGCCTTCCTGGTTAGGGTGAAGGCCGTCTCTCATCAGCAAGCCTGGTTTGCCCCAGAAAGAGGGCCAGTTATCAATAAACGCTAGTGCCTGTTGCCTACAGAGGCTAGATAGCCACTTGTTAAGCGAGACTAATCTGCTATATCTCTCATCATTGCCTCTCGCAGGCAGGAGGCCAGAGACAATTACTCGATGCCTGGACATCTTTCTGGCGAGATCACAAGTCCTGGCTATGTTTCTCTTTGTAATTTCTGACTGTCTCATTCTAGTGTCATTGGAGCCAACGTGTACAACTATATTCGCATAATTAGTGGTGCAATTAGCCTGTCGTACGTGTTTACTAGGCCTGTTGCGAGTTAGCTCCCTAAGATTAGCTTCAATGTCAGGTGCTCTGGCCCCAGGGATACACTTTATTGTGGCTGGTTTGCTAAGCTTTATGTTTCGGGTGATGGAGTCCCCTATGACTAAGGTGTGGTGCCCGGTAGACTGGGGTGTAGGACTAGCTAAAGAGCTATATCTATTATGCGTCTCAACCGGTACACCGTAGCTTGTAGGCCACTTAGGACTGCTACAAGCTGGGCTAGTTAGCTCGCTACAGCTAACGCTAGCAGATGTGTCCGCAATATCTAAAGTTACGACATTACTCTGCTCTAACTGGCGGACACGGCCCTCTAGCAGAGCCAACCTCTCCGTGAGTTTGGTGCAAGACGCACAGGAAGCCATTACTTACGGTGCTTTCTGTCACCGAGTGAAGTTCCTGCTCTCCTCGGGGAAGTTGTCGCGGAGTGCGGGAGTAGCTTCCTACTTACATTCTGACCGGCGCTGCCTTTCTCCGCGCTAGCTTAGCAGCTAGCTAGCTGAGGAAAGGGTGGTCAACCTGTCTCCCCCTTCTCATTTCTTGGACAGCACACTTATCTAACCTAAATGACACCTTGATGTCTTGCGAGAAGATCTTTACCACTCGTACAAGTGAATCTAGTTGGTCTTTGTTAGCTCCACACAATATCAGATCATCCATGAATAGCAGGTAGTTATTAGGCCTCATGTCCTTAGCAAATGTGTATCCAGTTCTCATCTTCCATAGCACTAGGGTAAGAGGCAGCATGATAACAATAAACAGCTGTGGTGACAAGGAGTGTTCTTGGAAAATTCCTCTTTTGATGTGCACTTTGCTGAGATCCGTTCCTCGAGATGTCAATACTGTCTTCCAATTCCTTATGCTATTGCTGATTTGAGTAGTCATATTCTTGGCTCCCCTTCCATCTCCAGGCATTTCAGGATCCATGTACTGTATGTGGGACAATGTCAAATGTCAGCGTATTTCCCATTATTCCTGTGAGAAGCTTCCACATCGTGGGAAAGCAGGTAGCCTTGGTGCCTTTTGAGCACAGTTCTTCCCCTGACCATCCACTCTGGTACATTTCCTTGGCTCACACAGTCTTGCAGGTGTGGTTGCAGTCTATAGTGAAGTCCTGGTAGCTTCTAAAACCAGAAGACCTGTACTAGGTCAGGGTCGGCCACCTTCCAGTTTGCCTTCTTACCCACTTCAGTTCTAATGTCCTCCATAGTGATGCTGATGTCTTCTTGCACCTCTATTGCAATAATGTACTTCCACTAGCCAAGATGCATGCTCGTTGTGACTGACCCCTCCTGCCCAGATCTCACTCCAAAACATGGTTGCTTCAGTTGGGTCAGGTAGTTTGGTCACTTTGATGTTGGGTTTCATACAACCACTTCTGGTTTGTTTGAAACTGTTGATTTAGTCTGAACTGCTGACATTTCTTCTTCTTATTATTATTATAACTACATTTTTACATTATTCTATGAATTCTACATTTTATATTTGCATTCTAAGTTCTACTAAAATAGGACTGCATGTTGATTGGCCTAAGTGGGTTGGGTGTGTTATTTCAAGTTCAGATCATAACAACCCACGGTATAGTCATTGCAAGCAAAAATTGCTGTAGCTGTTTTGTAACAGCAATCTAAAGGGAGACCACAGAGCTATTTCGATTGTAAGACCATCGCAATATTTCACAGCAATAAGTGAGGCTGCAGAGGTACAAATGAAGACATGTTGTTGATGCAAATGGCGGAGAGCAATGGGGCAATAACCAGCAGCTCCCCAACTCTCCTTCCTACACGTACACACGCCCAAACACACACCCACACACACACACACACACACACCCACACACACACACACACACACACACAGGCACGCACTATGTGCAGGATCAATGAGCAGGAACAGACACTCTCAAACTCCTTTGCTCTTTGTCATCAAGTTAGCCCGTCACAATGAGTCAGAGGGGACATCTAACAGACATGTTGGCCAGTGTGTGGTGTGAAGCAATTGACAGTCCTTACAGTGTTAAAAGCTCGGGAGAGATCAACACAACAGCATGAATGTCCATTTGGTTTTGTAATTGAGTGTTTCATGCCAGTAATGCACGGTCTGAATCTAAAAGCTATATAACTGTGTTGTGATGAAAACATTTGTAAAATACTGTCTCCAGTTAAGAAGCCCAGAGGATTCCCTCATGCTCATAAGCAAAAAAAATGTCAAATATGATTTGGCAGCAGTTTACTTGAGACTTTTTATTTTGCTGTTTTGTCCTCAACTTTGTTCAAAGTTGTATTATGTTGGAAACATAATAGCATTAGATCTAGGACTGTCAAACGATTGAAATAGTTAATCACGATTAATCACTGTTTATAGTTATTTCAAAATTGATTGTGATTAATCACAAATACAAATATTTGTGCATCATTATTAAGTGTACCATAGACAGATCATGTTCAACTTTTTAATACCATGACTGGACAATTAGTGTGCTTTGATGAAAGTTTTGTTTTTAAACAATATGCTTTTCCAAACAGCTCAACACAAAAAAGACATAAACACCTTTTAAAAGAGAATTAAAAAAATATATATATACCTGCATTGCGCAGGTGTCTTGCTAGATTTTGTATTATGAAGGAATACTGAATTTATATTCCTGCTTTGGGAGCACTTGCGTGAAGAGGAAGAGCAACACTATGTTTAGATACCAGTTTCACGCATTATTAACACACAAGGTGGATTTTTACGATCATGGTTTGTTTGTCAAAGATGTTGGGACATGTAAATTGTAATATTTCTACCTGAATAAATGGTTCTGATATTCTGTACATTATAGGTTGTACAAGTTAATGATATTCACATATCTGCATGACAACGTTTTAACGTTCTGTATTTATTAATCAAATGTAATAAACATTCTGTAATTGCAAACTATCAACCAGAACAGGTTATCAAAGAACATACTGTAGCGATGGGAAAGAAAATGTCATGACGCAGAGTCGATCCCAGGTTTCCACTGCAGCTGGAGCTGCAGGCACCTCTGCTAACACCTCTGCTGGCAGGACGCTCAAACACACCTCTGCTCACACTGAGCACAACACGCCCACACAGCAACAAGTCTGCAAGCAATCACTGATCAGCACACCTGGACTTGACGAGGGGGAGCGGCATAAAGACCAGCGGACCCAAGGAACCTTTGCCAGAACGTCGCTAACCTTCCAGTAAGCATCACGTCTGGCATTCCTTTTCCCAGTGATTTCCTCGTCCTTGTTTTGCTCTATTTCTCCGTGTTTCCCCCTGGTTCATGCCCTTTTGTATTTCCACAGTGACTCTCCTGACCTCCGTGATCGTGCCTTGTCACTCGACACCCATCCGGATTCCTAACTGCCCACCTTGATCCACGACCTCCCTGCTCGGACCCAGACCACACTGCCCTGCTCTTGTCCATGACCACTTGCCTGTCCATGAACTGCCTGCACAGGCTCTAGATGGACGACCATTGGGCCCCATCAAGTACCGCACGGAGCCCCTTTCCATGACCATTTCTGGAAATCACAGAGAAACCATTAGTTTATGGGTGCTAGAAGCTCCGGTAGCCCCACTGGTACTTGGAAGATCTTGGCTTCGTCACCACAACCCCCATATATCTTGGTCTTCTGGCAGAATTCTGGCTTGGAGTACACCCTGCATGGCCAACTGTCTTGGGTCATCATCTCATCCGGTCTACCACTCCACTACCACGACTCCCCATGCCGATCTATCTCTGGTTCCAGCTTGCTACCATGACTTAGCCGAGGTCTTCAGCAAGGTACGTGCCCTGGGATTACCCCCTCATAGACCTTATGATTGTGCCATCGAGTTACTCCCTAACGCTACCTTGCCGTCTAGTCGCCTATACAACTTGTCTCTTCCAGAGAAGGAAGCTATGAGGAACTACATCACAGAGGGCCTTGCCTCGGGCATCATAACACCATCCAAGTCTCCACTGGCGGCGGGATTCTTTTTCGTGGCCAAGAAGGACGGATCCCTTCGTCCCTGCATTGACTACCGTCACGTTAACAACATCACCATTAAGAATAAGAACCCTCTTCCTCTACTCAACTCATCTTTTGAACCTTTGGCACCTGCTACCATATTTACCAAACTGGATCTCCGTAACGCCTATCACTTGGTCCGGATCAAAGAGGGAGACGAGTGGAAGACTGCTTTTAACATTCATATGGGGCATTATGAGTACCGAGTGATGCCTTTTGGACTCACCAACGCACCTGCAGTTTTCCAAACTCTTGTCAACGACATTCTTCGTGACATGCTGGACCAATTCGTGGTAGTATACCTAGATGATATTCTCATTTTCTCCCGTAACCTCTCTGATCACCAAAGACATGTTCGACTTGTCCTGCAACGGCTTTTGGAAAACTGTCTATTTGTTAAGGCAGAAAAGTGCTGTTTCCACTCCTCTTCGGTGGAGTTCCTCGGTTTCGTGGTCGAAAGGGGTCACATAAGGCCAGACCCGAAGAAGGTGGAGGCCGTAGTGAAGTGGCCGCAACCTACTACTAGGACGGAACTTCGGAGGTTCCTTGGCTTCGCTGGCTTCTACCGTCGCTTCATTCAAGACTTCAGTAGAGTTGCGGCACCACTACATTCGCTTACGTCTACTAACGTTCCTTTTGTGTGGACTCTTTTGGCGAGGAAGGCCTTCGAGGAGTTAAAGGAGCGTTTTGTTTCTGCCCCCATTCTAGTCCATCCCGACTTAGAAACTGCTTTTTTTGGTGGAGGTTGACGCCTCAGACTCTGGGATTGGGGCTATTCTCTCTCAACGGTCCAAAAGTGACAATTTGGTTCACCCTGTTGCTTTTTTCTCCAGGCGCCTGACACCGGCCGAACATAATTATGATGCTGGGAATAGAGAATTACTGGCAGTCCATGAGGACCTGATGGGATGGAGACACTGGTTGGAAGGAGCTAGACGCCAGTTTCAGATCCTAACCCACCACAGTAACCTTCTACACATCCGTGCTGCCAAGAGGATCAACAACCGCCAGGCAAGGTGGCAGCAGTTGTTCTCTCGCTTCAATTACGTGCTTTCTTTCAGACCTGGGTCCAAGAACACTAAGGCTGACGCACTGTCCCGGTTATTTCTGAAAGAACCTACCGGTCCGGCAGTGGCAGAACCCATCCTTCCTTCCACTCGTATCATTGGGATGGTAACTTGGAAAGTGGAGGACCTAGTTAAGGCTGCACTGCGTTCCAATCCAGGACCGGGAGGTGGACCTCCCAACAAACTGTTCGTCCATCGGGAGTTACGACCCAGGGTCCTGGATTGGGGGCACTCTAGCCTGTTCTCATGCCATCCTGGCTTTCAACAAACCCTATCACTGCTGCGAAGACGTTTTTGGTGGCCATCAATGGCCAAGGACACTCGTGAGTTCATCGCTGCTTGTTTAACTTGTGCCCGTAGTACGTTGTCACACAGGCCTCCTGCTGGTCTTCTTCACCCTCTCTCCATTCCTGCCCGTCCTTGGTCACACATCGCCCTGGATTTTGTCACAGGATTTCCAGCCTCCAGAGGTAACACCACTGTCCTTACTATTGTAGACCGTTTCTCCAAAGCAGCCCATTTTGTTCCACTGCGAAAGTTACCTTCTGCCTCAGAGACTTCTGACCTCCTCACACTTCACGTCGTCAAACAACATGGTATTCCGATGGATATCGTTTCTGACCGAGGCCCTCAGTTTACATCGCAAGTATGGAGAGCCTTCTGCAAGGGTATCGGGGCCTCGGTCAGCCTCACATCGGGATACCATCTCCAGAGCAACGGGCAGGCTGAAAGAACTAATCAAAGCTTGGAGACCATGCTCCGATGTGTCGCCAGTCATCAACCCACGTCCTGGAGCAAGTTTTTGCCATGGGTGGAGTTTTCTTATAACTCCTTGAAGAGCTCCGCTACCGGTATGTCCCCATTTGAGTGCTCATTAGGTTATCAACCCCCTTTATTTCCCCAACAGGAACTGGAAATCGCTGTTCCCTCTACTAGAGCTCATATTAGATGGTGTCAGAGGGTGTGGAGAGCCGCTCGTGCAGCTTTGGAAAGAGCATCTGAGAAAATGTGTCGCAACGCCAACCGTCATCGTATTCCAGCCCCGTCCTATAAACCAGGACAACAAGTGATGCTTCTCACTAAGGACCTCAGTCTCCAGGTACCATCTAGAAAATTGGCTCCCCATTATGTTGGTCCGTTCTCCATCATTTCTATCATAAACCCTGTATCTGTTAAATTGGCTCTCCCACCCTCGGTCAAGCGGCATCCTGTTGTCCATGTTTCCCAGATTAAACCGGTAGCGGAGAGCGCGCTGTCCCCTCCTGTCCCTGCCCCCCCACCCTCTAGGTTTTTGCCTAATGGAGATCAGGTTTGGACGGTCAAGGAGATCCTCAGGGTCCGTCGACAAGGTAGGGGGCTTGTTTATCTGGTCGACTGGGAGGGATATGGACCTGAAGACAGATCATGGGTGCCAGCCTCCTACCTTGCCGATCCCTCACTTCTAGGGGACTTCTACCGTGCCAATCCTGATGCTCCTCGGCGCTCGTCGGGGGCCTCGCATAAGGGGGGGGGGGGGGGGGTACTGTCATGACGCGGAGTCGATCCCAGGTTTCTCTGGGACACTCAAACACACCTCTGCTCACACTGAGCACAACATGCCCACACAGCAACAAGTCTGCAAGCAATCACTGATCAGCACACCTGGACTTGACGAGGGGGAGCGGCATAAAGACCAGCGGACCCAAGGAACCTTTGCCAGAACGTCGCTAACCTTCCAGTAAGCATCACGTCTGGCATTCCTTTTCCCAGTGATTTCCTCGTCCTTGTTTTGCTCTATTTCTCCGTGTTTCCCCCTGGTTCATGCCCTTTTGTATTTCCACAGTGACTCTCCTGACCTCCGTGATCGTGCCTTGTCACTCGACACCCATCCGGATTCCTAACTGCCCACCTCGATCCACGACCTCCCTGCTCGGACCCAGAGCACGCTGCCCTGCTCTTGTCCACGACCACTTGCCTGTCCATGAACTGCCTCTTCGCCTTTGCCCCCTTGGATACGACGAAAGATACAACCAACATTTACAGACAACAACCCTTGGTAACATTTACATTATAATTTTACACATAGTCAACACTCACTCACTTTGAGTAGCATACACACGCCACGTATTCATCTAAGGTTTTTCCAATAAACCTTGTAAACCGCAGTCCTGCCCTGGTTGTCGCCTCCTTCCCTTCTCTGAGATACAACAGAAAATAACCGATGTGGGCTGCAGAGGGCACTGGCAGGCATGCCCGCAATATTAAACCTAGTCTCAGTGGGAGCGAAGAAGGAGACGAGAAAGTGTTCGAGGATGTGTGTGTGTTGCACTTTTGGCCATTTAGTTTGACAGTGCGTAAATAAAAGGCTGACTTGTTCAAAGACAGTCTACCTCCTTCATATCTCCACCGCCATTAAAATATACTTTATTTCAATCTGCCAGAAAACATTTACCTAGGTAGAAATATCACAGAATAAAATTACAAAGCATGATCGTATTGTGAGACTATTTTTTTATGTTTTGTGGGTTAGACCGGATGTGAAGCTTAGCCCTAATATTGTGAAGCCAGACATGTGTAATTGGTATGAGAAAAGACTTGACATATTTTGATGATTAAAGTGACTTTAGATTAACTCTCTACCATCTTTTTTCTAGTGAGCTTTTATCCCATGTTAGTAAAGAAGTTTGATTAACAATCTACATTTTATGTTACGAGTGCACTCAACTGTAATGTAAACACAGGCGTGAAGCTCCTCTCCACAAGCGGCAAAGCGGGCCAGCAGCGTTCGTTCCAATTATGTCGTCTCACAGCGATTGAAGATAAAATGGTCTTGTCCTTAGAACGACTTGCCGTGGCTTTGGACCTGAGACTTCTATAACGTCCCGCTTTCTTTGCGCATTTCTGCTCCCAATTTACCCACTTGTGGCTATGGAACGGGCAGAGGGTCAAAAAAGGAGTCAGGACATTAATCGTGTGTTAAAAAAAATGATCGCCGTTATAGGAACTTTGTAGGTAACGTGTTATTATCGCATTAACTTTGACAGCTCTAATTAAAACATAGCACAATCTATTGTTTGGAGTACACAACTGTATACTCAAAGCACCAAAAGGAGAAACGTCAGGTCCAGCTGTATCCCTGCAATTAGATGTCAATTAATTATAATGTATATAAGGAGCGCCCTAAGTGGCTGATCCGTTGGCGGTCCCGTCAGCGGGATTGTGCCGAAAATTTAATTTCAGTTCTTATGTGTCTTGTACATGTTAAGAATGGACAAATAGCTCTGCTCTGCTCTGCTCCGCTCTGCTCTGCTCTGTCTTGATAGCGTTGGAGAGTCTGAACTTTGTGCCATTTATTCTTATAAGCTTGCTGGGAAACCAAAGCCAATCGCAGCTGAATGTGGGATGAAAGGCTGTGTACAACCTGGACTAATCACCTCTCAGAGGAGGTACTGTACCTGATTGAAGGATGTTGACTGAGTTGATATCTATAATAGGCAAGCAACCCTTTTACCCTCTCGTGGTCACTGTGGAGGGCCTAAGTCACTCCTCCAGCAACATACTGTTACATCCCTAGTGTAGGAAGGAGCACTACAAGTAATTTTATTTGAACATGCATGTAAGGTTAGATTATCAGACACCTTTACAGTTAAAAATTCCAACTGTAGAAATAAGCAGTTTATTTACTCCCACCTGTTCTCCATATTACATCATGAAACCTCCTCCAAACATATTGCTGGGTATTGTGGCCAAACAGCTACATTTTTGTTTCATCTGACATCACATTGACAAAGATAAGACTTTCTGGATGAAAGTGCTGTGGTCAGATGAAACAAAAATGTTGCTGTTTGGCCACAATACCCAGCAATATGTTTGGAGGAGAGAAAGTGAGGCCTTTAATCCCAGGAACACCATTTCCTACCGTCAAGCATGGTGGTGGTAGTATTATGCTCTGGGCCTGTTTTTCTGCCAACGGAACTGGTGCTTTACAGAGAGTAAATGGGACAATGAAAAAGGAGGATTACCTCCAAATTCTTCAGGACAACCTAAAATCATCAGCCCGGAGGTTAGGTCTTGGGCGCAGTTGGGTGTTCCAACATGACAATGACCCCAAACACACGTCAAAAGTGGTAAAGGAATGGCTATATTGGGCTGGAATTAAGGTTTTAGAATGACCTTCCCTAATTCCTGACTTAAACATGTGGACAATGCCAAAGAAACAAGTCCATGTCAGAAGACCAACAAATTTAGCTTAACTGCACTAATTTTGTCAAGAGGAGTGGTCAAAAATTCAACCAGAAGCTTGCCAGAAGCTTGTGGATGGCTACCAAAAGTGCCTTATTACAGTGAAACTTGCCAAGGAACATGTAACTAAATATTAACATTGCTGTATGTATACTTTTAAACCAGCAGATTTGGTCACATTTTCAATAAGTTAATCCATCCATCCATCCATTTTCTACCGCTTATTCCCTTCGGGGTCGCGGGGGGCACTGGAGCCTATCTCAGCTACAATCGGGCGGAAGGCGGGGTACACCCTGGACAAGTCGCCACCTCATCGCAGGGCTAACACAGATAGACAGACAACATTCACACTCACATTCACACACTAGGGCCAATTTAGTGTTGTAATAAGTTAATAAAATAACCAAATTTCATGAATGATTTTTGTGACCAACAAGTATGTGCTCCAATCACTCTATCACAAAAAAAAAAAAGTTGTACAAATTATTGGAAACAGAAGACAGCCATGACATTATGTTCTTTACAAGTTTATGTAAACTTTTGACCACGACTGCAACTGTAATGCACACATGGAGGTAAGTCCGACTCAAACAAAGGTGGATTTTACAGTCCAGGATCTTCAACAATGGTAAACAGCTAGTAAATCCTCCAGCCCTATCATTTCCATGATGAAATCACAGATCATTTTAAGAGTGGGGTCATCTCAGGCAAACATTTTCACTTTTCAAATGGCATGGCGATAGGAACAAGCCCCAGACCTTTTTGTGCAGGCGTCTTAGTAGGCTTTTAAAACCCCACCGGGGATCGAGAAAGTTTACGTTCACGCCGTGATCCCTGCAAGTAACCGCGCTGCTCTACTCCATGGCAACGCGGCGAAACAAAAAACTTTCAACTCGGGTACCCTCCCGTTCTGGCGTCCAGGGGCAGTCTGGGCGGAGATCTGGTAGCAACACTGCTGCCGGTCTCCAACCAAGAATACTGCAACTGAACGTTGAAGGGCTCACAGATGCCAAAACATCCGTCATCGAGCACATGGCCCACACCACCCAAGCCATGGTCATCCTCCTTCAGGAAACCCACCGCCCAACAGCGGACAAGCTAGCGATCACCAACTTCACGCTAGCTGGGTCAATCCTGAGCAAGAAGCATGGCCTTGCCACGTTTGTCCACAACGATCTGAGCTGGACCCTCGCCGATCGATCACCGGACAACTCCGAGATCGAGTGGCTGCGAGTGGACGTTGGCGACATCAAAATTGTCAACGTCTACAAACCACCACCCTCACAACTCACGCCAGTGTCACTGCCAGTGTTTGAACCACCGTGTGTATATGCTGGTGATTTCAACTGCCGGCATACACGGTGGGGATACAGTACCACCTCACCGAGCGGGGAAACTCTTTCTGACTGGGCAGAGCGCAACTCGCTCAACCTTCTCTACAACCCGAAGGGCCCAGCCAGCTTTCACTCCGCTCGGCATAACACTGACACGAACCCTGACCTGGCTTTCGTGAGTGTCGGTGTGGACACCCAGCTCCCCGACAGACGTGTTCTAGGAATGTTCCCCAGGTCGCAACACCGACCGTCGCTGATATCGGTGCCCGACCTCGTGACAACAGTTCCGAGCGGACCGATGAAGCGATGGAACTTCCGGAAGGCCAATTGGAAACTCTATCGCCTCCATACCAACAAGTCCACACGGTGTCTCCCACCACCAGACACACCCAACGTGGACGAGGCATACCAGGACTTCTGTAGGGCACAAACATCTGCGGCCAAAAAAGCCATCCCACGCGGCCGGCGTAAGAACTACAAACCATGCTGGGATGGCGAGTGCGAGACCCTCTACAGCGCCTTCCTCCGGGCTCCCTATGGCCCGGAGGCTAACAATTCAGCCACTGCCCTTCTTTCCACTCTTGGAAGGAAGAGGCACCAGCGCTGGAAAGAGGCAGTCCACTCCATCGACTTCTCGCACACTAGCCGTATCGCGTGGAGCACTTTGAACAACTTGACTGGTAGGTCTGAGCGCGCACCCCGAACATGCCCCGTTACCGCAAATGCTATTGCAGCACAGGTTGTGAAAAACGGGGCATATACTGGGATAAATCGAGATTTTTCCCGGGCGGTGCGCCAGGAAACTGCAGACCTCTGGAGGACAACAACATCTAGCGAGTGTAACATCTCCGGTGAGTTTTCACCGGAGGAGTTCACAGCTGCCCTCCAGTATACCAAACCAGGCAAGTCTGCTGGGCCTGACAACATCTGCCCAGAACTCGTGCTCCACGCTGCCCCTGCAATGAAGTCCTGGCTGAGAGTTTTCCTGTCTTCCTGCCTGCGCCAACTCCGGATCCCCAGGATTTGGAGAAGGGCCACTGTTGTCGCTATCCCCAAGCCGAACAAGCCAAAGGATGACGTAACGAGCTACAGACCAATCTCGTTGCTCTGCGTCCCCTTTAAAGTCCTCGAGCGCCTGATTCACGCCCGTGTCGAGCCCATCATAGACCCCCACCTCCCCCGGGAGCAGGCGGGTTTTCGACGTGGGAAGTCCACGGTGGATCAGGTCGCCCTCCTTACCCAGGACATCGAGGACTGCTTTGAGGCGAAAAAGAAGGCCGGTGCCGTCTTCATAGACCTGACTGCTGCCTATGACACAGTCTGGCACCGCGGCCTCACCTGCAAACTTCTCCGCCTGCTTCCAGACAGGCACATGGTCAAAATGATCATGGAGCTTGTCTGGAACCGCAGCTTTACTCTCACCACCAGTAACGGAGATAAAAGCAGGTTGCGGCGCCTGAAAAATGGCGTCCCCCAGGGATCTGTCCTGGCTCCCCTCCTGTATAACATCTATACATACGACCTGCCTGCCACAGTCTCACGGAGGTTCGCATACGCAGACGATCTCGCGCTGCTGCACTCCGACAGGGACTGGCAGGCCTTGGAGGGAACTCTAAGCCAGGACATGGAGACTTTAGTGGCTTACCTCCATAACTGGAGATTGAAGCTCAGCGAATCCAAGACGGTGACACAAGCTTTCCACCTATACAATTGGGAAGCGGATCGTGAGATCAGGTTCGAGGTGCGGAAGCCGGATGGGGCTTCCCTTACCCTATGCCGGCCTCGTCCTACACCTGAAGACCCTCGCCCTGACCCTAAATACCTTGGGGTCACCCTGGACAGGTCGCTCACTTTCCGTAAACACCTCTTGGCAACACGCAAGAAACTCAACACCCGCGTCTCACTGCTGAGACGGTTGGTCGGGTCCGGTTGGGGTGCCGGGGCAAGAACTCTGCGAACAGCAGCACTTGCCCTGGTCTACTCAACTGCTGAGTACTGCGCACCTGTCTGGGCGCGCAGTGCTCACTCTAAACAACTTGATGTCCCGATCAACGAAGCCTTGCGTGTTATCACTGGATGCCTGCGCCCCACCCCTGTGGAGCTACTGCCCATCTTAGCAGGCATCCAACCCGCTGAGCTTCGTCGCCAAGGTGCTGTAGCAACTCTGGCGGGCCGGGCAAACATGGATGAGAACCACCTGCTCCATGAAAGGCTCACACTCTCCTCAGAGCCAACGCCCCGCCTCCCCTCCAGAGACCCACTGGTACCAGCCGCCCTGAAGCTCCTGCAGCAATGCAGTGACAACAACATCAGGGCGGCTCACTGGGCGAATCACAAATGGAGCACGGACCTGGAGCATACCATCTCCTCCAGACTCCGTGACTTCATACCTGACACCGGCTCAATACCAGGCCTCTCACTACCACGAGTGGCCTGGGTGAGGCTTATCCGCCTCCGAACTGGTGTCGGTCGCTTTCGCTCAAACATGTTCCAGTGGGGCTTAGCACCTAACGCGACGTGTGAGTGTGGCGCGGAGGAGCAGACTGCCGACCACGTGATCCTGCGTTGCCCGATTTATCGTGCTCCTAATGGTTTGCGTGGCCTGGCGGACCTGGATGACTGCTCGGTGACCTGGCTCACTTCTGTGTGTCCTGACATATGAACGGGAGGGCCCCCCGGGCCTGGGGTGGTAAAAGGCATAGACCCTCGGCCTCAGGTCCGGGTGCCGGAAAACAGCTGCCCATACGATGAAGAAGAAAACCCCACCATAGCAATGCTGGCATTTAAGGTGGCTGATACTATTTGATGTGTTGATGTTTTTTCCCCTACTCGTATATTGTTTGATGCAAAAAACATGTGAAAAGTCTTCCTCTGAAATAATGAAGAAGTCCTACACGATCGACATCATATTTGTTTACTATTAACTCAGGAAATGTTTACGACCGGTTTATAGCACGACACGTAGAAGAGAAGGAGTGCTGGATTTGCTCAATCTGAACTATTTATAGCAAAGCATGGGTAATCACGGCCAATTTTTAAATCCGTCATCGAAGCTATTCCTAAATGTTATCGAATATATTGGTGTGAGACCATTATAATAATTATATAGATTCAGTATTTATCAAGCACCCCTTTTTTATTTATAAAATAGAATAGAATAGAAAGTACTTTATTGATCCCTCGGGGAAATTCAACAAAACAAATGTTATGTTCCTACTTGTACAGTATTGTATTACTTATCATGTTTACTTTTTGTCCTGTCTACCGTATCCTGTTTATAATGTATGTATATTTTACAGTGCAATCTTGGACTTTCCTCACTGTGGGATGAATACAGTCTATCTCATCCAATCATAGAGCTTCGGATCTGAGTGCATATTGTTTCATCTCACAAATATGACCCTTTTTAGTAGTGCACAAATTCAACCTTATAATGTATTAACAGCAGTTGTTTCAATGTTAACCTTGAGGTCATCAGTCTCATGAATGGGAAAAGCTATCCAATTATCAAATGATGGATGAGTACAATAGAATAGGTGGCCATTCACCACAACTCTTTATGTTTGGGGTTAAGAACTTCCGTCAGAGGGCAGATGGCCAGATGGATCCCACATGGACAGAATTTGGGAGAATAGCTTTTCTCATAACTCTTGCCATAACATGTTTCATTCTGTCTGGTGCAGATGATTTCACACAGTACTTAAACCTATTTGTGTCTCACAGAGCGATAACAGCAACAAAAAAAAAAAAAAAGCCAAGGCAACCAACCAGACACTGTGTGATTACAGAGAAGGTTTTGGTTAGAAGCGTTGCATATAATCGCTTCATATTTATCTTCCTCAAAGTGAGTCGGTCTTTTATGTGGGGCTCTTATCCCTGAGATTGAATTCAATCTTCTGTTATGTCTGATGCATTGCAGTATGACCCAAAGAATCAGCATCCAGCCACAACAAGGGCATTGACGTTTACTTTATGATGATTAGAAATAGTCGCATCTAAAATAAACAACAATTTGAAGCATTTTTGTCCCTGTGGCAAAAAATTTAAACATTATTGAAAGTAAAGCCAAGCTCCGCTCAAGACAAATGTCATCTTTGACATTTTATTATCTCATTAATTATGTGTCAGTATCAATTAGCAGATCAATTAAAAACATCAGCTATATTTTATGGGCCCAATTGATCTGCTAATTACAAACATTTGAGATTACTTTCTACCCAACTTCATTGACTTGGTTATTAGATAATATTATTATACAAATACATTTGGAAAGAAAAACCTAACCATGTTTGCTCCATCTCTCTTTTGCAAATTATAGAATATTATTTGCATTTACTTGACTAAATTTGGCTAGAGAGCACTGTGGAAAACATATTGTACATAAAAAATATAAATGATAAATAAATGATAAATGGGTTATACTTGTATAGCGCTTTTCTACCTTCAAGGTACTCAAAGCGCTTTGACACTATTTCCACATTTACCCATTCACACACACATTCACACACTGATGGCGGGAGCTGCCATGCAAGGCGCTAACCAGCAGCCACCAGAGGCAAAGGGTGAAGTGTCTTGCCCAAGGACACAACGGACGTGACTAGGAAGGTAGAAGGTGGGGATTGAACCCCAGTAACCAGCAACCCTCCGATTGCTGGCACAGCCACTCTACCAACTTCGCCACGCCGTCCCTATACATACATATATATATGTTTTTTAATCAAATAAATCACTTTTGAATGTAGATTGTTTATAATTAATCACAGGTTCTTACTCGCTTGAATAATTAAAATTAACTTAAAAAGACCCCAATAATTTGACACAAATACAATTTTATTGTCAAATGTTGATCCAGCAACATTTTTTCAAATGTTTTACTTGCATGCACGACATGTATTTGTTCAGGATTTGCTTACAGTTTTATATAAAGTCATCTCAGGGATTTATTTTCCTGAAGTGATAAGTGAAAATCGCCAGTGAGCACACCAGTTGGTGTAGCCTCACCCATCTTTGCACTGGCATGTGCATTGACCTGATCAGTGAGTTCAAAGAAATATGCTCTGCCTGTCAGGTAACCATCCAGGCTAAAAGGGGCCCTATTATGCAAAACCAAATTGTCTTACCTATTGGTACCTGCTTTTGTGCATTTAGGATCTGCATAAGTCTCAAACATTTGAAATCAAAGATTGGAGGCATTCTGGTTACATTTATAAAACAATCTTGCCTTTCTGCCTACTTCTTCCAAAGGAACTGTTTGGAATGTACGCAATTGATGATGTCACAATTTGACAACACTCTCAGCGGATTATCCATCCATCCATTTTCTATTGCTTGTCCCTCTCGAGGACGCAGTATGTACCTAAACTGCCTTGCGCATGTCCGCCATTATTATTTTACGCGGTGGAATTTGTATTCTGCACGACAACATGCCCAAGATACGACTCATAGAATGAAAATGCTCCGTAATTGGTTGTATTACCCAACACAGAACACTATTTAAACCTATAGTCTCATCTGAAGAAGTAAAAAGTGATTTGACTAACTTTTTTCTTTCGCGACAATGTTCCTTCAACTCGGAAGAAGTCTCTCTCTGTGTGTGCAAACCACTTCGCAGATTCCTGCTTCACAAACCTGCAGCAGTATAAAAATAGATTTTATCAGAAGATAATTTTAATGGTGCAGTCGGTGCCAACTATTAATGGCAATGGAGGAGACAATGAAACAGTTTAGAAATTTAGGAATAATACGTTAGCAATGTTAGCTCAATTTGTTGCGTAGCTAGCTTAGCATTCTAATGTAAGAAAATGGGGACACCGTCTTTCAGCAAAATAAAGAATGATATTCAAAAAAACAACTTTTAACTGGATCAGTGCCTACTGTTTAGCAATGGACGAGTAAGTAATATAATCCGTTATTACGTTTGTGATGTAGTTTGTAGCGGAGCTTACAGCATCGCCAGCTCTATGTTTACAACTCAAAACAGCCGTGCAGCTGAGTTATTTACATGATATGGAATGGAAAAGCCTTTTTTTGTCAATATAAACATGCATATGTCCTGGATCTAGCATTACACATTTACAGACTCTGTAGAAGTTTAACCTTAGCCAGCGTATAGTTCCAGATCAGTTTGCAGCTGCGGGCTTCGTTCCTCGCTCTCGTCCGCCTACATCTTCATCTCTTTCCTAGGTGCCGACAACAAACCACAGTGAGCTTGAGGCATACTTGCCAACCCTCCCGAATTTTCCGGGAGACTCACGAATTTCAGTGCCTCTCCCGATAATCTCCCGGGACAACCATTCTCCCGAATTTCTCCCGATTTCCAGCCGGACTTAAGGCACGCCCTCAGGTCCGTGTGGACCTGAGTGAGGTTCAGCCTGTCGTCACGTCCGCTTGGCCAACCAAAAAGTAACCACAGAACACAGTGTTCTGTGGTTACTTTTTGGTTGGCCAACGGTTTACGTTGTATTCCGCACCCTGACGGCAAGTGTGGAAATCGGTTATGAAGTATGAAGTAAAGAGACGTAACTTTGTCACCTTGCCTTGTTATTGACTCCAACCCAGATCATTACACTGCCCATACCTATGCTCCTTCAAAGGATGTGCTACTGGCTGAAAAGCATTGCACTTTCAAATACAACAATGAGTAGAGAGGAGTGTTATGTGTGTATATGTGTAAATAAATGAACACTGAAATTCAAGTATTTATTTTATTATATATATATATATATATATATATATATATATATATATATATATATATATATATATATATATATATATATATATATATATATATATATATATATATATACTGTGTATATATATATATATATATATAAATATATATATATTTATATATATATATATATCTATATTTATATATATATATATATATATATATATATATATATATATATATATATATATATATATATAGCTAGAATTCACTGAAAGTCAAATATTTATTTTATTTATATATATATATATATATATATATATATATATATATATATATATATATATATATATATATATATATATATATATATATATATAAGAAATACTTGAATTTCAGTGAATTATAGCTATAAATCTGTGCCCCATCCCGAGAAGGGGGGCACAGAGTAGGTGACCTCAGATGATTCGCTAGCTGTTCAAAGTCGGGACCCGGGATGGACCACTCATCTATGCATCAGTTGAAGACGTATCTGCGCTGCTGACTTGTCTCCACCCAAGACGATCTCCGGCTGGCCCCACTATGGACTGGACTCTCACACTATGATCTACAAACCCTGTTTCCATATGAGTTGGGAAATTGTGTTAGATGTAAATATAAACGGAATACAATGATTTACAAATATTTGTCAACCCATATTCAGCAGAATATGCTACAAAGACAACATATTTGATGTTCAAACTGATAAACTTTTTTTTTTGTTGCAAATAATCATTAACTTTAGAATTTGATGCCAGCAACACGTGACAAAGAAGTTGGGAAATGTGGCAATAAATACTGATAAAGTTGAGGAATGCTCATCAAACACTTATTTGGAAATTCCACAGGTGAACAGGCAAATTGGTAACAGGTGGGTGCCATGATTGGGTATTAAAGTAAATTCCATGAAATGCTCAGTCATTCACAAAAAAGGATGGGGCGAGGGTCTCCACTTTGTCAACAAATGCATGAGCAAATTGTTGAACAGTTTAAGAAAAACCTTTCTCAACCAGCTATTGCAAGGAATTTAGGGATTTCACCATCTACGGTCCGTAATATCATCAAAGGGTTCAGAGAATCTGGAGAAATCACTGCACGTAAGCAGCTAAGCCCGTGACCTTCGATCCCTCAGGCTGTACTGCATCAACAAGCGACATCAGTGTGTAAAGGTTATCACCACATGGGCTCAGGAACACTTCAGAAACCCACTGTCAGTAACTACAGTTGGTCGCTACATATGTAAGTGCAAGTTAAAACTCTCCTATGCAAGGCGAAAACCGTTTATCAACAACACCCAGAAACATTGTCGGCTTCGCTGGGCCTGAGCTCATCTAAGATGGACTGATACAAAGTGGAAAAGTTTTCTGTGGTCTGACGAGTCCAAATTTCAAATTGTTTTTGGAAACTGTGGACGTTGTGTCCTCCGGACCAAAGAGGAAAAGAACCATCCGGATTGTTTTAGGCGCAAAGTTGAAAAGCCAGTATCTGTGATGGTATGGGGGTGTATTAGTGCCCAAGACATGGGTAACTTACACATCTGTGAAGGCGCCATTAATGCTGAAAAGTGCATACAGGTTTTGGAGCAACATATGTTGCCATCCAAGCAACATTACCATGGACGCCCCTGCTTCTTTCAGCAAGACAATGCCAAGCCACGTGTTACATCAACGTGGCTTCATAGTAAAAGAGTGCGGGTACTAGACTGGCCTGCCTGTAGTCCAGACCTGTCTCCCATTGAAAATATGTGTCACATTATGAAGCCTAAAATACCACAACGGAGTACCCCGGACTGTTGAACAACTTAAGCTGTACATCAAGCAAGAATAGGAAATAATTCCACCTGAGAAGCTTAAAAAAGTTGTCTCCTCAGTTCCCAAACGTTTACTGAGTGTTGTTAAAAGGAAAGGCCATGTAACACAGCGGTGAACATGCCCTTTCCCAACTACTTTGGCACGTGTTGCAGCCATGAAATTCTAAGTTAATTATTATCTGCAAAAAAATATAAAGTTTATGAGTTTGAACATCAAATATCTTGTCTTTGTAGTGCATTCAATTGAATATGGATTGAAAAGGATTTGCAAATCATTGTATTCCGTTTATATTTACATCTAACACAATTTCCCAACTCATATGGAAACGGGGTTTGTAGATCTAATGGGGGGGTCCCCACCGGAGCCGAGGATGTCGTTGTAGCTTGTGCAGCCCTTTGAGACACATTCGTGATGTAGGGCTACATAAATAATCTTTGATTGATTGATTGAAATTGCATAATTATTCTGTGTATAAACAATATTAATGCAATATTTCTTGTGATTAATCACATGAGTTAACTCGGTACATTAACAGCCGTAATATGTGTATAGTAAACAGAGCATAACTGTAAGAGATCATGTTCCCTCAGAATTAAAAACAAACAAAAACAGGGTAAGATAAAAATACAACAAATATATAAAGTATAAGAGGAAGTTGGGTAGATATTGTTACAACTGCAAGAAATGAATTGTGTCTCTTTATCTGTTACATCAAAGTGTCTTCAAGTTGGAATACTGACTGAGCTGTGACCTATCCTAATTAAAAATAACTCAAACAGACTGTAGTCTCCATACTTGTATCTTGATTAATTAAACAGATGTGCACATGTGCACTGCTGTGTGTCATCCTATAGCAGCTGTGTAAGGAACAAACCATATAATCAAGATGGGTCATGCATCCTTTGGTGTCAGCCTTCATGCAGTATTCATGAAATGCAATTTGGAAGGAGTGTAAACTTCATATAATAAAGTAAATATTGCTGAGCTCAGTGAAATGAACCTTGCTAGAAATGATCCTTGGAATGGGTTTGCTTACGGAAAGAGAAACATGCAATGGATGATCATAAATTTAAAATGTAACACCCATTTTTGGATTCTCAAAGAAATCACAGTAAAAATGGTATGAGTGATAGTATAAGTGAAATAAAAAAAAACATAAATTAATGCACCAACACTGTACTGACATACAGTCACATCCAGAGATATACTTGGGTTCCTTTATTAGAAACATGTCAATTGTTGATAACTTGCATAATGAGTGTTTCAATATCAAAAGGTTAATGCCATATTCCTGTGTGACATTTTGCTTGCTAAATATTCACCATCCTGGATTTGGAGAGCTTAACCTTCTATATGAATATCAGGTTATTAAAAAACACATTGCATTCTGCAGTCAGAAACCAGATATTAGCTAATAAAAAAACTTGCAAGTCAAAACATAAACTTTAATTTTAATCTAAAAAGCCTTCATTACATATTCCCCTCCATGGGTGATGGTGACGTTTCTGCGAATGTAATTAAACTTGCGCCTCTGAGGATAAAAAGTAAGCTTGTTAATACGCCCTGGGATTGATGAAAAAAATAAAGAAAAGGAATAAAGTACACACAAGTACTGCCTCCCATTTATTGCTGCAGAAGTAATATTGCGTCTAATAATCCAGGGAGTTGAGAACATATAGCAGGCCATCATTACAATAGAAAAACACCTGGAAACTAAAGGTTATAGGGCAGAAGAAAAATAAGATGGAAAGAATAGCAAAGCATTGAGAGGTGATTTGGAAATCAAGAACAAGTGTATTGAGAAAAGAATAAAAAGCTATTACCATTGATGAGATTCCATTTTACTATACACAAATGATAGTTTAACCCTTTAGGGACAAAGGCTGATTTTGTTGTTCTTTCAGCAAAGTTTTGCTATATTTTGGCCATAGTTTTTATTCCAATATACATTTTTTCTAAAAAAAAAATGGCAGTTATTCGACTATACCTAAAAGCTTTACAGGACATATTGTCATGATCTCACATGACAGTTCTTTTATTTTGTATCATTTCCTGTCCAGCGCTCATAGTTTTGTTTCCACTTCCTTGTTTGCCTCCGTTTGCCACCACTTGCCCTCTGGTCTGAGCACTGGCTCCCTCACCTGTCCCTGATTGCCAATCAGGACACACCTGTCCCTGGTTGCCAATCAGGAAGCCTGTTAAGCCAGCCTTATCAGTAGGATCAGGATTAGTACGTCAATTTTTGCTTTGTTTTTGTATGTGTTGCTTTGTATTTTGTGCTTCCTACTAGGGTTGTTAACGATAAACCAATGTGATCGGATATCTATTTCGATAAATGGCCGGTTCGGCTACTCCGGTTAAAGCCCCCTCAATAGATAAAGTTTAGCTGTGAATCTTTAGGTTAATCGAGTGTAAACACATAAACTGGTTATTGCGGCCAACTAGAGATCAGTTGATGGTTTTTGTCTTTGAAACTACACAAAAACCAAAGTCATCCATTAAAAGAGTAACACACTTGTTTCATTACTAACTGGAGACGAGAATAGACATAGTTAAAATGTCTGGGTGTCGCGTGAGACTAGCAATCAGTAGACACATTATCTTTAAAACAATGCAAGAGTCACGGCTGCCCGCCAACTAATTACCAAGAAGATGCGTAACGTCAACACCACACATCGTTTCCGTGCTGTGCTGTCCGTCAATATTGTAACATAATGGCGGCTTAGACAGATTCCCAGTTTGTCTTTCTTTATTTCACAAAACGGTACGTTTTCGTACAACGGGCCCAATATCTGTGTCTTGCTCTCTTTTCCTGCAACTTTCCTTTCCCCTTTCAACTTCACAACACACGTCACTCCCCATGAACCTGAAGTCCTGCCTCCCAGTCAAGCCATTGGCTAGAACCCTAAGGCGTCTTTGACGTCACTGACTTGACTAGTGGAAAATAAATATATTTTGCATGTGACGTCTTTGCCTTTTTACTGTATTTAACATCTTTGGACATATATGTTGTGTTTTAAAAATTAGAAAATACTGGAAGCATGTCACTTTTATAGAATGTGCTTTATTATATTTGAAGATGAATGTGCTGATGAGTGATCTAATATTGTTGTTTTGGACTGAAGTTTGAGAAATTTGAGCAAAAGTAAAAAATATGAATCCAAAAATGTAACTATATACTTGTACCGTGTTTGACTTTGAAGATAACCTCAAATCAGGTTGTTGTACTGTATGCATATTTCATTTTCTGGCACCAGTACTGTGATGTTTATGCATACAATTGATGCACTAGCTGGCATTCACTGCATACATTGAATGTTCAGTAGCAATTTAACATCAGTGATGTGACATTAATTTCTTTTTTTTAATCACTATTTTCCTGCTATTTGAAATACCCTAATTTGTCCCACCAGTGTAACTAATTCCACATCAACCCTTTAATAAATAGAATCCATGGAATACTTGTGAATGTTTCATCTTCATTAGCATTAGAGGATTGAGATCATTCAATTGTAAGCCAGTAAATATAAACCAAGTCAATTATTCAGCCTGTGAGTTCATAACCTCTAGTTTGTAAAAGCGGAATTGGTTTCACTAAGTGGGTTCATAAAGTTCAATCAAATGATGAACCTCACTTAAAAAGATAAATAAACGACAAAAAGATATACTGTACAATGATTTAAAATAACATTCAGAGTCTCGGGTCCACTAAGAACCCTGAATAAATTGATAAACATAAAAATGCAAATTAAACACCCTGGCACTGCACAGTAGCACATTTCAGTGTGTATGAGTGTGCATTTAGTCAAACATGAACACACAACACACGCCGCCACAAACACACTGGTGCTCCTCTTTTAGAAACCTGCATTTCTAAAGGGAAAAGGCAAAAAAAAAAACAAGGATGCAATCTCTTCAGCAGCCTGCAGTCTTTACAGTGAGTCACTCTGAGGTCGGCTGGAGAGAGATGGAACATAGTGGCGGCCATGGATCGTTGTAATTGCCTCAGCGTTTGTGTATGAGATAGAAAAAAAAAAGGGTATGTGTGTGTTGTGTGTATTGCCTTCACCTCCTCCAGGCTGAACTGATGAGCTCATTATTTTTGCTCCCAGAACCCCCTGCAGTCTCTGGAACCGCAACACATAGCAGAGCTCCACATGTGTGCTTGCCTTTGTGTGTGTGCGTGTGTGTGTGTGTGTGTGTGTGTGTGTGTGTGTGTGTGTTCGTGCGTGTGCATGTGTGTTGATGTGTCAGCATGGCCTTTACTTTGGAGTTGTGCCTCTGAACTATTCATTGTAAAAGCAAAAGGCCTTGACAGAGATGTGAGACCAAGTAGGTGAGATGTGATGTCATCAAAACTGAGAGGTTAAGTAAGGTGAGTAAACTGTTTGAAGTGTTAGAAGGATCAAAATTAATATCATAAAAGCTACACCTGAACTAACCTTTTATATCAGAATCAGAATCAGAAATACTTGAAAGGCCTACTGAATTATTTTTTTTCATTTAAACGGGGATAGCGGATCCATTCTATGTGTCATACTTGATCATTTCGCGATATTGCCATATTTTTGCTGAAAGTATTTAGTAGAGAGCATCGATGATAAAGTTCGCAACTTTTGGTCGCTGACAAAAAAGGCCTTGCCTGTACCGGATGTAGCGTGACGTCACAGGTTGAAAGGCTCCTCACATTTCCCCATTGTTTACACCAGCAGCGAGAGCGATTCGGACCGAGAAAGCGATGATTACCCCATTAATTTGAGCGAGGATGAAAGATTCGTGGATGAGGGACATGAGAGTGAAGGACTAGAGTGCAGTGCAGGACGTATCTTTTTTCGCTCTGACCGTAACTTAGGTAAAAGGGCTCATTGGATTCCACACTTTCTCCTTTTTCTATTGTGGATCACGGATTTGTATTTTAAACCACCTCGGATACTATATGCTCTTGAAAATGAGAGTCGAGAACGCAAAATGGACATTCACAGTGACTTTTATCTCCACGACAATACATCGGCGAAGCACTTTTCTACGGAGCTAACGTGATAGCATCGGGCTTAACTGCAGATAGAAACAAAAGAAATAAACCCCTGACTGGAAGGATTGACAGAAAATCAACAATACTATTAAACCTGTAACTACACGGTTAATGCTTTCCAGTCTGGCGAAGCTTAACAATGCTGTTGCTAACGACGCTATTGAAGCTAACTTAGCTACGGGACCTCACAGAGCTATGCTAAAAACTTTAGCTATCCACCTACGCCAGCCAGCCCTCATCTGCTCATCAACACCCGTGCTCACCTGCGTTCCAGCGATCGACGGAGCGACGAAGGACTTCACCCGATCATCGATGCGGTCGGCGGCCAGCGGCGGCTAGCGTCGGATAGCGCGTCTGCTATCCAAGTCAAAGTCCTCCTGGTTGTGTTGCTGCAGCCAGCCGCTAATACACTGATCCCACCTACAGCTTTCTTCTTTGCAGTCTTCATTGTTCATTAAACAAATTGCAAAAGATTCACCAACACAGATGTCCAGAATACTGTGGAATTTTGCGATGAAAACAGAGCTTTCTGTATTGGATACAATGGTGTCCGAATACTTACATTTCAACGATTGACGTCACGCGCATACGTCATCATACATAGACGTTTTCAACTGGAAGTTTAGCGGGAAATTTCAAATTGCACTTTATAAGTTAACCCGGCCGTATTGGCATGTGTTGCAATGTTAAGATTTCATCATTGATATATAAACTATCAGACTGCGTGGCCGGTAGTAGTGGGTTTCAGTAGGCCTTTAATAATCCCAGAGGGGAAATTACGATTTTCAGCACAATCCCATTCAAGAGCAGACAAACATTACAGGGAGACAGAAAAGGATTGCTGACGGGTCTGCCAACTTCCGGCGCCCCTTATTAAAAAGGTGAGAAACAGGTAAACGCGGGGGGACGGTGAGAAAAAAAATAAAAATCAGTCTAAGCCTGGGCCCCTGGAGAGGGGGTCCAGACTGAGGCCAAGGGAAAAACAACCCATAGCCATAGCACACATAAACGTGTGTAAGAGGGAAACATCAAAGAACACAAGGTACATTAAAGACATTAAAAGAGCACAGCTGATGCAACCAGCTACTTCTACACACAGCCACAAAAGTAAAACAACAACAAAAACAAACATATACACTGTGGTGGCCTCTGCGGTGTTCCACGCCATCGTCTGCTGGGGTTGGGGGAGCATGGTCAGAGACAGGGGGCGTGGTTGGGGGCGTGGTTAAGAGGGGAGGAGTATATTTACAGCTAGAATTCACCAACTCGAGTATTTCATAAATATTTCATATATATATATATATATATATATATATATATATATATATATATATATATATATATATATATATATATATATATATATATATGAAATACTTGACTTTCAGTGAATTCTAGCTATATATATATATACACTACTGTTCAAAAGTTTGGGGTCTCCCAAACAATTTTGTGGAATAGCCTTAATTTCTAAGAACAAGAATAGACTGTCGAGTTTCAGATGAAAGTTCTCTTTTTCTGGCCATTTTGAGCGTTTAATTAACTCCACAAATGTGATGCTCCAGAAAGTCAATCTGCTCAAAGAAAGGTCAGTTTTGTAGCTTCTGTAACGAGCTAAACTGTTTTCAGATATGTGAACATGATTGCACAAGGGTTTTCTAATCATCAATTAGCCTTCTGAGCCAATGAGCAAACACATTGTACCATTAGAACACTGGAGTGATAGTTGCTGGAAATGGGCCTCTATACACCTATGTAGATATTGCACCAAAAACCAGACATTTGCAGCTAGAATAGTCATTTACCACATTAGCAATGTATAGAGTGTATTTCTTTAAAGTTAAGACTAGTTTAAAGATATCTTCATTGAAAAGTACAGTGCTTTTCCTTCAAAAATAAGGACATTTCAATGTGACCCCAAACTTTTGAACAGTAGTGTGTATATATATATATATATATATATATATATATATTATATATATATATATATATATATATATATATATATATATATATATATATATATATATTATATATTTATTTATTTTTATTTTTATTATACATATAAATAAAAGAAATACTTGAATTTCAGTGTTTCGGTGGCTATCCAGTAGATGGCAGTATTGTCCTGTTTAAGAGTGTCACAACATTCCTGTTTACGGCAGACGAACTGCTTTACGGTAGACGAAAACGTCACTGCTGTTGCTGTGTGTTGTTACCGCGCTGAGAGGACGTTAATGAAACTGCCTAACAATAAACCCACATAAGAAACCAAGAACTCGCCCTCGATCATTCTACAGTTATAACGTGATTGGGCAGGCACGCTGTTTATATTGTGGGAAAGCAGACGTAACAACAGACTGTCGCCGCTGTCCCCACTCAGGTCCGCATGGAGCTGGAGGGGGCGTGGCCTCCAGCTCCGGCTGAATTCCGGGAGTTTATCGGGAGAAAATTTCTTCCGGGAAGTTATCAGGAGAGGCGCGGAATTCCGGGAGTCTCCCGGTAAAACCGAGAGGGTTGGCAAGTATGTCTGGTACACAGACATATATGTCACTTGTCCCTGGTCCGCCACTGAAATATGTCCGTGCGCAAATAAATAACGATTTCCTATATAGTAAATGGGTTGTACTTGTATAGCGCTTTTCTACTTTCAAGGTACTCAAAAATCTTTGACATTATTTCCACATTCACCCATTCACACACATGGCGGGAGCTGCCATGCAAGGTGCTTACCACGACCCATCAGGAGCAAGGATGAAGTGTCTTGCTCAAGGACACAACGGACATGACCAGGTTGGTAGAAGGTGGGGATTGAACGGCCACTCTCCCAACCACGCCACGTGAAGCAGCCCGAAGCAGCCCCACCGACAATAGTCTGCTCTCCAAAGTAAATATTGTTACATAAGTCATAAAGCTCATAAAGGATGCCACCCGAACGCCTCCCTAGGGAGGTGTTTAGGGCACGTCCGACCGGTAGGAGGCCACAGGGAAGACCCATGACACGTTGGGAAGACTATGTCTCCCAGCTGGCCTGGGAACGCTTCGGGATCCCCCGGGAAGAGCTGGACAAAGTGGCTAGGGAGAGGAAAGTCCGGGCTTCCATGTTAAGGCTGCTGCCCCCGTGTCCCGACCTCGGATAAGTGTAAGAATATGGATGGATAGTAATAAAGTTACTGTAGTTGTTTGTAGTACATTATATTGTAATGTTCTTGAAACAATGTTTCGTATCTGAAAGTTGATCTTTTTAAAAGGCATGTTACGTGTAAAAATTGTGGAGTTTTGGCAGGGCCAAGCACAAATTACTGCAAATTAATTTAAATGGGAGAGATACAAGTGTTGTGAGTTATGAGATACGTCATGGAATCCAATGTGCTACTAAGTTGAGGTACTACTGTAAATGAGTTGAGTGGTTAATGTAGCAATCCTCATACTGTAGTGGCTCAGTAAACAATCACTGATATGTTTCACATTTGAATAAGCAGTGGAGTGAATTGTTAATATTCAGTGACTTGGCAGATGAACTGTCAAGCGAAGACAAGGGATGAACTCTTCCAGGGAACGTCACACAGCGGGCATGATGGTGCGCAAGGTTCATACCCAAATAGAACATGGTCTCCATGTAATTAGATTTGTAATGTTTTTTGCTTAACAAGATTATGGAGGTACTATATGCAAGCAGTGACACAAACATGTTTCATATTCGATCCCTATCATTTTGATAATTAATGTTAAAATAATAAAAGGCTGGATGTTCTATATTCGTCAAGATAGATATCATATGTTCAAATCAAGCTGTTTGATATAAAACAGACACACTCCCAGCTGTGTTCTTGTGCGGTTTCCTAAGTTTAATGTCTTTCCATTCCTGGGTGTTTGCTTATAGTTCACTTGAGCACAAATCAAGAACACTTGATATCTATAACAGTTTGTGTATGTGTATCAAAACAGTGGACCCATTATCTCTGAAGTGCATTGCATTTGCTACATTACCTGTCATCAGCTCTGTGACAAATTCACTTTGGTGCTCTTATCTCAATGCATGTGATAGTTTTGTTGTGTCAACCCCTCATTCCGCTCATAATATTAAACATGCACTGTAAAAAGCTATGGTCCTAAAACATTTAATGATTACTAATGACTGACTAATATCCACACAAATGACTGGCAACCTTCCAGGCTGCTGTCAGCTTGGGCAAGCTGCTGCTCACCCGTTGCTAGGGTTTCCATTCCCCTAAAAAATAATGAGCAGTGACAGATGACCCGATTGAAATCACCACAAAAGAAGACCATGTTTTGTTTTTTTTTTTACCTTTTTTGGAGTACAGTAAGCAAATTGTCTAAAATTATGTTTATAGTGTACAAAAACAAAATTACCAAGTTAATAAATCCCTTTTAGATGCATACTTTTGTTTGTCTTTCAAAGCACAGTTGGCGACCCTTCTTGTTACCATGCCAAGATAAGAAGCAGAAATTTACCAGTTACCATCCATCCATCCATCTTCTTTTGCTTATCCGAAGTTGGGTCGCAGAGGCAGCAGCCTAAGCAGAGAAGCCCAGACTTCCCTCTCCCCAACGACTTTGTCTAGCAACTCCCGGGGGATCCCGATGCATTCCCAGGCCAGCAGGGAGACATAGTCTCCCCAACGTGTCCTGGGTCTTCCCCGTGGCCTCCTACCAGTCGGACGTACCCAAAGCACCTACCTAGGGAGGCATCCGGGTGGCATCCTGACACACGCTCTATCTCTAAGGGTGAGCCCCGCCACCCGAAGGAGGAAACTCATTTTGGCGCTTGTACCCGTGATCTTGTCCTTTCGGTCACAAACCAAAGCTCATGACTATAGGTGAAGATTGGAACATGTTCTCTCCACCGATCCACAACGTCCTGGGTCAAGGTCATCTACACACCAACCCCACGATACACGGTGTTGACAGTACACTGCTTCACCCTCCTGAGGCGGCGGATGGTGGCCCAGAAACACTTCGAAGCAGTCCAGAAGTCATTTTCCATGGCTTCACCGAACTCCTCCCATGTCCGAGTTTTGGCCTCTGCAACTGCCAAAATCACGCGCCTGTTGGCCTGTCGGTACCTGTCTGCTCCCTCCGGGGTCCCATAAACCAAAAGGACCCAATAGGACTCCTTTTTCCGCCTGACGGCATCTCAACGGGATCTGAAATTACCGCCACGGCAGACACCAACCACCTTGCGGCCCCAGCTCCGATCAGTCGTCTCGACAATAGAGGTTTGGAACATGGTCCACTCGGACTCAATGACCAGCGCCTCCCTCGTGACATGTTCAGAGATCTTCAAGAGTTGGGAAATTAAACTCTCTCTGACGGGAATCTCAGCTAGACATTCCCAGCAGACAACTCACAATGTGTTTGGGCATCTTCCCCCACCATCAGAGCCAACTGTACACCATGTTGTGATTGGTAGAAAGCTCCGCCCCTCTCTTCTCCCGAGTTGTCCTCCATTGCCTTGTGGCTTTTGGGGTGCTTGGAGGACATGTTTTTAAATGCTAGGCAACATGTTGCATAATAATTGTAAGACAATACCAAAATTTAAATGAGAGCAAATAAAATAGCATTTGTTTATGAGATAACTATGAAGCAATACTAACAAATAGGTCACTGCCGAAAAACAATATACGAAGGATAGCTCTGGAGGCAGCATGCTTAGGGGCAGATAGTTTTGGCAGCCAAAAGATAGATCTGCACATTTGATAAGCATTTGGAAACATGGACTAGGTTGCGTGACTGGCCACAAAATTTGACTCAGCCCAGGAGTGGGCAAAGGAAAGACAGACTCTTGGAGATGATTGTCTGTCACGTACAGACCATCAGCTGTTAGAGAAGACACATGGATTAAAGAGTCAATAAATGTGTATTTCAATGATAATGTGGTGACAATATAACTTGTTTTTCTCAGGCTGTATACCTAGAACTTTCTGTCCTTGACAACAGCTGGAGCTGCAAGCCTCATTTGCTAGATTCAGATCAGTTGTGTTTCACCGCAGTTTAACTGCTGAAAAATACAGGAAAGTAAAGTAAGATACCATCTGGACTAAAATCAAACCTGCTGAAATGACCACAATGTGTGGCTATTATTGTGCTGCTCAATGCTTTGAAAACTTTCCAACAGTAATATAGTAATTAAGTCTTGTTGCTAGGGATACAATGACTTAATCATATTTCTGTGGCTGCTTTCTAGTTCAATGATTGAGGGTTCTCCTAAAGGAAAAATATAATGGAAATGTAACATGTAATACTTACAGATGGCTTTTTGCAATTCATATACAGTATATGTACAATAATATATATATATATATATATATATATATATATATATATATATATATATATATATATATATATATATATATATATATATATATATATATATATATATATATATATATACAGTACAGAGATCATTGATTGTTTCCAGCTGGTTGATCAAAGACATACATTGTCTTTTAAAAACGCTAATTGCCATTATGAATAAAACACAAACAAGAAGGTGGCTATGGGAGCTCATGGAAGTCAAGAAAAAAACATTCAGGTGGCCAATATCTTTCTATATCACTGTATGGAAGTCATAGTTCAAAACAGCCCGTTGAAAACGCAAACAGTAGAATGAGCAGAAACGATAGCTAAATACGTTGTGTGTGCAGAAACAAATTTGAATTCCATTGCCATTTTGCACAACAAAAATAACAGTTGTCTGCAAAGAGAGGGAGAAACATTTTGAAAACAGCTTAATAATTATATATTTCTCTCAGACGTTACACACACTACACACTCTTTCGATTTTGTCACAATAATCACAGTCCAACATGCAGTGGCTTCTAGCTCAGCTTACAACAAATTGTCTCTGTTTAATTACATTTTGCATAAACCCATGAATAAACAACCTAAGAGACAATTGGCATCTCAAATGTATCCTTCTTAGGAAAGCATTTGCCATCAAGATCTCTTTTTTGTATGTTTTGGAAACCGTTTTTCTATTGAACGGTAATGTACACATGCTTTGACTCTGTACAATGCAGTATGTTTGGTGTTAGATTCAGAGAAAGTTGAAGGAAATGTTTCCAACTTGTTTTAATTACATTGTTCAAACCAAAACATATAACAATAACACTACCAGCTACAGCTTTTGTTATCATTAGTGGTTTAACAGAACACATATATTTTAAATGTATATATTTTTTCACAATTACTAATTATATAGAATACACATTACTTGTTGGCCCAAAGTAAAATAAGTCCAAAAGAAACAATTAACAATTACAATGAACACAACTATCAATCAATCAATCAATCAATGTTTATTTATATAGCCCTAAATCACAAGTGTCTCAAAGGGCTGTACAAGCCACAACGACATCCTCGGTACAGAGCCCACATACGGGCAAGGAAAACTCACCCCAGTGGGACGTCAATGTGAATGACTATGAGAAACCTTGCAGAGGACCGCATATGTGGGTAACCCCCCCCTCTAGGGGAGACCGAAAGCAATGGATGTCGGGTGGGTCTGACATAATATTGTGAAAGTCCAACACATCAGCGAAAGTCCAGTCCGTAGTGGGGCCAGCAGGAACCATCCCGAGCGGAGACGGGTCAGCAGCGTAGAGATGTCCCCATCCGATGCACAGGCTAGCGGTCCACCCCGGGTTGGGAGCAGAGTAGAAAAGAAAAGAAAAGAAGCGGCAGATCAACTGGTCTAAAAAGGGAGTCTATTTAAAGGCTAGAGTATACAAATGAGTTTTAAGATGAGACTTAAATGCTTCTACTGAGGTAGCATCTCTAACTTTTACCGGGAGGGCATTCCATTGTATTGGAGCCCGAATAGAAAACGCTCTATAGCCCACAGACTTTTTTTGGGCTCTGGGAATCACTAATAAGCCGGAGTTCTTTGAACGCAGATTTCTTGCCGGGACATATGGTACAATAAAATCGGCAAGATAGGCAGGAGCTTGACCGTGTAGTATTTTATACTTAAGTAGTAAAACCTTAAAGTCGCATCTTAGGTGCACAGGAAGCCAGTGCAAGTGAGCCAGTATAGGCGTAATATGATCAAACTTTCTTGTTTTTGTCAAAAGTCTAGCAGCCGCATTTTGTACCAACTGTAATCTTTTAATGCTAGACATAGGGAGGCCTGAAAAAAAAACGTTACAGTAATCGAGACGAGATGTAACGAACGCATGGATAATGATCTCAGCATCGCTTGTGGACAAAATGGAACGAATTTTAGCGATATTAAGGAGATGAAAGAAGGCCGTTTTAGTAACACTCTTAATGTGTGACTCAAACGAGAGAGTTGGGTCGAAGATAATACTCAGATTCTTTACCGAGTCGCCTTGTTTAATTGTTTGGTTCTCAAATGTTAAGGTGGTATTATTAAATAGATGTCGGTGTTGAGCACGACCGATAATCAGCATTTCCGTTTTCTTAGCGTTGAGTTGCAAAAAGTTAGCGGACATCCATTGTTTAATTTCATTAAGACACGCCTCCAGCTGACTACAATCCAGCGTGTTGGTCAGCTTTAGGGGCATGTAGAGTTGAGTGTCATCAGCATAACAGTGAAAGCTAACACCGTATTTGCGTATGATGTCACCTAGCGGCAGCATGTAAATGCTAAAGAGTGCAGGGCCAAGAACCAAACCCTGGGGAACTCCGCATGTTACCTTAACATAGTCCGAGGTCACATTGTTATGGGAGACACACTGCATCCTGTCAGTAAGATAAGAGTTAAACCAAGACAAGGCTAAGTCTGACATCCCAATACGCGTTTTGATACGCTCTAATAAAATATTATGATCAACAGTATCGAAAGCGGCGCTAAGATCAAGAAGCAGCAACATAGATGACGCATCAGAATCCATCGTTAGCAATAGATCATTAGTCATTTTTGTGAGGGCTGTCTCTGTAGAGTGATTTGCCCTGAAACCGGATTGAAAAGGTTCACAGAGTATGTTAGACGCTAAGTGTTCATTTAGCTGCTGTGCGACAATTTTTTCGAGGATTTTCGAGATGAACGGAAGGTGGGACACCGGCCGGTAGTTTACCAAGTGATCAACATCGAGGTTAGGTCTTTTGAGTAGAGGATGAATAACCGCTTTTTTGAATGCTAGGGGAACAGTGCCAGAGGAAAGTGATACGTTTATAATATTTAACACTGATGGACCTAATAATACAAAAAGCTCCTTGATAAGTTTCCCAGGAATTGGTTCAAGTAAACATGTTGTTTGTTTTGTCCCATTTACACATTTTAACAATTCCTCCAATGTTATTTTATCAAAGAGAGAGAAACTATTTTGGAGGGCAGTGTCCGTCGTATATACAGTCGTATCTGTGTTAATAGAACCCAGTTGTAGCTGAGATGCATTGTCTTTAATCTCTGTTCTAATGACTTCAATTTTCTTATTAAAGAAATTCATAAAGTCATCTGCTGAGTGGGTGGAGCTACTGGGAGGAGTCCCTTGTTGGGTTAGCGATGCTACTGTACTAAACAAAAATTTAGGATCATTTTTGTTGAGGTGGATGAGATTTGAGTAATATTTAGCTTTAGCTGAGGTAAGCATGCGTTTATAAGTTATTAAACTATCACTCCATGCTTGATGGAAAACCTCAAGTTTAGTCGCACGCCATTTGCGTTCCAGCTTTCTACATGATAATTTCTGGGCTTTAGTTTCTTCTGTAAACCATGGGGTACGCCTTTTAGGGGCCCTTTTTAGCTTTAGCGGTGCTACACTATCAATGGTGTCGCGCAGGGCGTCGTTAAAGTTGTTAGTGAGGTTATCAATAGAGCCCACATAATTTGGGAATGGTGCCATTACCGAAGGCAGTAGGTCAGTAAGAGTCGTCGTTGTGGCAGCATTAATGTTGCGGCTGTTATAGTAGTTATTATTATTATTATTAGTTTGTTGAAAATGAGTCAGAACTTCGAATTTTATAAGGTAATGATCGGACATTACTTTAGTGTACGGGAGTATCGTAACTTTAGAGGTGGTGACACCCCTGACAAGCACTAGATCTATCGTATTACCGTTGCCATGCGTGGGTTCATTTATTATTTGTGTAAGACCACAGCTATCAATTATAGTCTGGAGCGCCACGCATGGAGGGTCCGATGGGGTATTCATATGGATATGAAAGTCCCCCATTATGATTATATTGTCGGCGTGCGTCACTAGATCAGCAACAAACTATGAGAATTCACTGAGGAAGTCCGAATAGGGCCCAGGGGGGCGGTAGATAACAGCCAGGTCGAGAGGTAGTGGTGTGACAAACCTCATAGTGAGCACCTCAAACGAGTTATATTTATTATTTAGGTTAGGTGTAAAATTATAGTTTTCATTGTATATTAGTGCAACACCCCCTCCCCTTTTAAGAGGACGGGCAACATGTGCATTCGTATAGTTAGGAGGAGATGCCTCATTTTGCGCAAAAAAATCGTCTGGTTTGAGCCAGGTCTCGGCGAGACCAACGACGTCAAGTTTGTTGTCTCTAATAACCTCATTAACTAATAACGTTTTGGAAGATAATGATCTTATGTTTAAAAAGCCCATATTATAGGTAGTGGGCTGTTTTGAGGATTGTTTGTTGAAATTATCCGAGGTAGCAATATTAATAATGTTGCGTTTATAATGCGTAGTGCACTTTAAATAGTTTCGACCATATCTAGGAATTGATACGACGGGAATTTTCAGATTGTTTGCTTGATGCTGCGATAAACTGAACGTATCATAGTTAGCCACTTCAGTACAATGTATGTCTGCCTCTGACACGGTCACAAAAGAAAAAACATCATGTGAGTTGTGTTTTATTCTAAGATCATTGCTATGTGTGCAGGGATTATCCAGCCTGGCGCCGGCTAGTTGTAGTTTAAATGACTTCTTACCCGGACAGTCCACGCTTCTTTGGGGATTAGCTTTTCCCTTTGTTGTTAGCCCCGCTCGGCATCCCCGCTTCTGCTTCCGCTCACACCGCTTACGTCTCCTCCATTGACGGTCCCCGCTAGTACTTGACTCCGCTGCTACAAAGGCCGCTCGATGTAGCCCGCAAAGTATTCCCATGGTAGCGAGGAGGTCCACCGTACATGCATCTTTCAGTCTATAACGACCCGATCTATCCACATCCAAAATTGTCTGTCGGTCGTATGTGATCACACAGTGTTCACGCTTTGAGCCAGCCATGAAATTGACAGAAATGATGGGTGTTTTTTGCCAAATCGCTCTACACTCCCAAGAGCGTCTTCAAGCTGCTGCATTTCAATGTAATTTTGTCTAAAATTATAATTTTCAAAAAGATACATGATGTGAACAGTGATGCCAGTAACGCTTTATCACTCTAATATAAACAAGTTTTCCTAGGACGAGTAATCTAATGCGTTACTATTTCTATATTAATAATCCAATTAAAGTTAATTATACAAGTCACTAGACGTTACTATTTTTGTAATTTTTCAGAGCAAAAATGTGCGTGTATTTTTGTGATCAGACCCATGGGTGAACTTACAGACAGGCCAGATGCAGCGAGATTTGTCAGAGCCCCCAAACGTCTCATATAACCGATGAATAAAGTTGTTTTGTATTGAAAACATGGATTTATTTTTTATCAACCATGTGCGGTGAGTGGGGCGGCCGCCGTGCTCTTCTGGTGGGGGAGTTGGTATTCTGGGGGCCCAGTTGTTTTGGGGCTGGGCTGTCTTCCTGTCCGGCTGCGGGGAGTCTCTGGGCCCTTTGGAGAGTTGCATCCTGTCTTTCTGCCTGCGTGGGGTATGGTCTCTCGCTGGCTTGGGGTCTGGCTGTCTCCTGCTTCTCCCGTGTTTTGTCCTCTGGCGGATGCGTCTGTTTATGGCTTACCGCTGGCCCGTCAGGCGACACGGTGGACCCGGTTCTGGGGGTCCTGTCGCTGTCCAGCCTGTCTGCATGGGGTTGGTGGTCCCTTGTTCTCTGGATACCACACCTGCTGTTGTGGGTTGGGCTCCCTGGGTGGCTGGGGCCGTACTTTGGCTCCCGCACATATTGGGACACAAATATATTGTACATACAAACACTAATACATCCACACAATTACTCATACATATTTACATACATACGTACATTCATTTATACATAGATACGCGCACAGAGGTACATACGCTCGCATATACATGCACAAATACAGTACATACATACACACTCACGGTAAATGCATACACACGCACATAATTTGCTTTTTCTTTCTTTTTCTGGGGGATGGTGGTAATTTTTCTCTGGGGGGAGTTTACTCTCGCCTGGGGCGTCAAATGATCTAGAGCCAGCCCTGGTACCTGTGCTTTACAACAGTAGGGGATGCAGCAAAATAAATGTTGACCCTTCGTGATGATTGTGATTGAATCTTCATCTAAATTAAGTGAGCGTCCCTTCAGTTGACATCCCAGCAAGAGTGGAAATATTACAGTGTTTATTTTACTATGGTTTAATATGGTTAGTTTGTATGTTTAGCACCTAGCAATGCTACGGATGCTAGTGTCACAATAACGTTGCATTCGGGTAGCAGTCAGCTTTCTTAAAGATATTGCTCATCCTCTTTGTGTTCGGCCTCAAAAATATAAGGTCCTGGATCATAATTGTTTTCAAAGTAATCGTTGTTGTCTCTCACAAAGTCCTCTTGGTTAGCATTGTTGTTGATGGGGAATTCATCTTTGGTTCCTCGTGCGACGTCACGTGATCACGTGACTGGCTTTGTCATTATCTGTCAAAATGGTGGCAGGTGTAGAAGCCTGTGCACGGCCCGAGAAAATGAAACTTTCAAAATAAAAGCACAGGACACAAACTAAACTACCACAAAAAAAGCAAACAAGAGTCCGAAACAGTATGTCCCATCCGTTAAACAGATAATATGAAGAAAAAAAAGAACAAAAGCAAGTCCGTAACAAGAGAGGGCAGCCGAAGGACTTTGGTGGCGACTGCGGCCTCGGTCCTTGGCCAGCATGCCGTCTGCTTGAACCCCGAAGCCAGCAGGGAAGAGTACGATGCAGACGGCGAGAGTGATATTGCTGCAGCTTGCGAGGGGAATTCAGGCAGGAGAGTGAGCGCTCTGGGAGCAGATGCTGAAGTCCACGCAAGAGTCCCAGGGGGCGCTGCTGCTAGTGTACAGGACACCCGCAAAGGTGGACGCGCGCAGGGTTTTCACCTTTGCCGCTGGAGCATGGGCACCAGGCAGTGGCCAGTGGTGTCACGGGTCACCCCTAAAATCCGACAGGCCACCCCAGGTGACACCCTACACAGAGGCGAAACAAATTGAAGCAGTGTTTATTTCAATGTGTACCACTCAGGCTCCATCTATTAGTATGCCAAAGTTAGGCCTAATTTAGGGGTCGGCAAAGTAGGCCGGAGGTTTTCCCAAATTTACTTTTAAATCATGTATGGTAAGAATTGATAGCTGACCAACTGGCAAGTTTTTACAGCAATTGGTACCGACTACAAACATCACACAAGTGAGGCATGCACATACTCACTATATAGGTACTAATTGGACAACCAATTCAAACTCATGGTCCAATTATTCAAAAACCAACACAGAACATTGAAATATGTGATACGAAAACTCACAACTTGCCTACTGAACTGTGTGGATATTAAGTTAAGTTAAAGTTAAAGTACCAATGATTGTTATAATAGTATTATAATCCTGGACATGACTTTAAAGTGCATCCGGCAGTGGAGGCTCCTCTATGGGGTCTTGGGGCACTAGGAGGTTAACCCATTTACTACTGTTATCCCAGGTGGCCCTTGGCAAAGGCCTAGTACCTGACTGCCCCCTAGCCAGGGATACGGTAAAGACCTCAACGGCGGAGCAGGCGGAAGATGGTAGATTTAAGAACTACCACAACGGCTGCGATGGCGGAAGAAGGCTGCAGCAGAAAAGGGTCCACAGTCGTCTTGGACTCCATGCCACTGGACTCTGACCCAATTCTGTCAAGGACCGTATGGTGACTGTGCACCAGTCTCCCCACATTAAACAAAGTCACGCACAGGCATCCTCCATATAGGGATACACCCCTACCATTGGGATCGTCATACTCGTTCAAGTAACCGCCGATGATGATGATTATAATACATGTCTAACCAAGGGTGATGGGTCAAATGCAGAGAATAATTTTGCCACACCTAGTGTGTGTGTGACAATCATTGGTACTTTAACTTAATAGTATCACAGAATTCAAAAGTACATCAATTTAACCCATTTGGTAGACCTAATGAGTAATATATGGACAACCCTCTCGACACTTGTGTTACTGTGACGCATTTTAGTTGTTGAGGGACATCGATAGAAAATAGATAGATTTCTAGATTTTTCTGATGGATTACAAAACCTTTAACGAGGTCAGGAAAGTAAACAAGGTAGGAATAGTTCACATACTCTTAACATTTAATATTTTATCGATTATACTTCATATTGTAGTTGCGAGCAATCTAAAGCCTGGTGTCAAGTAATTTACGTAGACAACGTTGTTTTCCCCCTCCCTCTGCCAATCAGGCGGCAGGTGTAGAAGCCTGTGCATGGCACAAGGAAGTAAAACTTACAAAATAAAAGACCAGGGCAGGAGCTAAAGTATCACACACAGGGAAAAAGCAAACGAGACCCCAAAACAGTTTCAAGGATGTAACAGGCAGCAGATCACAGTAGCTACTGAATTTGTCATCATTTTACAGTTAAATTACTTTGTGTCAATTTCCTTTGTGTATCAATAAAGTTGTGTCGAAGTTAATTCAAAGTCATAGTTTTCATTCCCCTTTAAAACATTTAACCCATTTTAAAGGCCTACTGAAATGCGATGTTCTTATTTAAACGGGGATAGCAGGTCCATTCTATGTGTCATACTTGATCATTTCGCGATATTGCCATATTTTTGCTGAAAGGATTTAGTAGAGAACATCGACGATAAAGTTGGCAACTTTTGGTCGCTGATAAAAAAGCCTTGCCTGTACCGGAAGTAGCGCGACGTCACAGGTTGTGGAGCTCCTCACATCTGCACATTGTTTACAATCATGGCCACCAGCAGCGAGAGCGATTCGGACAGAGAAAGCGACGATTTCCCCATTAATTTGAGCGAGGATGAAAGATTTGTGGATGAGGAAAGTGAGAGTGAAGGACTAGAGGGCAGTGGAAGCGATTCATATGCTGTGAGAGGCGGGTGGGACCTGATATTCAGCTGGGAATGACTAAAACAGTAAATAAACACAATACATATATATACTCTATTAGCCACAACACAACCAGGCTTATATTTAATATGCCACAAATTAATCCCGCATAACAAACACCTCCCCCCTCCCGTCCATATAACCCGCCAATACAAATCAAACACCCGCACAACACACTCAATCCCACAGCCCAAAGTACCGCTCACCTCCGCAAAGTTCATACAGCACATATATTTCCTCAAAGTCCCCAAAGTTACGTACATGACATGCACATAGCGGAACGCACGTACGGGCAAGCGATCAAATGTTTGGAAGTCGCAGCTGCGTATTCACGGTACCGGGTATCCAACTCAAAGTCCTCCTGGTAAGAGTCTCTGTTGTCCCAGTTCTCCACAGGCCAATGGTAAAGCTTGACTGTCATCTTTCGGGAATGTAAACAATGAAACACAGGCTACGTGTTTGTGTTGCTGCAGCCGGCCGCTAATACACCGCTTCCCACCTACAGCTTTCTTCTTTGCTGTCTCCATTGTTCATTAAACAAATTGCAAAAGATTCACCAACACAGATGTCCAGAATACTGTGGAATTTTGCGATGAAAACAGACGACTTAATAGCTGGCCACAATGGTGTCCCAAAATGTCCGCTACAATCCGTGACGTCACGCCCAAACGTCATCATACCGAGATGTTTTCAGCAGGATATTTCGCGGGAAATTTAAAATTGCACTTTACTAATCTAACCTGGCCGTATTGGCATGTGTTGCAATGTTAAGATTTCATCATTGATATATAAACTATCAGACTGCGTGGTCGGTAGTAGTGGGTTTCAGTAGGCCTTTAATCATTGCTTAGTTGGCAGATCAGTTAGCAAGAAATGAAACACCACTATTATTTTCGGGATTTGATCCCACCAGAATGGGAAAAGCAAGATGCAACAAACATGCTCTTAGAATGGGATACACCATGATAAGCAAATATGCAAATAGAATGACAGGAGGAATTTGGATTTTTTTTTTTACCCACTGAAAACAAATTTCAAATGTGTATCGTGTAAAATACAAGACAATAGCAGTGTATGAGAAAGCAATGCACTTTGTTGGAAATACATTTAAAACATAAAAAGAGAAGAAGAGTGTGAGGGAAATCGAATGGTACAAATAATAACAGGCTGAGGCACCAGAGAGATAAGAATGAAATATGAAATGGAAACTTGATTGGGAGGGAAATGAGATGACACAATGAGACTGAGTGGAATAAAATGGATATGACGTTCACTGACAACGGATGCACACACATACGTTTCTTTATAAAAAAAATGTATCCATATAACACACTCTTAACTTATTCCACACCATATGCTTGTCCTGTTTACTTATGCTCTCAGATGCAAGCAGTGCTGTGGCTATAATTTAACAATAATTTGTTCCTGCTGTTTCATATGTCTGCATCTTATTGGCAACCATATGGCCAGACAGCATGGCATTCAGTTTCCACACTGTATTGACTCTATTTTCAGCATCTATCAGATAACATTCAGGACAGTCACACATGATATTGGACAGCCTCTTTCTTTCTCTCCGAGCACGATGCCTTTCTGATTACTATCAGAGGCTATATGGGGCACTGCTATTCACTTGCAAATGATGCATGTATAAAAGTGCATTGTACTTTTATTGGCAACTGTAAACATTTCTAATATAAAGGACAGACAACAGGTAGATGAATAAGAAGTCAGTTTTGTGGTGTAGTCTTTAAAAAATAAAATTTTCAATGAGAAGACTCCCCCTGTGATGAATGTTGGCATAGATTCGAAGAGGAAGATTGTATCACAGGAACTAAAATTGTGTGGTTTGGGTTAGTTTATACAATTATATATTCAAACATGAAAACATACAGGCAATGCATTCCTAACATTGCCAATGCTCATACAGTGGCTAGAGTACTGTTACTTTAGAGCAGAGGTAGGGAACCTATGGCTCTCGAGCCAGGTGGGGCTCTTTAGATGACTGCATCTCAGCTGACATAGCTTAACACGATAAGTAATGAATAATTCCGCTGGTAATCACAGTGTTAAAAATAAGGTCCAAAATATAAAACATTCTCATGCATTTCAATCCATCCATCCATTTTATACCGCACCTGTTCAAGAAGTCGCATTAATGGTAAGAAGTATTTTATTTATTATTAAAAAGAATAAGAGACGTATTATACTCTAAAATGTTTGTCTTACTTAAAAATGCACGTATTTAGTTGTATTCAGTGTAAAAAAAATATTATCTGGCTCTCACGAAAATGCATTTTTAAAATATTTGGCTTTCATGGCTCTCTCAGCCAAAAAGGTTCCCGAGCCCTGCTTTAGAGTAACCTGATTCTAGTAAAAGTAAAAAGTAGCCATCCAAATAATTACTTGAGTAAGAGTGTTGTGCTGTGGAGTCCGAGGGGCCAAATGGTAAGAAGGCAAACTTTCAGTTTGTTGGAAGTGTGGCATGCCTTAAACACGTGTAAAAAAGACCAAAAAATCAAAGTAGCGACTTTAAACTATCAAAAGTACAAAGCAAATAATCTACTCATTCAAACAAAAATGGCCGCCGCACATAACCTTTCTGCTCTGTCACAGGGCTTCCAATACTTCCCGGAATGCGCCACTGTTGCCCATAGGTTTGCTTACTGTGAATGATCGAGGGCTAGTTCTTTGTTTCTCTAGGTGGGTTTATTGTAGGCAGTTTTCATGAACGTCCACTCAGTGCGGCAACATCACACAACAACAACAGACACGTTTTTGTCCTACCGTAAAGCAAGTCGTCTGCCGTAAACATCAATGTTGTGACACTCTCAAACAGGGCAACACTGCCATCTAGTGTACATGCATATGTGACACTTACCAACACTATTTAACATTTCAACTTGGGTTGTACGGTACAGCGTTACTAGTAAAGTACCGCGTTACTAATTAATCATAAACTGTACTATACCGAATCTAAAAAGTACCGTTTTTTGTTTTTTTTTTACAGGCATGACGGCACGCCGTGACATTGCTGGTTTACGAGCAGAGGAGCATGTTCGGCAATGCACAATCATGGAGTACTTACAGGTAGACACAGAGTGTAGACAGAAAAGGGAGGATTTTGGCTTAGAAACTAACGATAAAGGTGATCCAAGATATAACACTTAAATGCACTCAGGGAGAGGTGTTTTAAAACATGGCTAGCTAGTTAGCGGCTAACGTCTATTCGCAGTCAGCAGTGTTTCGCTACTTCTAAATCACTAATCATCCCTGCAAGATGAGAAATAGCTAAACTTGCTTCACTACACACTGTAGGAGGATACAATAGCTCACCGCTAACAAAAGCTAGCGCGCCTGAATGTAAACAAATGCCATGTGTGGATCTACACCTAACATCTACTGTAATGATACCAAGTGTGTATCTAGTCGATACTACTATGATTACATCAATATTTTTTAGCATCACAAAATCTTGTGATCTTGTGTGTTTATAAACTCAGTAAATACGTCCATGGACACATGATGACCAAAATTATAACCAATGTATCATCCTGTAACTACTAAGTATCGGATCGATACCCAAATGTGTGGTATCATTCAAAATGTAAAGCATCCAAACAACAGAACAATAAGTGTTTATTACATTTGAACATGAGTGTAGATAAAACATGTTGAAAGAGAAAGTAAGCAAATATTAACAGTAAATGAACAAGTAGATTAATAATTATTTTTCTACCGCTTGTCGTTAATAATTTAGATAAAATAATAGAAAAGAAAATGACAATATGTTACTGCATATGTCAGCAACCAAACTAGGAGCCATAGTTTGCTTACTTACTAATAAAATACAATTTGTCTCGTATGTTCACTATTTAATTTAAGGACAAAATTGTTCTTGGATTGCAATAAGAAATAACTGTTCAAAGGCCTACTGAAATGATTTTTTTTTATTTAAACGGGGATAGCAGATCTATTCTATGTGTCATACTTGATCATTTCACGATATTGCCATATTTTTGCTGAAAGGATTTAGTATAGAACAACGACGATAAAGATCGCAACTTTTGGTATCTGATAAAAAAAAGGCTTGCCCCTACCGGAAGTAGCGTGATGTAGTCAATTGAACATATACGCAAAGTTCCCTATTGTTTACAATGATGGCCGCATGAAGTGAGAGAGATTCGGACCGAGAAAGCGACAATTTCCCCATTAATTTGAGCGAGGATGAAAGATTTGTGGATGAGTAAAGTGCAAGTGAAGGACTAGTGGGGAGTTGAAGCTATTCAGATAGGGAAGATGCTGTGAGAGCCGGGGGTGACCTGATATTAAGCTGGGAATGACTACAACAGTAAATAAACACAAGACATATGTATACTCTATTAGCCACAACACAACCAGGCTTATATTTAATATGCCACAAATTAATCCTGCATAAAAACACATACGTGTTTGTTATGCAAGCTCCTAGCTCCTCTGCTAGCTCCTAGCTCCATAGAACGCGCCAATACAATTCAAACACCTGATCAACACACACAATCACTCAGCCCAAAAGACCGTTCACCTAACCCAAGGTTCATAAAGCTTATATATTTTTAAAAAGTTACGTACGTGACGCGCACATACGGTCAAGCTATCAAATGTTTAGCAGCCAAGGCTGCATACTCACGGTACCTGATATTCAGCTGGGAATGACTACAACAGTATATAAACACAAGACATATATATACTCTATTAGCCACAACACAACCAGGCTTATATTTAATATGCCACAAATTAATCCTGCATAAAAACACCTACGTGTTTGTTATGCTAGCTCCTAGCTCCTCTGCTAGCTCCTAGCTCCATAGAACACGCCAATACAATTCAAACACCTGGTCAACACACACAATCACTCTGCCCAAAAGACAGTTCACCTAACCCAATGTTCATAAAGCTTATATATTTTTAAAAAGTTACGTACGTGACGCGCACATACGGTCAAGCTATCAAATGTTTAGCAGCCAAAGCTGCATACTCACGGTACCTGGTATTCAGCTGGGAATGACTAAAACAGTAAATAAACACAAGACATATATTTACTCTATTAGCCACAACACAACCAGGCTTATATTTAATATGACACAAATTAATCCTGCATAAAAACACCTACGTCTTTGTTATGCTAACTCCTAGCTCCTATGCTAGCTCCCAGCTCCATAGAACACGCCAATACAATTCAAACACCTGATCAACACACACAATCACTCAGCCCAAAAGACCGTTCACCTAACCCAAGGTTCATAAAGCTTATATATTTTAAAAAAGTTACGTACATACGCAAAAAAAAAGTTGCGCACATACGGTCAAGCGATCAAATGTTTAGAAGCCAAAGCTGCATACTCACGGTAGCACGTCTGCGTCTTTGTCATCCAAATCAAAGTAATCCTGGTAAGAGTCTGTGTTGTCCCAGTTCTCTACAGGCGTCTGTGTATCGAAGTCAAAAGTCCTCCTGGTTAGAGTCTCTGTTATCCGAGTTCTTCCATCTTGACTGCATCTTTCGGGAATGTAAACAAAGACGCGCCGGCTGTGTACTGTTGTTGCTGACTTCATTCGAAAAATACGTCCGTTTCGCACCGACAACTTTCTTCTTTGCTTGCTCAGCTTCTTTCTCCATAATGCAATGAACATAATTGCAACAGATTCACGAACACAGATGTCCAGAATACTGTGGAATTATGAAATGAAAACAGAGCTTTTTCGTATTGGCTTCAATGTGGAAGGCATACCCGTGTTCCCCGGGCTACGTCACACGCATACGTCATCCTCAGAGGCGTTTCGAACCGGAAGTTTAGCGGCAAATTTAAAATGTCACTTTATAAGTTAACCCGGCCGTATTGGCATGTGTTATAATGTTAAGATTTCATCATTGATATATAAACTATCAGACTGCGTGGTCGGTAGTAGTGGGTTTCAGTAGGCCTTTAATGTACTATAAGATGCTCTGTTAAAATGAAGCCAATAATGCCATTTTGTGTGGTCCCCTTTATTTAGAAAAGTATCGAAATACATTTTGGTACCGGTACCAAAATATTGGTATCAGGACAACCCTAATTTATGCACGTCAAAAAAATTTGTCTACAATAGTGTTAAAATAAAGGAACCCAAAGATACTAATGCTATCTAACCCTCATATATTTGTAAACCATACCTAAGATTAACTAAATAGAAAACAAACTACACCCCTGTGAGTTGGTATGATCTGATGTTGTCTGTAATGACATCATCAACCTCACAAAACCAGGAAATACCTGGCGGCTCCGCCCCAAACATTTCTGAAGATGAGCTGCCGCCACATGTAAGTATCTTGCAAAAGATAACTTAATACATCTAACTGATACAAAATGAAACCAGTACTGCTATAAATGCTAACAAACCAATAACATAATGATGTGAATTAGACTTGTTGAAACGAGTAATGAGTACCAAGCTCATCCAGAAAGTAAGTATTTTGTGAAGAAAACTACTCAAGTGTTTAGTAACTTGTGAGTAACTTCCGATTCATTTAGTAGGTATGTTTTAATGGCTCTTGGACTACAACCGTAGTTGGTGTGTACGTGTGTGTGTGTATTTATTAGTAATAGACCATTTCTATAAATATAAATATAAATGTTACATTTCCTAACTTTTAAGTAAACATTGAAGATTTGTGCTGCCTTGTCTAACATTGGCACATTTTAAAGACTGTACGTTTCCATGCACCAAATTAGTCCGATTTGTCAAATGTTTCTTCTATTTTTTTACCTACATGTGAGGTTCTAGTTCCCATGGTCTATCGCTAATACCACTGTTGTTGTTAGAGATATACATTATATTACAGGGATTCTCAAACTTTGGTACGCATACGACTAGCAGTACGCGAGCTCCATGTAGTGGTATGCTAAAGAATCACTTGATTAAAGTAGTGTTTTATTTTCCTATTTTCAAACACTTTTTACTGTTCAAACTGTGTGTTGTATTACAGGGGCCAAAAATATTAAAGATACTTGTTAGATAAAGCATCTGCCTTGTTTTAATGAATACTTCAGCCTACTACAATACTGTATTTTAATGTTGGTCATTATTGTACAACTTATATTTGTTCAGTATCTAATAAATTGAAATGTATTATGTTTGCAGATGATACAAATGTATATTGTTCAGGAGAAAACTTGAAGGAAGTGTTGAGGATAATAGATGTTGAGTTGCTTCAGCTAAAAAAATGGTTTGATATTATATAAGTTATATAAAATATCAAAATCCATTGCTATTCTTTATAAAGTAAGACACATGCTGAATAAGAAATGTCTGCATATGTTATATTGTTCTTTTTTTTTACATATGTAACATATTGTATTGAAGTTTGGGGAAATGTTTATAAAACAAACATAGACCCAATAATTAAACTTAAAAAAAGGGTAATTAGAATAATACACAAAGTGTGCTACTATGAACCTACCAATCCATTATTCATAAGTTTTAATGTGTTACAATTTTCAGATATTGTGTTTTTGAAAACAATGGAAATTGTGTTTCAAAGAACAACAACCTTACAGCTTGTATTCTTAGGTTATTTTAATTAAGAGGAGAAAACTATAATTTACGAGGGATATTGATTTTTTAAATAGGTGAAGTAAGAACGAATAGCAAATACAAATGTATTTCAGTTTGAGGAGTTAAATGGTGGAACAAGTTCAGTGATGAGTTGAATACATGTAGTTCTTTGTTAAGGTTTAAGAAAGCATTTAAAAGGTGTAATAATGGAAAATTATAAAATATAGCAACGATTACTTTCATCCCATTGATTTTTTTTAACGTTGATGTTCCAGGCTATCTAATTTTTTGGTGAATGTATAGGATAGGCAAATATAAGCTTTGGCTTCAGCCTATTCCTTTTTCGGTCATTCTTTTTGTGTGTGTATGTGTATGATTGTTAATATGTATGATCTGTGCTGTTAAATTGATCATACACAATGTTTGATTATAGGACCGGAATAAACTTATTCCATTTAATTTCATTGTAGTACTTAAAGGCCTACTGAAATGATTTTTTTTTTATTTAAACGGGGATAGCAGATCCATTCTATGTGTTATACTTGATCATTTTGCGATATTGCCATATTTTTGCTGAAAGGATTTAGTATAGAACAACGACGATAAAGTTCGCAACTTTTGGTCGCTGATAAAAAAAAGCCTTGCCTATACCGGAAGTAGTGTGACGTCACAGGAGGAAGGATTCCTCACAATTCCCCGTTGTTTACAATGGCGCGAGAGAGATTCGGACCGAGAAAGCGACGATTACCCCATTAATTTGAGCGAGGATGAAAGATTTGTGGATGAGGAGTGAAGGACTAGAAAGGCAGTGCAGGGTGTATCTTTTTTTGCTCTGACCGTAACATAGGTACAAGGTCTCATTGGATTCCACACACTCTCCTTTTTCTATTGTGGATCACGGATTTGTATTTTAAACCACCTCGGATACTATATCCTCTTGAAAATGAGAGTCGAGAACGCGAAATGGACATTCACAGTGACTTTTATCTCCACGACAATACATCGTTGACGCACTTTAGCTACGGAGCTAACGTGATAGCATCGGGCTCAAATGCAGATAGAAACCAAATTTAAAAAAAAACCTGACTGGAAGGATAGACAGAAGATCAACAATACTATTAAACCATGAATATGTAAATACACGGTTAATAATTTCCAGCTTGGCGAAGCTTAACAATTGAAGCTAACCTCAGCTACGGAGCTAGCGTGATAGCATCAGGCTCAAATGCAGATAGAAACAAAATTTAAAAAAACCCTGACTGGAAGGATAGACAGAAGATCAACAATACTATTAAACCATGGACATGGAAATACACAGTTAATAATTTCCAGCTTGGCGAAGCTTAACAATTGAAGCTAACTACGGAGCGGCGGCGGCGGCGGCGGCGGCGGCGGGCGTTGTAGCTTTCGACAACACCCCGGCCGCCATCAGAGTCGGCAAGAAACATATATTTCCCCAAAGTTACGTACGTGGCATGCACATAGCGACACGCACGTACAGGCAAGCGATCAAATGTTTGGAAGCCAAAGCTGTACTCACGGTAGTGCGTCTGCTATCCAGCTCAAACACAACACAACCTCCTGATTGTGTTGCTGTAGTCCGCCGTTAATACACCGATCGCACCTACAGCTTTCTTATTTGCAGTCTCCATTGTCCATTAAACAAATTGCAAAAGATTCACCAACACAGATATCCAGAATACTGTGGAATTGTTCGATGAAAACAGAGCAGTTTGTATGATGACACATTGGGTACAAATACTTCCGTTGCCGTCGTGACGTCACGCGCATACGTCATCATACATAGACATTTCCAACCGGAAGTTTAGCGGGAAATTTAAAATTGTACTTTATAAGTTAACCCGGCCGTATTGGCATGTGTTGCAATGTTAAGATTTCATCATTGATATATAAACTATCAGACTGCGTGGTCGGTAGTAGTGGGTTTGAGTAGGCCTTTAAAGTACTTTCTGAGGTGGTACGGGTTGAAAACAATATTATAAATAAATAAATGATAAATGGGTTATACTTGTATAGCGCTTTTCTACCTTCAAGGTACTCAAAGCGCTTTGACAGTATTTCCACATTTACCCATTCACACACACATTCACACACTGATGGCGGGAGCTGCCATGCAAGGCGCTAACCAGCAGCCATCAGGAGCAAGGGTGAAGTGTCTTGCCCAAGGACACAATGGACATGACTAGAATGGTAGAAGGTGGGGATTGAACCCCAGTAACCAGCAACCCTCCGATTGCTAGCACGGCCACTCTACCAACTTCGCCACGCCGCCCCCAATATTAACAGTTTGTTTTCCTTTTTAAAGGCATGTTAAATATTAAAATTGTGGTGTTTTTGGGTGCTGGGGGGCAAACACCTATCAACACATTGATTTAAATTAATTTGAAAAGGGGAAGATTTTAGATGTGTTTAGAGCCAATTAAGTTTGTAAATAGAGCTACTACTGTAATTTTTAGTTAAAAGTTATGATAAAATGTATGGAGATGGTGACCATTGGACCCAAATGCATGTGTTAACAAAATCAGAGAACTATGTACACTCTTTGCCATACGGGATGATAGACAGCTTTACAGACCGCAAGGTCATAGTGAGTCTTGAGTTGATTGGCTGAGATACAGGCGGGGTGGGACAAACAGATAAGACCATCTGACAACACAAGACAACATGTCAAAAAAGAGGCCAGTCACAACCAGACAGACACAAGTTATTCTACTGGTAATTGTTGACTAAGATTAAGCAAATGAAATATGAAAATCTGAGATTTATTACAAAATAATTGGCTAAAAGAAAAGGAAAATAATGACTTGCCAGGGTTCGATGGAGCTTTTCAACACAGTGGCAATTCCAATATAAACTTGTGTTGATGTATGTCAGGGTACTTGGGCTGAGTGATTTACATTGAAAATCTCAAAGCCAACATTTTGGCATCAAGTGGCAGCAACTGGCCATACAGACACTTGCAACAACTCAGAGTTAGTAAGCTAAATTGCCTTCAGGCTGCGCTAGAGGAGTGAACAACAGAGGAAGCCTCTATTTTATGAGGATTTGGCAGGTACACACACACACACACAACCCCTCCCATGTACAATACACAAAAATACTCCCATTGATTTTCTACACTTGCACACAGCACCATAGGTGGTCTGACAGAAGTGCTTTATTGTGCACGAATGAGCCTCAAATATCACAATGTTGCATCAACCTGCCACGTCTTTACCTTGTTTGTGGCAATAAATGAAAATGGTCGCATGCAATTTAAAAAGAAAAACAGTACATATCAAACTAAATGTGCAAAGCTATGGGCTTTTCTTGATATATACACATACCTAACATTTTTATGTAATTTGTGAAGACGCAGGGATGGGCATGGGATGATATACTATATACACAATATGACAAAAAAATTATATTTTCTTTGCTAACATTGTGCACATTTGATTAAAAAAAAAATCGGCATGGTTAATGTTTAGTAAGGAAAAAACTATCATTAGAGTAATTACTTAATGCATATTTATTTTGAAGTTTTGTCACTAATATGTATTAAAGGCCTACTGAAACCCACTACTACCGACCATGCAGTCTATATATCAATGATGAAATCTTAACATTGCAACACATGCCAATACGGCCGGGTTAACTTATAAAGTGCAATTTTAAATTTCCCGCCACACTTCCGGTTGAAAAAGCCTTCGGAGGATGACGTATGCGCGTGACGTAGCCCGGGGAACAGAGGTATGCCTTCCCCATTGAACACAATACAAAAAAGCATGAGGGCTGGCTGGCGTAGGTGGAGCACTAATGTTTTTATCATAGCTCTGTGAGGTCCGGTTGCTAAGTTGCTAAGTCAGCCTTGGCGTCGTTAGCAACAGCATTGTTAAGCTTTGCCAGGCTGAGATCTATTAACCGTGTAGTTACATGTACATGGTTTAATAGTATTGTTGATCTTCTGTCTATCCTTCCAGTCAGGGATTTATTTATTTTGTTTCTATCTGCATTTGTGACAGATGCTATCACGTTAGCTCATGCTAAAGAGCTTCGTCGATGTATTGTCGTGGAGATAAAAGGCACTGTGAATGTCCATTTCGCGTTCTCGACTCTCATTTTCAGGAGGATATAGTATCCGAGGTGGTTTAAAATACAAATCCGTGATCCACAATAGAAAAAGGAGAGAGTGTGGAATCCAATGAGCCAGCTTGTACCTAAGTTACGGTCAGAGCGAAAAAAAATATGTATTTCACTGCATTCTAGTCCGTCACTCTAACGTTCCTCGTCCACGAATCTTTCATCCTCGCTCAAATTAATGGGGTAATCGTCGCTTTATCGGTCCGAATAGCTCTAGCTCCGTTGAAAACAATAGGAAAATATGAGGGAGTGAACAACTGACACTGTCACGCTACTTCCGGTAGGGGCAAGGGTTTTTTTTATCAGAGACTAAAAGTTGCGAACTTTATTGACGTTGTTCTATACTAAATCCTTTCAGCAAAAATATGGCAATATCGCAAAATGATCAAGTATGACACATAGAATGGATCTGCTATCCCCGTTTGAATAAAAAAAAAATCATTTCAGTAGGCCTTTAAAATTGGTGCTGTTAAAAATATATTTTGTTTTAAATCAGGTTAATTGCACTTTTAAATGTTGATTAATTGTGATTAATCACAGTAAATTGCTTGCTCGCAAAATGTATTTTAACTTCAAAAAAACACTATTTTACAGCAAATACAATTTTATTGTCGGATACACAAACATGTATTTGCTCAAAACCTGTTAACAGTATTTTCGCCAGGTTATATGTTGAAATTAAATTTTCCACCAATCGCATTAGCACTCATCATTACACAAGCTAATGCATTGACCTGATCACCAACCGTATAACAACGAGCTCAATCTTTCAGATAAAGGAGCATGTGAGGTACACATAATTTGGTGTGATTAATCTGTGTTTATATCTGATTAATATGTGTTGTAATCAATCCCACGTGTCAACATTTTACCTTTGACAGCCCTGATTAAAATAGTACACATACGGTAAGCAACAATAGCAGGGTTTTTTAATTTTGTCACCATCATGTGGGACACAACTAAATTACCTTTGGCACACGACTTTAAATCAATCAATCAATCAATCAATGTTTACTTAAATAGCCCTAAATCATGAGTGTCTCAAAGGGCTGCACAAGCCACAATGACATCCTCGGCTCAGATCCCACATCAGGGCAAGGAAAAACTCAACCCAATGGGACAATGAGAAACCCCCCCTGGGCGACCGGTGCAATGGACGTCGAGTGGATCTAGCATAATATTGTGAGAGTCCAGTCCATAGTGGCTCTAACATAATAGTGAGAGTAAAGTCCATAGTGGGGTTGCATTTCATATGTACTTATAAACAGCCACAAGTACACTTAATCACATTAAATATTTGTCTTCCAGTATGATATTCAAAGTTTTATCAAAATTCGATAGCATGTACAACATTATATCAAATATGCATCATTCGAATGGTGCTTAACTACACCATTTAAAGAGCCATAATTACCTATTTTCTGCACTAAATAAATTTAGTCATGATCTGCAAAATCTAACTTAGCTTATGCAGTTTTAAAAGTTATACTGTTTTATATTTTACAACAGCAGAAGACAAACAGACGTTCAGTGTACATGTGTAACAGATGCCAGCTTGTGTGGCTGTGCTATATATTACGTTGGTTAAACCTCACTCCATGACACATTTAAATGCGTGGCTTTTAGCGCGGCGCTGCACAGCAAATTAACAGCCCGTAGCTTTTAGTTCGCTTGCTAGCGCTGCTCAGTTTGACTCTTGATCAGTGGGGAAATGTGGTTGCCGGTTCGAGCCTATTGTGTGCACAGCTGGGCTTTGCAGATGACATGTGTAGGCCTACTTTGGAACAAAGTAAATTACTTTTAAGAAAATGCTTCGTGCTTGCCTTGAAAATGCATTTCAATGCTACAGTATTTTGTTGCTTGCAAATTTCTCGCCACATGTGAAGTGTTCAAAAAATGATTTGTGAACAGAAAATTAGACTATATTTTCTGCTGAGATTTACCTGTATTGGTATGTATTTATTCATACATAATGTGCCAGAATTTATTTTGGTTAAAATGCAAAAAAAGTAATGCCCAAAGTAAATGTAAGGCTGCAAATAAACCAATTGGAGTAAATGCATTAATTTAATAACCCTTCCATAGACCCCCACAGTACGCATACCGAGACATCAGGCACACTGAGGATGTCGTCTCTACCGCTATGCATGTGGTATTGACACATTTGGAAAAGATCGCCTACGCCAAGATTAGGGATGATGTTTGATAAGGAATTATCGAGTTCGAGCCTATTATCGAATTCTCTTATCGAACCGATTCCTTATCGATTCTCTTATCGAGTCCAGATAGGTTGTTGTATATGGAAAAAAACACACAATATTTGGTTTAACAAAAGCTCACTTTTATTATATAATAAAAAAATAAAATCTAATAAATAAATAAATATTGACTGTTACCCACCTAAAAAAATACAATAAAATAAATAAATATTGACTGTTGTTACCCAAAGTATATTAAGTGGGATTTTTCAGAGAAACAAATATATACAGTAACACAAAAACAACCTGTCTCTGTGATCACTATAGGTGTATAAATAATAATATAGTGTTAAATAAAATCAGTCCCTTGGGCACAAAACTGAAAATAATACAGCTCTCCAAAAAGTGCACTTCTGCTGCTGTTTGACATAACTGTTTGTTATGATGCTTTGACATTTTTGCACTTTATTTCTTTATTGAAAGACAATTCTATGAAGAGAAAAGTTCTTTGCAAATGTGGTTACAATGCTAAAAAATGAAAAGTTAAAGCTAAAAAAAGAAATACACTTAATTGAGTTAACATTATTTCTTTATAGGGGGAAAAATGTTATGAGCTAGAGAATATAACAACTACACTACCCAGCATGCAACGGGAGTTACGAGCATGCGCGGTAGCCCCGAAAAGTGTTGCATGTTGCCACGCTGTGAAAGTAAACGTCAAGAACTCAGCCAACACGCCTCGTCTGCATTATTTATAATTAGACAGACAACACATATACAGTGTGATTTTGTTTTGTTTACAAGGAAAGAAAAACAAAAGTTAAAAAAGGGAGATATGTTGTATATATATGTATGTGCTGCGGTTGTTTTAAGAACGTTGCGACAGCTGCCGTAAAGGAGGTGCGTTGCTAGCCTGGTTGCTATGTTTCCGGTTGGTCGTAAAAGTGTTCGTCATGTGTTTTACCCTGCTAAAATCTCTCAGTAAAGTTATTCGATGGATTATAGCTTTTGTTTTGAACTTTATTACACCTTGGAGCGCTTTTTCCCGTCCATTGTTTTCCTGCTTTCGCTATCTGCGCCTAATGACTGAGCTACGTGACGTCATTTCTTGTGATGTTCCACGGAGCATTTCTGGTCGGGTCGGGACGGGATTCGAATAAAGAATCAACTCTTTTCCTTTACTATAGTGGTCTCGATAACGGGTACCGGTTCTCAAAAAGGGATTCGAGTCCGAGGACTCGGTTCTTTTCTTATCAAGCAACCGGGAAAACCGGTTTCGAGTATCATCCCTAGCCAAGATGTTGTTCGACTTCAGCTCGGCACTTAACACCATCATTCCATAAAAGCTGCAGATTGCAGTCAGACAGGATAGGAGACAATGCATTGAGCATTTTTACGCTGAGCACCGGCTTCCTCAGGGCTGTATTCTCAGCCCTTTCCTATTCACTCTACTGAACCGCGACTGCGAGGCCATGTCCAGCTCAAACCACACATTTGCTAATGACAAAGCAGTGGTGGGTCTCATCACGGGGAACGATAAAACATCGTACGAGGAGGTAAAGCGTCTGTTTTTGTGGTACGCTATATTGCCAAAAGTATTCGGCCACCCATCCAAATGATCAGAATCAGGTGTCCTAATCACTTGGCCCGGCCACAGGTGTATACAATCAAGCACTTAGGCATTGAGACTGTTTCTACTAACATTTGTGAAAAAATGGGCCGCTCTCAGGAGCTCAGTGATTTCCAGCGTGGAACTGTTATAGGATGCCACCTGTGCAACAAATCCAGTCGTGGAATTTCCTCGCTCCTAAATATTCCAAAGTCAACTGTCGGCTTTATTATAAGAAAATGAAAGAGTTTGGGAACAACAGCAACTGAGCCACCAAGTGGTAGGCCATGTAAACTGACAGAGAGGGGTCAGCAGATGCCGAAGCGCATAGTGCAAAGACTTTGTGCACAGTCAGTTGCTACAGAGCTCCAAACTTCACGTGACCTTCCAATTAACCCACGTACAGTACGCAGAGTGCTTCATGGGATGGGTTTCCATGGCCAAGCACCTGCATCTAAGCCATACATCACGAAGTCCAATGCAAAGCGTCGGATGCCGTTGTGTAAAGCACGCCGCCACTAAACTCTAGAGCAGTGGAGACGCCTTCTCTGGAGTAATGAATCATCTGGCAATCTGATGGACGAGTCTGGGTTTGGATGTTGCCAGGAGAACGCTACATTTTGGACTGCATTGTGCCGAGTGTGAAATTTGGCGGAGGAGGAATTTTGGTGTGGGATTGTTTTTCAGGAGTTGGGCTTGGCCCCTTAGTTCCAGTGAAAGGAACTTTGAATGCTCCAGCATACCAAAACATTTTGGACAATTCCATGTTCCCAACCTAGTGGGAACAGTTTGGAGCAGGCCCCTTCTTCTTCCAACATGACTCTGCACCAGTGCACAAAGCAAGGTCCATAAAGACATGGATGACAGAGTGTGATGTGGATGAACTTGACTGGCCTGCACAGAGTCCTGACCTGAACCCGATAGAACACTTTTGGGATGAATTAGAACGGAGACCGAGAGCCGGGCCTTCTCAACCAACATCAGTGTGTGACCTCACCAATGCGCTTTTGGAAGAATGGTCAAAAATTCCTATAAACACACTCCACAACCTTGTGGACAGCTTTCCCAGAAGAGTTGAAGCTGTAATAGCTGCAAAAGGTGGACCGACATCACATTGAACCCTATGGGTTAGGAATTGGATGGCACTTCAAGTTCATATGTGAGTCAAGGCAGGTGGCCAAATGCTTTTGGCAATCTAGTGTATATTATGGCGAAGGAGATGGTTGTTGACTACAAGAAAGATAGTCATGTGCACACTTGACTTACCGTCCAAGCAACTGCTGTTGAAAGCGTCAGCAGCATCAAGTTCCTAGGTGTGCACATTGCTAACAATCTTTGTTGGTCTACGAACAACAAAGTCCTGACCTAGAAGGCCAAGCAACACCTTTACTTCCTGTGGAGAATGAGGAAGGTGAATTTATCTCGCTAAATCACGGTGTTCACCTACAAGGGGATCATAGAGCACGTCATAATCTACTGCATCACAGTCCGGTTCGGGAACTGCACAGTTGCACAGCGCCACACTCAGCACAGGATTATAAAAGCAGCACAGAAGTTTTTTGCTGTCTCTCTACCCAAAATGGCAGACTTTTACACCAAGCAGTGAGCTACGTAAGCCAGCAAAGTAATAACTAACTCCTCTCATCTTTCTCACCACCTCTTCACTGGGAGGTTGCAGTGTATTCGAGCCACACCTTTCAAACTAGGAAAAAAAAATTTCCTCGAAGCCATCACAACACTGAACTCGCTCCCTGATGCGACCCTCATACTGCCCGATTTATGTATTGGTATATCACTGTTGCCTTGTCCATGCACTTTGCTCTCGCACTGCTGCTGTTGTAGTAAATGCACTGAGTAGAGATGTCACGTAATGGAAATTTCATATCACGGTTATTGTGACCAAAATGATCACGGTTTACTCATATGCCTGTGGTATTGTTGAATGTGCCCAAAATGTATTTAAGAGTTTTTAAAAATAACTAAAATAAATGAACATACACAATGTTCGAAAGTCCATTATTATGCATGTTTTGTGTTTCTTATGCTTCACTGGTGATGTGGTGTCTTACCGTATTTTCCGCACCATAAGCCGCACCTAAAAACCACAATTTTTGTCAAAAGCAGACAGTGCGGCTAATAACCCGGTGCGCCTTATATATGGATTAATATTCATATTTATTTTCATAAGGTTTAGGTCTCGCAACTACGGTAAACAGTCGCCATCTTTTTTCCCCGTAAAAGAGGAAGCGCTTCTTCTTCTACGGTAAGCAACCGCCCCCATAGAAGAGGAAGCGCTTCTTCTTCTACTGTAAGCAACCGCCAAGGTGAGCACCCGCCCCCGTAGAAGAAGAAGCTCGCGGATATTTAATTTCATTTGTTTTTCTGTAAAGACAACAAAATGTCTCCTACTAAGAGACACGCGTACAAGGTTCCACTGACTTTTGATATTCATGTGAACCGCACTGTGGATACAACGGGAGCACGTACGGTGAATATTCGCACCACAGGGAATGAGAAGTCGTCCTACTTTGGTTCTAGCTTGCCATGCTAACGGCCAGAAACTTCCGCCCACGGTGATATTCAAAAGGAAGACCTTGCCAAAAGAGAACTTTCCAGCCGGCGTCATCATAAAAGCTAACTCGAAGGGGTGGATGGATGAAGAAAAGATGAGCGAGTGGTTGATAGACGTTTACGCGAAGACACCGGGTGACTTTTTTCACGCAGCGCCGTTCCTGTTGATCTATGACTGCATGCGCGTCCACATCACAGATGGTGTCAAAAAACAAGTGAAGCACACCGAAGAAGAAGAATTCGAGGGATTTGTGGATGAGTAATAACTTCAGAAAGTGAGCTTTAAATGTTTATTTTGTGTGTTGTGTGACACTAACGTATGAGCAATGTTGAGTTATTGATGTTGCTATTGCTCTGCACTATTTTGAGTGTTACTATTTTTGTGATTGCACATTTGCACATTACATTTTGGGAGTGAACAGAGTTGTTAGAACGCTGGTTTGTAATATATTATTAAAGTTTGACTGACCTATCTGACAGTTTTGTTGACATTCCCTTTAGCGTAGCGTAGGTGCGGCTAATAGCACGGGGCGGCTAATAGGTAAACAAAGTTTTGAAATATGCCGTTCATTAAACGTGCGGCTAATAACACGGGGCGCCTTATGGTGCGGAAAATACGGTACTCTGTTAAGTGGTCTTTGAACGCACTGTAGAAACACCTGTGTCATTTTTTTCCGATTATATATCAATCACTCTGTCCTAAGAGAGCACAGCTTGTAGGTTCAATGTGCACAATTGAATACCTTAGTTGCTCTGACAACAATGTGTTTATAAATATTAAAAATAGGCGCCGGGCCTGCTCAGGGGTTAAAGAAGCTGACATGTCTCTTGTGTGCTTTTCCTTGTCTTCCTCGCGCTCATCAAATCACCAGTCAGAACTCAGCTTGTTCACATTCATGTCCTGACAGACAGTCGGAATTTATGCAATTATTTTAACATATGCACATTTACCCACTCTGGTGTTAAAAAAAAAATCTCCAATTTCTGTGAACATGGAGGGTGCGGGTTGCCGAGCCCTGATCTACAGTCTGACAGTTTTGATTATAAACGATGCATTGCAAAAGGAAATGTTTCATCATTTAACTGTACCTCATGTTAGGGATAGCAAGCATATAAAATATTTTTCAGGCTTACATAAGGCAACAACTTTTGCTGGTAAGTGCATTTTTAAACATGTACTGCCTGCTGTCAGGCTTTCTTTTGTCTGTGAAGTTATCAGTCATTGTCTTTTATCAAAGGGAAAGAGAATAGGTGGAAGATATTTTGACAGTTTCACATACACAAACACTGAATAAGTCCCGACCCAGCTGCTATTTTTAGCTTGTGAAAAGATGTCTTCAAACAGAATTGGTCTTTCAGTTAGTTTGTATTCTGCTTATTTAATCACTTACTTTTACATCCTCTCTCTGAATAAGTGAACACTCACATGTGTTTTTAGCATCGCAGTATCAGCTGCAGTGAATGTCAGTTATTACTCTGGTGTCAGTGGTTTAGCTCAGGCGTTACCTCTGTTTAAGGCTGATCTCATTTATTGCACATTTCCTCTGTTGGCTTAACGGCTGGAACGCACGCACACACACACACATTCAAACACACACGCACACATCCTGATGAGAAACAGGAGGGAAAACAAAGTGGGACTGCATTGCTGCACCCTTTTGAAGACATAAATATCACATGTGTATTAATACATTTTCAAATATCCTTCTGTGTAGTTTCAGGTTAAGTGCAAGAAAAAGCACATGTTAAAAACAAAAAAATGCATATACCATACTAATATATATTTTTAATCTCACAATGCAATCTGTTTATTATTCTATTGTTAACTTAAAGTTGTTATTCGTAATCTCAGGGCAATGCAATTGATCGCAACTGGAGTGTTTGGTTTGTCTTGGAAGACGTTTCGCCTCTCATCCGAGTAGGCTTCATCAATTCATGTTCATACACTTAGATTTGTCAGATCTAGTCTAGCGACTGGTGCCAAAACCCCAAATGTTTATACTCCAAGAACCAGGAGGTTGTGCCTGGGAAAGGATGGTTTCGCCCTATCATAGTGAGAAAAACTGTTTTGATGCAAACAACCAATCCTACTGTCAAAGCCAGCGACAGTCGTTGAAGTGTAAATTCCCCTTGTTAGCATTGAGGTATTGTGTGGCAGAACGGTCGCTTTGGATCGACTACTACAAGTCCAAAATAGTTGGAATCCCCCGCGTAGGCGTTCCATTCCGTTGTAAACAATTTGGTCACCTTCTGTGACCAGAAGTTTCTAACTTCTGTTATTTATTAGAAGCTAAATTGTAGAGTCTTTTAGGAATGGTTGAAAGGACAGTGTTGTATGTTCAGGGATGCTTTTTCAACCTTGACATAGATGGCTTCCCTCACTCCTCTTTTGTACCATCCGTGCTTCCTGTCCAGAATCTGTGCAATTGTGTTCTCAAAAGAGTGCTGTTTCTCCCTGAGGTGGAGGTAGACAGCTGAGTATTGCCCTGAAAAGTTTGCCCTTCTATGCTGTACCATGGGTCGGCTTAGTGGTTGTTTTGTTTCCCAAATACATGAATCAGTGCATTCATCATTACACTGGATAGCGTACACCAGATTGTTTTTGTGGGTGTGGGGTGTATGGTATTTAGGATGCACCAGTCTCTGTCTCAGGGTGTTGCCTGGTTTGAAGTGTACTGGGATGTTTTGTTGGTTAAAAAATATTCTGAGTTTCTCAGATAGACCTGATACAAATGGAATGACAATATGTTTGTGTCTGTCACTTTTTTCCTCCTCATCCACTCTGTTCTTGTTATTTCTGGAACTGGATGCACTTTTCACAAATGACCAGCTGGGATAGCCACTGGTTTTGAGGGCTTCCCTCAAATGCCATGCTCTTTCTCTTTAGGCTGGTAGGAAGATTATCAGCTCTGTGTTGTTGGGTTCTGATAATGCCCAGTTTGTGTTCCAGTGGGTGGTGTGAGTCAAAAAGTAGGTATTGATCGGTATGTTTATGAAAGTTCTCATTAATCCAGGTCATTGTCATCTCAGGGCATTTGTGGGGGATTTTGACTATTTTGGACTGGTAGTAGTCGATCGTTCTGCCACACAATACCTCAATGCTAACAAGCGGAATTTACACTTCATCGACAGTCATTGGCTTTGACAGTTAGGATTGCTCGTTTGCATTAAAACAGTTGTTTTTCTCAATACTATATGGGGAAACCATCCTTGCCCAGCCACACCCTCCTAATTTTTTGGCATATAAATATTTGGGGTTTTCACACCAGCCACTGGACTAGATTTGACCAATCTAAGTCTATGAGCACGAACTGATGAAGCCTACTCGGATGAGCGGCGAAACATATTTTAAGACAAACCAAGCAGTCCAGTTGCGAGCAATTGAATGCCCTGAGATATTGATCGGTATATGTGGGTTTTCGGTAAACCCCAACATGGAGGCCCTAGTTTTCTCCAATGTGGACGTCAGTCCAAAAAAGGCAACTTACTGTCTTTGACACCCCCACGTGTGAACTTGATGTTTTTGTCCATTGAGTTAATGTGCTCGCAGAAGGCTTGTACTTTTTGGTTTCTGATTTTCACCCATATGTCATCCACATATCTGTACCAATGACTTTTTGGTGCCGTTCCCCTAAAAGAGCTCAGAACTCTCTTTTCTATGTCCTCCATGTAAAGGTTTGCTACTATTGGGAATACAGGTGATCCCATGGCACAGCCATGTTTTTGTCAATAAAACGTTCCCATGAGTTGAAAGTATGTAGTGGTAAGGCAAAGTTGCAGCAAAAGGCAAAAATGTTGTGGGTTTAGTGTGGATCTATCCTGTAAGGTGTAAACACCTAGTAGACGTTGCCTCACTTTCTTTACTGCATCCTGGATTGGAAAACAGGTGAACAGGGAGGTGACGTCAAATTAAACTATAGTTTTATTTTTGATCAGTTTTAGCTCTCTGATCTTCGCTCCAAAGTCAATTGAGTTTTGGACATGATATGGAGTTTTGACAATCAAAGTTGCTAAGATGTTAGCCACTTACGTAGCAATATTGTATGCCCCATCTTTGTGTATTTTTAGAAGGCCATAAATATCAGGGCTGGGTATAAGCAGTAATACAATGCCCAGTTGATGGCTTCTGACTTTTGTAGAGTTTGTAAGTACTCAATGATTCTTCTCTTATACCCACTTGTGGTACTCTAATATGTGTTGGGAGTCTTTGAGAAGTGTAAGCAACTGGATTTGGTAGTCAGTTGTGTTGAGAATGACTGTGCATCTCCCCTTATCAGCTGGCAGGATCGTAATGTTTTCATCCTTGCCCAGTGATGTTAGTGCCTTCCTCTCCTCCAAGGAGAGATTTGGGGGTGGGGGCTCGGCATTAGAAAGAGCTGCTGTCAATTTCAGCTGTATTTGCTCTCTTTTAGTTTTTGTTAGGTTGTTTTTCCTAACGGTTGATTCCGTCGCTGTGATCAAATCAACTGTAGGAACCTGATGTGGAGTCATGGCAAAGTCCAAACCTTTCGCCAATATAGATTTTTTCTGGTTGGTAGTATTTCTACTGGAAAAATTTTTATCCATCTATATTGTGATTCATTATCAGTTGAGTTCCCAGTTATTTGCCTCTAAATGAATGCTTGCGGTGTGGGGGTGTTATTATTACTAATTTTTGAAACATTCTTATTTGTCTTGCTTTGGTTTTCTTGTGTTGTTCAAGTTGGGCTTTGATTGTGAAATTTGTCACCTTTTCACAGACCTCTTCAGACAAGATGTTTTGCAATTTGAGGAGTAATTAATCAGATTTTACTCTGAGGCTTTCAATTGTAAAATTGACCAGTTTTACTCTCTCATTCTAGAGTTGTATTTGCGCTTTCAACAGGGTTGTGTCTGTCCTGTGGCCTTTCATAGTCGAACGAAAGCGTAGGCTTGTGGGTAGGAGGCCATTTTGTCTACATTGTTGTTAATCGGTCTTATCTAAGAACTGTATAGCGAACTGAGTGATAGCTACTTAGATGAAGTGTTTCTACTTAATCTTTAACTTGTCAGCATTAAGATTAGCAGTTCCTGTTGTTATTGCATGAATTAATAAATATGTAAAACATTGGTCCATTTAAACCTAAATTGCATCGTAAAGACATGTCGACAGTACAAGAAAGCCCAAGACTGAGTATTGTATGCTGCTAGTTTGGAAGTCCTAAAGTTTTATTAAATCAAGATTAAAACTGTCTACCCAGATGAAAGAGCCCCCCTTCAAATGAAAATACCTTATGATTTACCCATTTATTAATATTTTACTTCACTGGAAATATCAGATCAGTATGTTGTATGACCAAAATTGAGAAAATAAATATGTGCTTTGTCCTGTCAGGTTGTCACTTCACAAGCTAGTCACTATGGCACACTTTACATCTCCTATATGCTTATGAAAATCACCATGAGCAGGATATACTATTTTAGGTACAATTATGTAAATGTCAATTAGAAAGACATGTTGAGACAAGGTTGGTGTGTCAAAACAATTGAGCCATATTGGCTATATTCAGATGATAACATACAACAGCATACACTAATTAGAAAATAGCTCACCGGAGGAAGCAAACGTTTTGGTGGTGAAAAGAATTGAGGACTTGGACAGATACATTTAACACATACAACTGGTAGTAACCTGTTTTTTTACAAGGCTGGACTAACTTCATTCTACACACATCCATGATGCACATCACTGGCAGCACTCAATCCAAAATGGAACTGGAGAATGTTGTATGCAAATTATACCACCATGAAACATTTTTAGAGTAATTCAACAACCCTGGATTGATGAAAAAAAAAGAAAATATTTTTGATCTGGAGGGATATGAACTCAATATATTAACAGTACCAGCAAGAAAGGAGGAGGAGCAGCGGTGTACGTGATGAGGGACTTGAACGAACAATGTGGTGAATAACATGTAATATGCTATTGACACTATTTTGGAATGCATAACCATTGAAATATGTCATGAAAAAAGTAAGGCTGTCAAATAATCAAAATATTTAATCGTGATTAATCGCATTGTTCATTGTTAACTCAAAATGATCACGATTAATCGCAGACAAATTAAACATTTTGTCATTAAGTGTACCCTAGACAGTTCATTTTTACATTTTTAATACCATGACTGGACAATTATATTGCTTGCATTACATGTTTTTAAACAGTATGCTTTATGAAACAGCCCAACACAAAAACACAATTTTAAATATAATATAATATATACCTGCAATTTAATAAGTAATATAAGTAATACAGAATGTGTACTTGTACACTTGCATTTAGAGGAGAGGAGCTACACTTCCATGTTTAGATACCAGTGTGGACTGTTCCAATCATGCTTTAATCGTCAAAAATGTTAGGTGATATTTGTTCTACCTGACTAAATGTTTCTGATATTCTGTACTTTACATATTGTACAAGTTAATGACATTCATATCTCTGCATGACAATGTTTTAACCTTCTCTACCTACTAATAAATAAAATGTAATATTCAGCCTGTTAAACATTCTGTATTTGCCGACTATCAATCAGAACAGGTCCGAAAAGAACATACTATACCATAGCGATGGTAAATTTGTGCAGTTGAGTGGGCAGCAGAGGACATTGGCAGGCATACCTGCAGTATTAAACATAGTCTCAGTGGTAGCGGTAAAAAAAAGACACGCTTGTTCAAAGACAACCTCCTTCCTTCATCTCGCTGCTGCCATTACAATACATTTAATTCTGCCAGAAAACATTTCGGTAGAAATATCACAGCGTAACACATAACAGAATAGTATGATCGTATTATAAGACACTTTTTCGTTGTTTTGTTGTTTGGACCGGATGTGAAGCATAGCACTGTTCCTATGAAGCCGCCAACTGGATGTGTGTGTTTTGTATGAGAAAAGACTTCACATGTTTTGACAAAAATCTCAGATAAAAGTGACTTTAGAGTTCCTCTCTTCCGTCTTTGTTTCTGCTGAGCTTGTTTTCCATCTTACTAAAGCAGTTCGAGTAACAATCTACATTTTTTGTTATTAATGCATTCAACTGTAATCCAAACATGGACATGAAGCTCCTCCTCAGCAGCAATGCACGCCAGCAGCGTTTGCATCAATGATGTCGTCTCACGGCGATTAGCGGTAACATGGTCTTGTCTTGTTTGGCGAATGACTTGCCATGGCTTTGGATCTGAGATTTCCATAAGGTCCATCTTTCTTTGTGCAGTTCTGCTAGCTATTTTCAAGCGTGTGGCTTAACAGTAACTGGACGCCATTACACATTTCCCCAATCTACGGAATGGGCCGAGGGACAAAAACGTCAACCGTGCGTTAAAAAAATGATCGCCATTAAAGGAACTTATAGTCAATGCGTTATTATCCCGTTAACTTTGACAGCCCTAAAAATTGTAAAAATGTACCCATCATTTATATGTATAGATCTCCTAAGTCAAATATTGATACATTTGAGAACTGGATCAAGGCAACCTTCACTAAAATCAGTCAAAAAGTAATGTTCTTATAAGTTGACTTTAATATTGACCTCCTGAACCCAAACAAACTGAAGTCCATAGATGACTTTATAGACACAATGTAGAGCCTGATTTGATATCCTAAAATCACAAGATCAAGCAGAATCACAGGGCAATGTGCCACATTTATTGATAATATATTTTACAAATTATTTTGATAATAATTAGGGCTGTTAAACGATTAAAATATTTAATCACAATTAATCGCATTTTGATTATAGTTCAAATTAATTGCCATTAATCACGGATATATGTAATTTTTCATCATTAAGTGTACCATAGTCAGATACATTTCAAGTTTTAACACCGTGAATGGACAATTCATTAGCTTTAATGAAATGTGTTTTAAACATTATGCTTTTTTAAACAGCTCAACACAAAAAGGACAAACAAGATTTCATGACAATAAAAAAGTATATAAAAATGCTTGCTGTGTGTTATTTTGCCAGATTTTGTATTTTGTAGAAATACAAAAATTTGTATTCCTGCTTTAGGAGCACTTGCAATGAGAGGAGGAGCTACATTTCCATGTGGTACCAGTTTCAAGGATAAATAACACAAAATGTGGATTGTCATCATCATGCTCTGATTGTCAAAGATGTTTGGTAATATCCATCCATCCATCCATTTTCCACTGCTTGTTACTTTTGACTCTGCTGAAATTTGTGATATTTCTACCAGAATAAATGGCTTCTGATATTCTGTACTTTACATGTTGTACAAGTTAATGGTCTTTATATTTCTGCATGACAATTTTTTAACATTCTCTATTAATTAATCAAATGTAATATTCAGCCTGATAATCATTTTGTAATTGAGGACTCAACCAGAACATGTTATAAAATAATTTACACAATATTTCTGCCAGCTGGAAAAAAACAAAACGTATTCCTCAACTGATGTACTGGCATTTCTTTTGGTGCAAGTATCACAGAATAACATTAGAAACCATCTCTGACAATTATGGATGGGTACAGTTCACATTTGAATTGATACAATACTGGTAATCGATAACGGTACTCAACAATAGCAATTGTTGGTACTTTTGTGTGTGTTCCATCCATCCATCCATTTTTCTACCAATTGGTCCTCATAGGGTGCTGCTGGAGCCTATCCCATCGGCGTTCGTGTGGAAGGCAGGGTATCCCCTGGACAAGTCCCCAGCTCACCGCAGGGCCAACACATACAGACAACATTCACTCTCACATTCCCACACTAGGGCCAACTTAGTGTTGTCAATCAACCTATCCCCAGGTGCATGTCTTTGACGTGGGAGGAAGCCTCTGAAATTGATATTGTTTTTGGGATTCTAATAATTATGTCTTTTCCTAAAATGTTCTTTTAGTTTTATTCTTGTGTGTAATATGCCTGTTCCGTAATGTGTTTTTTCTTGAGAGTGATGCCATATTTGTTGTGTGTGTTCTGCTTTGTTGAATAAAAGTAAAACAACAAAATCAGTGACAAGCCGTCCTCACTGCGCACCAATGATAGTTACACAGGTGAGGTTGTAATCAAAAACCCCTGGACTTCTGAGTATGAAGTGCTTTTTTGAACGTTCTTTATTTGTGCTATAACTATGACATATGTTATGAATTGTATTTCTTTTTTTGAATGTAGTACAAAGCTTATTTTTTATAATTGTGTAATGTGTTCAATTTGAATGTCACAAAATTCCATGAAAGGGACGGCGTGGCGAAGTTGGTAGAGTGGCTGTGCCAGCAATCGGAGTGTTGCTGGTTACTGGGGTTCAATTCCCACCTTCTACCTTCCTAGTCACGTCCGTTGTGTCCTTGGGCAAGACACTTCACCCTTTGCCTCTGATGGCTGCTGGTTAGCGCCTTGCATGGCAGCTCCCGCCATCAGTGTGTGAATGTGTGTGTGAATGGGTAAATGTGGAAATACTGTCAAAGCGCTTTGAGTACCTTGAAGGTAGAAAAGCGCTATACAAGTATAACCCATTTATCATTATTTATTATGAAAACATTTTTTTTTGTGCATGTTTTACTTTTTGTTAAGACCTGTTAGGGCACCGTTTTAAAGTATCGATTTGGTACTCCATTTTCTACCGCTTGTCCCTTTAGGGGTCGCGAGGGGTGCTGGTGCCTATCTCAGCTGCATTCGGGCGGAAGGCGGGGTACACCCTGGACAAGTCGCCACCTCATCGCAGGGCCGATTTGGTACTAATATTGGTTAATATGTACGCTGTACGCTGTATGCTAGCCATACAGCGTATACAGCTGTGTACAAACAAAACATGAAATGTTGGCTAATACTTTACAGATACTGTAATATGATTGTTCATGTTCTTCAGTCAGTACAGATTGCTGTCTTATCGCAGTGTGTTGTGCGTTACAAACACAAACGCGTTTCGTGCTAGCTTATCTCTCTCTAGCTTTTACGGCTAATACTGAAGTGTGCCGATGTGTTACTGTGCTACAAAAGGAGTTCCTCAGCGTTCGCTGTTACAATAACAATGTCACTACAGCTTGGTTATGGTACAGGTTACAGAGTGTAAATTAATGTATTTTTAAAGTAATTTAGAGGTATAATTGATTGCTCCCATTAGCTGCATTGCTAGCCACCAAGAACAAGCCTATTTTTACATGTTAGAATGCAGAAAAAAAATCCCCCAAAAAATGTTGTCTTCTTGTCTCTTATAATGATTGTGAACGATAGGCAAAATTCCAAAAAAAAGTGCTGTTGCCCTTTAAGAGACACAATCCTCTGCACTCAAGTTTAATAGATCAGCTTTGCTTGTGCTATCAAGTATGCACATGTTTTATTATAGACAAACCTTCAGTAGAACAGGTGAATGTTGAGTTTTTTTTCTATATATATGGTGACCAGTACAGGTTATAACAAGCCTCTCAACCGAAAGTCGACTGGGATAGACTCAAGCTCACCTAAGATCAGGGGTGTCAAACTCATTTTAGATCGGGGGCCACATGGAGAAAAATCTACTCCCAAGTGGGCCGGACTGGTAAAATCACGGCACGTTGACTTAAAAATAAAGACAACTTCAGATGTTTGTCTTTGTTTAAAAGTAGAACAAGCACATTCTGAAATTGTACAAATCATAATGTTGGGGACGTTGTGGCGCGGTTGGGAGAGTAGCCGTGCCAGCAACCTGCGGGTTCCTGGTTCGATCCCCAGCTTCTACCATTCTAGTCACGTCCGTTGTGTCCTTGAGCAAGACACTTCACCCTTGCTCCTGATGGGTTGTGGTTAGCGCCTTGCATAGCAGCTCCCGCCATCAGTGTGTGAATGTGTGTGTGAATGGGCGAATGTGGAAATAGTGTCAAAGCGCTTTGAGTATTTTGAAGGTAGAAAGGCGCTATAAAAGTATAACACATTTACCATTTGTTGGGGTTATTTTTACACTTACATATTGCGGTTAATAGTATTCTATCTTTAGTTGCGGTTATTTATATTTTCTGAATACATTATGTGATAAGGTTCATCAGTCAACTCATTGGTGTTAATTTTCAATCCATCAAGATAAAAAAAATTATATCAAAATCAAATTACAGTATGTTATATATGTAGTGTGATCATTTTCCTCGACTGATGTACTAACATCGTGTGGTTTATTTTGTACATATGTAGCCTCATCTACAAAGATACAAAAAATTGTTATTTCACCATCCAGTGGACACATTTAGAACAGCAGTTTCTTTCATTCCAAAATTTCAGGTTGATTTTTATATTAAGCAAACTCATCCCGCGAGCCGGATGAAACCGGTTCGGGGGCCTGATCCGGCCCTCGGGCCGTACGTTTGACACCCCTGCCTTAGAGCAATAGAATATGAGGTCAGAGATGTATTGATTGTTTATTCTTTTTTATTTAACGTATCACTTTTTTTGTGTTCTCCACCAAGGAGGTGTGTCATCACCATTTGTTAAATAGCAGAGTTACAAATACCAGTATTTATTTATTTTTTTAAATACAGGCCAATCTATACATTTGTGGTGGATTTCAAAAACAGCCCAAAAATTAAGTACTGATCCAAAATGCCCAGTAAGAGGTGTGTGGCGTACTTATTTTGCTGCCTCACTGTCTGCCGTCAACAATTCTCACCCGTCCCACCACCAGCAGTCCATTCTTTCTGTCAGTTTCTGTCTGGCTCCGTATGAACAGACAGGCAGGGACAGGGAGACGTTGTTGTGCTTGCAGTCTGACACTATCAGCTCATAAATTCCTGTCAACAGCTTGTATGTCTCCTCCTTCCCTGACTCTCTCCCTCCCTCGGTCCCTCCACTGGTGAAGGAACTCAATGACCTCACAGTCTTGCTCAGGCAAATGTTTCGACATATGACAAAAACATGGACAAAACCGCGTTAGATAGATAGATGGAATTTTAAATCCCACTGCCTTCAGCCGTCTTTTCCTCCCATTCTGTGTTTATTTCCCTCAGGCAGTGCTTGCTAACAGAGAGTTGTCACTGACAAGCACTACCTGCGGTTGGGGATAAACACCTGGGTAATGAGACTATCCTGCCCCTCACACAATATTTCTGAATTCAGACGGACAATCGGGCCGTGCAAGCAAAATAGGGGCACCTAGTTATGTGTCACACACACACACACACATGCAGAACGCAATCAGGACTGCAAGTATTGGACACATACTGCAGCACGGCATCTGTTGGAAGTAGCAGTGATCAAAACACGGCCGTGTCAGCCAAGACCAAAAAATCCAGACCGACTGAAAGGCATGCTGCATTGATACGAGGAGAGGGTGGGAGAACCTCCCCAGCCATGACGAATAGTTCATTCTCCAAACTTAGCAACAACTCCCACTCCAAGTGTTGACAGTGAGAACGTTAGTTTGAACAATTTGCTGACTGCCTGCAGCCAACACTGTGGTAACGCTTGAGAACCCCTGCAGTGAATCATCAGTACTCGGAGTAATGTCGATCAGAGAGTGGATGTAATAGGAAATTGTCCCAAAAATTAAGCAATGTATTTATTTTCAACAGCGTTGTTGTACCTCTAAAAGGTAGGCGTAAAATCAAGCAAGGTTAAGTTTTAAAAGCAAAAACATTCAAGGGTACCTATTATGATTTTTGTGTTTTCCGACTTAGTAATTACAATATAATGTTGGATAATCATGTTAAACGATGCCAAAGCATCAAAATCTAGTGTTCATGCATTTTGGCGTAGTTTTGGATCTTTCTGTTTGGAGGTTTAGCAGTCTGGCTACATCCTGACGTCGCAGTGAGGCTGAGGTACTATTTTGGACATGTAGTAAAGTGCACAACCAAAGGGGGAGTATCTCCTCCTCCTCAGCTTTAGGCTGTGAGGAAAATACAAAAAAAGTTCGGATAAAATATTATTTTAATCTAATCTTTGCATGTGCATTATAACAGAAAATACTGCTAAAAATAGCTTTTTTTAATGCAACTTTGAATCGATTGGCAAAAATGCAGGTGTACCTAAAGTTTTGACAGAGTGAATAATAAAATTAATCAAGTTCAGTTTCGAATGCGTCTGGAAAATAAATAGCGATGATGACATCAATCAGAATCAGAATCAGAAATACTTTATTAATCCCCAAGGGGAAATTAAGATTTTCAGCACAATCCCATTCAAGAGCAGACAAACATTACAGGGAGACAGAACAGGATAGATGATGGGTCTGCCAACTTCCGGCACCAAAAAAAAAGGAGAGGGGAGAGGGGGTCCAGACTGAAGCCAATGGGGGGAAAAAAAACTCATAGTCATAGCACATATAAGCATGTGTTAAGAGGAAAACATCAAAGAACACAAAGGACATTAAAGACATTAAAAGAGCAGAGCTGATGCAACCAGCCATTTCTACATTCAGCTACAAAAGTAAAACAACAACAAAAAAACAAAAAAAAACATACACTGTGGTGGCCTCTGCGGTGTTCCACGCCATCATCTGCTGGGATGGGATATGTATTTAAGATATGTATTTAAACAGTGTACATTTTCAAAAGATAAATCATGATACTTTTGGAGAAGGTGGGGCGTAGTTTCATTTGCAATCTAGGAACGTTTCTAGAAACAAACATCTTCAATCAAAATCTGCCCATAACTTTCGGAGCTATCGTGCTGACTAACAATGATGCAGACAAACAGTCAGTCAAAACCCAGTGAATACCTGGTGGAGGTAATCAATCGGATTTACTGTACGTATGAAATTGCCATGTCCTTGCATGTTTGTTTCGTTCATCAGTCGCTTCCAAAAAGGTTGTAAGAGGGTGCACTCTTTGCATCTGAGTAAACCCTCTTGTCAATCATCTACTCTCTTGGTCTCTGTGGGTGGAGGCGGGGGCAGAGACACTGGCATACACGCACATAGAAAAGTTCAGCCTCGTAATGTAAACGTATGGTACCTTAGTATAAATGATCCAGATCGCCCCCAAAGTGAGTGAGTTGTTCCTTATCATATTTTGGACATTTCCTGAAAGTTTCATTAAAATATGGCCATTGCTTTTTAAAGGCCTACTGAAATGATTTTTTTTTGTTGAAACGGGGATAGCAGATCCATTCTATGTGTCATACTTGATCATTTCGCGATATTGCCATATTTTTGCTGAAAGGATTTAGTAGAGAACAACGACGATAAAGTTCGCAACTTTTGGTCGCTGATAAAAAAAAAAGCCTTGCCCCTACCGGAAGTAGCGTAACGTCACAAGCTGGAGTGCTGCTCACATTTCCCTATTGTTTACACCAGCAGCGAGAGAGATTCGGACCGAGAAAGCGACGATTACCCCATTAAGTTGAGCGAGGATGAAAGATTTGTGGATGAGGAAAGTGAGAGTGAAGGACTATAGTGCAGTGCAGGACATATCTTTTTTCGCTCTGACCGTAACTTAGGTACAAGGGTTCATTGGATTCCACACTTTCTCCTTTTTCTATTGTGGATCACGGATTTGTATTTTAAACCACCTCAGATACGATATCCTCTTGAAAATGAGAGTCGAGAACGCGAAATGGACATTCACAGTGACTTTTATCTCCACGACAATACATTGGCGAAACACTTTAGCTACGGAGCTAACGTGATAGCATCGGGCTCAAATGCAGATATAAACAAAAGAATTAAACCCCTGACAGGAAGGATAGACAGAAAATCATCAATACTATTAAACCGTGGACATGTAAATACACGGTTAATGCTTTCCAGCTTGGCGAAGATTAACAATGCTGTTGCTAACGACGCCATTGAAGCTAACTTAGCAATGGGACCTCACAGAGCTATGATAAAAACATTAGCGCTCCACCTACGCCAGCCAGCCCTCATCTGCTCATCAACACCCGTGCTCACCTGCGTTCCAGCGATCGACGGAAGGACAAAGGACTTCACCCGATCATCCGTGCGGTCGGCGGCTAGCGTTGGCTAGCGTTGGCTAGCGCGTCTGCTATCCAAGTCAAAGTCCTCCTGGTTGTGTTGCTACAGCCAGCAGCTAATAAACCAATCCCACCTATAACTTTCTTCTTTGCAGTCTTCATTGTTTATTAAACAAATTGCAAAAGATTCACCAACACAGATGTCCAGAATACTGTGGAATTTTGAGATGAAAACAGAGCTTTTTTGTATTGGATTCAAAGGTGTACCAATACTTCCGTTTAACTAGTGACGTCACTCGCATACGTCATCATACAAAGACGTTTTCAACCGGAAGTTTAGCGGGAAATTTAAAATTGCACTTTATAAGTTAACCCGGCCGTATTGGCATGTGTTGCAATGTTAAGATTTCATCATTGATATATAAACTATCAGACTGCGTGGTCGGTAGTAGTGGGTTTCAGTAGGCCTTTAAGTAATGTTGCTAACTAACAGACAAACAACTCCTGGCGGTTATACTTCTTGGCGGAGGTAACAAATCCTCCAGAATTGTTATAAATATGTCCATTTCTGACATCTCTATTCGAGTTAACATTCAAGCAATCTCCACTATGGTCTCCAGTGGTACCAAAGGCAGTGTTGGGACTAACGCGTTACAAAGTAACACGTTACTGTAACGCCGTTAGTTTCGGCGGTAACTAGTAATCTAACGCGTTATTTTTTATATTCAGTAACTCAGTTACCGTTACTACATGATGCGTTACTGCGTTATTTTACGTTATTTTTTATGTAGTATCGGCTAGAAACAGAAGATCTGAGTGTGTTTTATTACAGCGCTGGAGTGACGTGCTTCTGAATCTTCCTCTGCTCCCTGTGTGTGTCTGGGTGTGAGTGTGAAGGGGTGGGGGGGGGGTGGGGGGAGGTTGGCCTATACGGTATACGGGTATAGTGTTCTGTGGTTACTTTTTGGTTGGCCAAGCGGACGTGACGACAGGCTGTCCTCACTCAGGTCCGCACGGACCTGGAGGGGGCGTGCCTTAAGTCCGGCTGGAAATCGGGAGAAATTGGGGAGAATGGTTGTCCTGGGGAGAGGCACTGAAATTCGGGAGTGTTGGCAAGTATGAGATATTCTCACTTCTTTTCTTTTGTCGAGCACAAAGAAAATAACATTTTAGTTAAATGTAAGTTGTGTCTTGGATCAAAGATCCCATCTACTGCCCAAAACAACAATTCAAATCTGCCTGGTCAGGCTTTGTGTATGTCATGTGAAGCCAGGTTTACAGCTATGTTGTGGATTGATTGATTGATTGAAACTTTTATTAGTAGATTGCACAGTACAGTACATATTCCGTACAATTGACCACTAAATGGTAACACCCCAATAAGTTTTTCAACTTGTTTAAGTCGGGGTCCACTTAAATTGATTCATGATGCAGATATATACTATCAAATATATACTATCATCATAATACAGTCATAACACAAGATAATCATCAGAGTATATACATTGAATTATTTACATTATTTACAATCCGGGGTGTGGGATATGGAGGGGGGGGGGGGGGGGTTAGGTTTGGTTGGTATCAACACTTCAGTCATCAACAATCAGCATCAACAATTGCATCATCAGAGAAATGGACATTGAAACAGTGTAGGACTGACTTGGTAGGATATGTACAGCAAGTAGTGGACACAGAGAGAGAGATCAGAAAGTATAAGAAAAAGTGTCTACATTTGATTATTTACAATCCGAAGAGGTATTATGTGGAAGGAGGGGTGTTAGTTTAGGGTTGTAGATGCCTGGAGGGGTTCTTTTAGTGCGGTTTTGAAGGAGGGTAGAGATGCCCTTTATTTTACACCTGTTGAGAGATTCCATATTGATGTGGAATAGAAAGAGAAGGAGTTAAGACCTTTGTTAGATCGGAATCTGGGTTTAACGTGGTTAGTGTTAGTGTTAGTGTTATTATGCTGTTTGTTACTTATGTATGTTATGTTGCAGCTATTTAAAATAGTTTTGTCAATTTGTTCTGGCCTGAAATAAATTGGCCTTTTGAAACATATATTTGTCTCTGTGTGTTGTATGTAGACCACATTGCTTAGCAGAGTTCAGTGATGCAAATGCATGTCAAGTTGATCAACGCATTGTATTATTCTCCAGTGTAATAGCAGTATTGAATTGAAGGCTAAAAGGGCATTAATGGGAGCTTAAAAAAAAAAGTAGAAGAAGTAACTAAATAGTTACTTTTCAGAGTAACGCATTACTTTTTGGTGTAAGTAACTGAGTTAGTAACTGAGTTACTTTTGAAATAAATTAACTAGTAACTGTAACTAGTTACTGGTTTTCAGTAACTAACCCAACACTGACCAAAGGCGACCCTTATGTAACGCCCCTTAAGTAATACCTGTTTCCATGTGTTTCTGTTTGTGACTACGTTAGAGTTAGGGCTAATAACTCAAAGGGAATTTAGAATTTAGGTGTCGAAAACGGCAGTAAACATGGTATATTTCCATGGCATCATCATATTCTTTGCACTGTACTTACTGTAGATCCATGTAGTTTCCTCTTTTTGTTTACATAATTATATATGTTTCCTCACCCGCCTCAAAACATTGTTTACATGAAGCCAAAAGAATGTTTCATGTCAGAGTGTAAGTGAGCCACACAACAATCATCTTATTTTAGGAAGGTTTAACTGTTAATCACAATCATGCACTGCTGTTAACTGTAGTGTTTCTTAATTGATTATTATCTACGTGTTCGACTGCACTGCACGTATTGTTGTACACATGCAGTTGACAATAGCTACATGTGTACTTTGTGTACGTGTGGCCCACACATTTGTGTGCAAAGGAAAGAGCTGACAGTAAAATATGTGACCAATTCCTATTTTAATTGCTTATAAAAAGAGAGTCTCTCTCAATATTTATGGGTTCTATTCAGGCGAACAGGGGAGGTGAGTTTAAGCATGAAAGCATATTCCTTATCACAATTAAAAAGTGCTTTGACATGTCTGCAAACCTTTGAAGTTAGATTATTACTAATATTGGGCAGATCGACTCTGGCTTCAAACAGCTGAAAGAGAATTGGCTAAGGAAAAATATTTAACACTGCAAAAGGTATTGCGTCCTTTTCATTGTCTTTTTTCCCCCAAGTTAATTCTGATAGATTTCTCCTCCAGAGACGCTGTTTTTTTTTCCCTTTCAGCCAAAAATTACTTTTAGATAGACATGGAAAGTGTTCATGCTTGGAGTGTAAACCAGGTGTATGATTGATAGGACCAAAGGAGAAGAAAGAAAGTCATTTAACAGCACAGTCTGATGCCTTTTATAGGATTTAAAGTGAAAAGTGACAGAAAATCAGTAATACATCACACACATCTGTAAAATGGACAATTATCACAATGAGTACACAAAAGAGCCTTGATTGTGAGCTGTTACAACCATGTGTGTATAACCATGATTAAGTGTGGTCTTGTGACTTAAAACCCATCATCATTATTGAAAATGGCATTCAGATAGGACAAAGAAACACAGGGAAGTGAGAGATTTGCAATTACAATGAAAGAATAGGACATAACCCAACCTCAAGCAAGAAAAGGAGACGACTCGAGATGGAGACAGAGGTGTCAAGGTTATGAAAAATCCTCTCTGGCTCACCTGAATGTGGAAAGAGAGCAACAAGGTGGGGGTCGGGGGGGCATAAGACCCAAACAGCTGCTGAGGATTTACATGCTGTAAATTATTCATGTAATCAGCTGAAGAAAGATAAAGAGAGAGGCATGGGACAGATAAGAGAAACAAGTCACACAAAGACCAAAAGATGAAATAATTATTTATAAACACTGACTTACACTACATCTATGGAAGATTTAGAGAGACTTAGACTTCCTTTCATTGTCATTCAAATTTGAACTTTACAGTACAGATAAGAACGACATTGTGTTGCATTAGCTCGTTGTAGTGCAGGATAAAAGAAGCAATAAGGTGCAGATATAAATAAATAGATTACTGTACAGATAAATATATTGCACTTTTGCATATGCATCCACGTTTATGGATGTATGTTATATTGTCTTTATATTCTAGCAAGTTCATTTGTTTATGGGGGGAATTGAGGGGATTATTATGATACATTCAAGAGTCTTATGGCCTGAGGGAAGAAGCGGTTACAGAACCTCTAGGTTCTGCTACGGAGGCTGCGGAACCTCTTTCTAGAGTCCAGCAGTGAAAACTGTCCTTAGTGGGGATGGGGGTGGGAGGAGTCTCTGCGGATTTTCTGAGCCCTGGTCAGGCAGCGGCTTTTTGCGATTTCCTGAATAAGGCAAGGCAAGGCAAGGCAACTTTATTTGTATAGCGCTTTTCATACACAAGGCAGACTCAAAGTGCTTCACAGACAACAAAGTGAAATGAAAGAAAAGAAAAGCAAAATTAAAATGCAGACAATAAAAATAAAAACAGTGCAGACGTTAAAAGTTAAAAGATTAAAATATGTAGCTAAAAGCTGAGGTGAACATAAAAGTCTTCAGTCTAGTTTTAAAAGTAGTCAGAGTTGGGGAAAGTCTGACATCTTCAGGAAGTTTATTCCAGCTTTTTGATTGAGATTGATTGAGACTTTTATTAGTAAGTTGCACAGTGAAGTACATGTTCCGTACAATTGACCACTAAATGGTAACACCCAAATAAGTTTTTCAACTTGTTTAACCCTTGTGTGGTGTTCATATTGTTGTTACTCAGCCAGTGTTCATGGGTCTGATGGACCCGTTGCATTTTGTGGCTTTTAATGCCTCACAATCAAACACTTTTATGTTAAAATACTGACTTATCCCAAAAAACATCTGTAATGAAGTGCTTTGAGAGGCTGGTAAAGGAATACATTGTCTCCAGACTTCCCCCCACATTCGACCCATACCAGTTTGCTTATCGCCCTAACCGCTCCTCAGAGGACGCCATCTCCTCTGCACTCCACCTGAGCTTAGCACATCTGGAAGGAAAGGACACACACGTGCGGATGTTGTTTCTGGACTTCAACTCGGCATTCAACACCATCATCCCGCAGCACTTGGTGAGCAAACTGGCCCCCCTTGGATTCAGAACCCCCCTATGCAACTGGCTGCTTGACTTCCTCACAGACAGACCCCAGTCTGTGAGAGTGGACGACAACACCTCCAATGCCATCTCCCTGAGCACCGGCTCCCCACAGGGCTGCGTCCTGAGTCCGCTGCTGTTCACATTGATGACCCATGACTGCTGCGCCAGGTCCACTACTAACCACATTGTGAAGTACACGACAGTAGTGGGCCTCATCCGTGACAACAGCGACATGGACTACAGGGAGGAGGTGAAACATCTGGTTGACTGGTGCAGAACCAACAACCTGGTCCTGAACGTCGACAAGACCAAGGAGATCATTGTCGACTTCAGGAAGCACCAGTCCAGCCACGCTCCACTCTTCATCAACGGCACAGCGGTGGAGATGGTAAGCAGCACCAAGTTCCTGGGGGTGCAGATAACTGACAATATGACCTGGTCCCTACACACCGGAGCTCTTGTAAAAAGAGCACAGCAGCGCATGCACTTTTTGCGTCGGATGAAAAGAGCACAGCTCCCTCCCCCCATTCTCAGCACATTCTACAGAGGCACTATAGAGAGCCTACTGACCAACTGAATCTCTGTCTGGACTGGAGCCTGCAGTGCCTCAGACTGGAAGTCTCTCCAGAGAGTGGTGAGGACAGCGGAAAAGATCATCAGGACTCCTCTTCCTCCTATCCAGGAGATCGCAAAAAGCCGCTGCCTGACCAGGGCTCAGAAAATCTGCAGAGACTCCTCCCACCCCCACCAAGGACTGTTTTCACTGCTGGACTCTAGAAAGAGGTCCGCAGCCTCCGTAGCAGAACCTCCAGGTTCTGTAACAGCTTCTTCCCTTAGGCCGTAAGACCCTTGAACGCATCATAATAATCCCCTCAATTCCCCCCCAAAATGGATGAACTCGCTGGAATATAAAGACAATATAACATACATCCATAAATGTAGATGCATATGCAAAAGTGCAATATATTTATCTTTACAGTAATCTATTTATTTATATCTGCACCTTATTGCTTTTTTATCCTGCACTGCCAACCAGCTAATGCAACGAAATGTCGTTCCTATCTGTACTGTAAAGTTCAAATTTGAACGACAATAAAAAGTATGTCTAAGTCTAAGACCCACAAACACTGGCTGAGTAACAACAACACGAACGTTGCATGGAAATTTCTCTGCCAGTTTCTGCATCCCACAGGGATTCTTCTCTTGTGTTTCTGCACCTGCGGTTCCCACACAAAGTTGCAACATTGTTTGTCAACACTGTCTGCGCTCATTTTATCGCACATTTGACCCTCTGAAGTTCTGTGTACCTACACACTGTCCTCCTCCTGTCTAGGCCTGCTGTGTGTGTGTGTGTGTGTGTGTGTGTGTGTGTGTGTGTGTGTGTGTGTGTGTGTGTGTGTGTGTGTGTGTGTGTGTGTGTGTGTGTGTGTGTGTGTGTGTGTGTGTGTGTGTGTGTGTGTGTGTGTGTGTGTGTGTGGGCGTGTGGTACACAGAACATACATTTCCGCACTTCTATTAGCCCCGGGTCCAGTGGACCCCGGACATCTTATATGTAATAGAAATGTGTAGGGGGGGTGTATGGTGTGTGTTCATTAAATATGTATTCTGATATATGTTCTTCACAGAAAATGAGCCAAAGCCAGTGAGTCTCAGTTTGAAAAATTAATTAATTGTATCATTTTTCTTTTAATAAAAATCGAAAACGGGTCCCACGGACCCGAACACCACACAAGGGTTAACTCGGGGTCCATTTGTTGCATAGTGACTGAATGATGCTCTCCCTTGATTTGAGTTTACTATAAGAGGAAAAGGAGTCCAGATGATCGTTTCCGCCATCCTCACCACTCTCTGCAGAGACTTCCAGTCTGAGGCACTGCAGGCTCCAGTCCAGACAAAGATGCAGTTGGTCAGTAGGCTCTCTGTAGTGCCTCTGCAGAATGTGGTGAGAATGGGGGTAGGGAGCTGTGCTCTTTTCATCCGACGCAAAAAGTGCATGCGCTGCTGAGCTCTTTTTAGAAGACCTCTGGTGTGTAGGGACCAGGTCATATTGTCAGTTATCTGAAGTATAACAATATGAACCTTATGATATGACCTTTATCATCAGCACATTGTCAATCTTGTAAAAATCAGAAATTGTGTCCATATAATAATCTGGGATTTGCTTTATTTTAATAATTAGTTTATAGATTTCTGCCGCGATTGAATTTATTTATTCCAAGGTTAAATTGGTGCCATCATAAAACATCATTGATGTACCTTCTGTCATGACCTGATGTCCGGGTCATGGCTTGGTTTATGTTAAGTGTCATTCTTCTTATGTTTAAGTCTAATTTTGTGCCCCATGTGCTTGTTAGTGTTATTGGTTGCACCCACGTCTTACCCTGGCCCTGGTATCCTCCAATCAGCTCTCTAATCCCTCTTGTGTCTAGTCCAGGTGTATTCAGTTGTCTAATTAGCCAGTGTATTTGCTTCTCTGTTTGCTGTCTTGTCTTCATCCGATCGTCGTGTGTCTTTTGCACGTTGTTGAAATAAACCTCTTAAACAGCACCAAAGTGTTCATTCCCCGCACTTCCCTGCAAATGGGTCCTCCTCACTGAGCCACCACATCCACAACCTCGATAGAACCGTGACAGTACCATCGGACCAAGAAATGGACCCAGCGGGAAGCACATGCCAAAAGCGTCTTGCTGCCGCCCTAAACTTTGTCTGCCTGCCTGCCGTCAGCCTGCCTATCACCTTTCCAATAATAACCCAGTATGGTCCCTACAAGTTTATTCTCTTTTCTTTAGTTCTCCCTCTTCTACAGCGTGGCTCAGTTGGTAGAGCGGCCGTGCCAGCCACTTGAGGGTTCCTGGTTCGATCCCCAGCTTCTAGTCACGTCCGTTGTCTCCTTGAGCAAGACACTTCAGCCTTGCCCTTGATGAGTTGTGGTTAGGGCCTTGCATTGCAGGTCCCGCCATCAGTGTATGAATATGTGTGAATGGGTAAATGTGGAAATAGTGTCAAAGCGCTTTGAGTACCTTAAATGTAGAAAAGCGCTGTACAAGTATTACCCATTTACCATTTCTACTTTGTCTAATTCCCCTTACATGTCAGACTAGTTATTTGTGCCCAATCACCCTGTTTCAACTCCTAATTCTGTTTCCTATCCTTTATCCTCCACATGTTGGTTAGATTAAGATTCCTCTGACCTTGATAAATCTGAGCGTGAGTGAACTCATTAATATTCTTTATGACTCTGATTCTGATTCTGACCCTGCCTATCTTAGTTCAACTTCCAATGCTCTTCCTCATACTCTGTCTCAAATTTCCTGGAATGATTCTGACCTTTCTGACCTTGGTGATTCAAGGGATGAACTATTTAACCTACTGGATTCTGATTTAGAGTCAGATCCTTCTTGTGTCCCAACCACTTCGACCAATATATAATTCTCCCCTTCTTTGTCCTCTTCAGATGAGTTGACATCTGACCCTGACCTCGGCACTCATTTAGCCATCTACTCTGGCCCATCACATGGTGGTCAAAGACATTGTCCAAGTAGACTCACTCATGGTTCTGGTTATCCTCAGCCTGTCTCACCTCCCAGCCTGTCTCACCATTCAATCTCACAAGCTTAATCTTTGGTAAAAGTCTGTTCACCTGGCCCTAAGTCCCATAGCTTCTCCCCTGTTAGCTTTCCTCTTTTACTTATAAGGCTTCATTGACTCAACGTCAGCAGCCTGATGGCACCCATCCTCCTGTGACTTCAAGAGTTGTGTCTCTACGGCTATAGGGGTATCAATCATCATGGTTCCCATCCAATTGTCCAATGCAGGAGGTATTTACAACCCTCCTCCGCACCTCCCTCCTACCACCCTTGGCAGCTTTTCCAGCAGAAAGACAGAGGGCCTGGAATCTGCTTCTTGGCCGGGGATATGACTAACATCTACGCTACTGTGGACGCATGGCTTCCTACTGCGAGGTCACAGATACTAAGCCCAGCGAAGCTGCTGCCTCCTGTTCTGCGCCCAGCGAGACCACTGCCTCCTGCTGTATGCACAGCCCGGTTGCCATCATCGTCTTCTCAAGTGGGGCCGCCGCCACCATCGTCTACTGTACAGGTGCTAGGTTGGCGAACGTAGTCCTCCTCGTCGGCTGCGAAGATGGCCGCTTCATGGACGCCCCATGCGCTACCAGCAGCCATGCCCAGGACTTGGGTGTGGACTAATGTGGCCCACGTCCACCTCCTCGTCGGCCATGTATGTGGCCAGTTCGTGGACGCCCACCTCAACAGCTGTAGCGCCATTCAACTCGCCGCTGCCACCTGACTCGTCCCCGCTGGCTTCAAGGAACTCTGGACCCGGCGACGCCAACTCCTCCCTCCACCCTGCTGTGACTTTGGACTCTCTTCGCTATTGTTTTAGGGACTTCTGGAATCAGTCCCTTACTGTCATGACCCGGGTCATGGCTTACTTTTTGTTAAGTGTCATTATTTCTATGTTCACTCTAGTTTTGTTCCCCATGTGCTTGTTAGTGTTAATGGTTGCACCTGGGTCTTGCCCTGGCCCTAGTTTCCTCTAATCCGCTTTCTCCACCCTCTTGTGTCTCGTCCAGATGTATTCAGTTGTTTAATTAGTCAGTGTACTTAGTTCTCTATTTGCTGTTTTGTCTTAGCAATCGGAGTTTTGCTGGTTACTAGGGTTCAATCCCCACCTTCTACCATCCTAGTCACGTCCGTTGTGTCCTTGGGCAAGACACTCCACCTTTGCTCCTGATGGCTGCTGGTTAGCGCCTTGCATGGCAGCTCCCGCCATCAGTGTGTGAATGTGTGTGTGAATGGATGAATGTGGAAATACTGTTAAAGCGCTTTGAGTACCTTGAAGGTAGAAAAGCGCTATACAAGTATAACCCATTTATCATTATCATTATTTGTCTGATCCTCCTGTGTCTTTTGCACGTTGTTGGAATAAGCCTCTTAAACAGCACCAACGTGTTCCTTTTCCTCGCTTCCCTGCAATTGGGTCCTCTTCACCGAGCCACCACATCCACAACTGTGATAGAACCTACTTAGATATCATTAACAATGTTATAGTGCCTTGTTATGTGTGAAGTGCCTTGAGATAATTTTTTTTTTCATTGTTTTTACCACTTATCTTAGGGTCATTCATTTGGGTCTGCCAAAGCCTATCTTAGCTAACTTCGAGTGTGGGTCACTAGCCAATCACTTGGCACTTTTTGATTAACAACCATTCACACTTATGGACAAATTAGAGTCTCCAAGCAACTGAATATGCATATTTTTGAAAAAGTGTGAAGAAGCTGCACTACTCACACAGAGAGAACAAGCAAACTCCATACTATAAGGCTGTATTTCGGAGGAATCTTTTTCAACTATGAAGCTCTCGGTCAAATCGTTAAACATTAAATTGCCCTCCTCCCTCGGTGTGTTGAGAGAATAGATCAAATGTGTTCACAATGTCTTCTTTAAATATTAGTAAAATATTATTATGTGCAAATAGTTTTAAGAGGCCCTGTGATGAGGTGGCGACTTGTCCAGGGTGTACCCCGCCTTCCGCCCGAATGCAGCTGAGATAAGCTCCAGCGACCCACCGCGACCCCAAAAAGAGACAAGCGGTAGAAAATGGATGGATGGGATAGTTTTAAGAGATGATGCTTACCTGCTTAGAATTGTGGCTGTCACTTCAGCTTTCCTCAGAGCAGTTGCTGCATCCTGATGTGACTAACCTAAAAACAGTTGACTGTGTTTTGGATTTTTAAGACTGAAATATGCATGTGTGACTGATGCCAGCTGGCTCCTCACCCTCTGAAGTCACCCCCGGACCTTTACGTGGGTCCCCCAAAGATCTAGTTTTGCGTCAGTGGCAATGTGGAGCGCAGAGCTGTGATTTGTCTGCTATTATAGTACATAATTCCTGTTTTTTTCCCGCCCATTTTCTGCCGCGACTGTCACACAGCACACCTTCACTTACGTCTTCTCTGCCAGTTTCTGAGTTATAAGGACAATAAAAGTGACTGTTGTTTTAAAATGATTACTGTAGTTTTAGCTCCAACAACAATGTGGATGTTGTGTCATTTGCCATTGTTTACTACAATTACTACACAGAGGAAGCTAATAGCTAATCAATAGGAGTTGTGGTTGGTCACTTAGGAAAACACTGCCCTCTAGACATCATCAGAGTGGAAGCAAGCTACAGTCTTTACTCTATACACACTATTTTTCTGCACAAAATAATTAAGAATGTTTGGAGAATGTTTGTAGATGGGGTTATGCAGGGCTAGTTGGGACGCACCACTGTCAGATAAGACACTCACTGTTACCGCTGCACACTTCGGGGAGCCATAATTCTTCCGTAGGCACTGGTAGGATTTGATCATTCTTCGACTATGGGCAAAATCTAACGACTCAGATGCGACTTTGAAAACACTTAATCAAAGACAGCCCTACTCTACAAAGAGACGCCCAAGCAAACCCTCAATTTCCTCACTGTGCAACCATACGGCCACTGTGTGGCAAACTTATTTTGAGATTTGGTGCTACAAAAATACAATTCACTTGACTTGACTTATTGTGATGCGATATATTTTATACGTTCTTAGTGTCAAAATAAGTTAATTGTTGCTTGAAAACATTAAAACTCCCTGAAAAATAAATAAGGAACACCTTATGACATTACGAAAGACATGACGACAGATGGATTTTTTTAATGAATTTTAAATATGAAATCAATTAGTTTAAAAGTCCACTAACAATTGAGCCGCTGGGAGCCGTTCAATTCTGCCCATGGAGCCCCTAAAAAAACATCCAACCACCGTACATTATGTAAGTATATACAGTATGTAATGTAGTAGCGGGCACATTTATATTAACATTGCATATTTATGTATTTTGGTCATTTCAAGCATACGGAGTGCATTAATTTAAAAAACTCATCACAATGTTTGGTTTTTTCCTTCATCACTGATTTCTGCTCACTACAGACTTTCTGAGAGCCAACAAACCTAATAAAATATCACTTACTGTATAAGGTCTGCTGTCATTAGGATGTTGGTATGTTCATATATTTCCATTTAGGTGAAGAATGTCTCATAATCCTCACGAAGAAACAGGGTACTGAGTGCGGGGGGGAACAAGTGCTTTTCGTGTCGTCCTCGCCAGTTCCAAGTCCTACATGGCGGTCAACGTGTCTTAACTTGTCGGATTATCTCCTCAGCTATCTACTGTCCATGTGAGATGCAGGAATTATGATCTACAATAAACTTACAGGGAGTAGGGAAGCGATGAAGCCGCAGACCACTCGATGTAAATATAGGGACAAACGGAAGGGATCACGGCGACCGGGATCACTGCGTTAGCACTTATAACAACAATATCACTAATACTTTGTTAATATTCAAGTCGAAATGTAAATTGAGTATTGTTGGCGCTTTTTGAATGGTTATTTATCGGATTTCATTGGCTGAATAGTCAAGTTCCCATTGGCTCCACTGTAAGCACACTTTTATTTACGTTAATTTAATATTTAGAATGCATTAAAAAGATTATCCATCCGTCATGTGTTTCATAATGATTGTAAACGATAGGCAAAATTCCAGAAAAAGCGCAAATCCCCTTTAATGTCAGGGCAGTAGACCCAATTCACTTATACTATTTAACTCAAACCTGAATATCATTTGATGCATGTTTTGGAGTAGCATATTTTTTGGACTATATCCTTTAATTTTTTCAAAAATCAACAGTGCGGCTTATACCCGTTGTGCCTAATGTACGGAATAATTCTAGTTGTGCTTACCGACCTTTAAGCTATTTTATTTGGTACACGGTGTAAAGATAAGTGTAATAATAATAATAATAATGGATTAGATTTATGTAGCGCTTCACAGAGAAGTGAGAACCCATCATTCATTCACACCTGGTAGTGGTAAGCTACTTTCGTAGCCAAGGCTGCCCTGGGGTAGACTGACGGAAGCGTGGCTGCCAGTTTGCGCCTACGGCCCCTCCGACCACCACCTGTCATTCATCATTCATTCACCAGTGTGAGCGGCACCGGGGGCAAGGCTGAAGTGTCCTGCCCAAGGACACAACGGCAGCAATTTGGATGGTAGGAAGCGGGGAGCGAAGCTGCAACCCTCAGGTTGTAGACACGGGCTCTCTACCCACTGCGCCATGCCGCCCACGTAAGATGGCAGTCACACATTAGGACATACGTTTAGACTGCAAATGACGCCTATAAACAACACCAAAACTTTAAATATTCCATTGAGAATATAGAACATCACACACAGGGCTCAAAAATCTGTCAAAATATTTTAGTACAACTTTGGTAAGCTATGAAGCCGCACTGCTTGATGGATTGTCGGAGCATTACAGCTACCGTATTCAGACGTACTGTGCTTCAATATACAGGTATTTATTATGGTGTGTGTGTAAGGACCGCAAAATGGCACTTGTTAGCAGACATATATGGTGTTTTGTTTCGCAATATTTTGCATAACAAACTTTTCTTACCTCCTGGTACCTGCTGATGTGTATTTGGGATCTGCATAAGTTCTGAAAATTTGCGCGCGTCCGCCATTGTCAAAAGACTTCTTCTGTTTCTCCATCTTCCTGTTATGGGGCATTCATCCTCCGCTGTTGCCATTTCTAATATAAAGTAGCGTAAAGTTCTAACTTATGTCTGTCAGTAGACTCGCTAAGAAAGCGCTAAAAACTACCGGTATAGTGGGTTTACATAATTCACTCACGGAACTTTAGTTATTAGAGAGTAACAGTAGGACGGTTTTTCACGGGACACATTTCCGGTGTTTTTGTTGCACTAGTGAGCCGTGAATGAGGAGATGCTGCTCTGTTATTGATTTAAGTAAAGTCTGAATGTCATTAAAACAGTTAGCTCCATGTTTTGACATTTCTTCGACTCCCGTCCTTGCGCGCTACACCGGTACAACAAAGATGACGAGGAAAAGACGCCGCCAAAGTGGAGCCACGTAAATGTGACCTCCCACAAAAGGGCGCATCCTGAAGCGACGGTCAGAAAGAGACTTGAAGAATGTCTGTAAAACATAATCTATGCACTATTTTGACTAAAGAACCACCATTACATGTTATGTAGACCACAAGAAAGTGTTTTAAATTTACAAAAAAATCATAATATGACCCCTTTAATGCGCATTATAATTCGGTGTGCCTTTTGTATGAAAACAGACCCACTCATCGGCAGTGCGCCTTACACTGCAAAAAGTCAGTGTTCAAAAACAAGAAGAAAAAAATACAAAAATTAGGGGTATTTTATTTGAACTAAGCAAAATTATCTGCCACTCGAACAAGAAATTTTGGCTTGTCAAGACTTTCCAAAACAAGTAAATTTAGCTAACCTCAATGAACCCAAAAATACCTTAAAATAAGTATATTCTCTCTAATAACAAGTGCACTTTTCTTGGTAGAAAAAAAACAGAAATTGTTGCTCAATATGTTGAAAAATATTCTTAAATTAAGTAAATGCTAGTGCCATTATCTTGACATAATGATATGCGCTCGGCATCATGATTTTTTTTTTTTCACGCTTGAAGTAAGAAATTATTACTTTAAAAAAGTAGTTTTATACTTGTGAGTGTTAATGACACAACTTTGCATCAGTTGATATTCTAGTTTCAAGCATGTTTTACTCAATATAGGTCATATAATCTCAGCAACAAGCTGTAATATCTTACTGAGATCATTTATGACCAAAACCCTTAAAACAAGTAAAACACTCTAACATAAAATCTGCTTAGTGAGAAGAAGTATCTTATCAGACAAAAAATAAACAAATATCACCCTTATTTGAGATATTTAATCTTACTTAGATTTCAGTTTTTGCAGTGTATAATCCGATGTGCCCTATGGTCCGGAAAATACGGTAATGCCAATACATGGGGAACAAATTCTACAATAATTTTTAGTGCAGACACCAGAATAAAATAGATAAATGTCTTTCAGCGTTTTACCTTTAGTGCTCACCACAGCAAGACAATCGCATAATGATTTAGCTTTTTTTGTTTCACCAATTACCCATCCTGGCACAGCCCTGGCCAGGTACTGTACCCAAAAACAAGGAATTGTGCTACTTTATTCTTACATTGGTGACAGAGCAGGGAAGGGCTTAACATAAGTTTGCTGTAAAATTGCATATAAAGGGTCCTACCATTCATTAATTCTATTGGGATTTTTCAAACTGTTTGATTCTCAAGGTAAAGTACGACCAATTATGTATATTTTAGGCTCAATATGGCACGTATAGTCTTGTCTCTCAATACTTTTGCCATAGCATGTTTATTTAATTTCAGGATTGATTGGTTGAAAACGCATAAAAAAATCCAGATGTGTCAAAAATAAAAAGACATTAACCCTAACCCTGGATCATGACCTGCAAAATGCACCTTAAGCTTTGATGTACACATGTACACCATCCCTTAAAAATCACCATCTTAGTGTTGCACACCGCTGACTCAAGTGCATTGATGTTGACACACAAAAACACATGGGTTACACATGGTAAAACAGCAAAAGTGAAAGCAGTGTGTTGGACGACGCAGGCTAAAACTGTATCAAAGTAAATTTTTGAGGGTGTGTACAGTAAAACTGGCAAAACAACAAAGACCTCAACTCCTGAAAGAGGTCATGTTGTGTCTTGCTGCGGTGAGTTTGAGTGAAAGTGGGATGATAAAGCATAAGCGAAAGAACATGAATAGATGAAACAAAAAGAAAATAACTACAAGATGCGGGAACATTTCTCTATAATAGCAGGCTAGTGTGCATTGGGCAATCCCAACCACTCAACCATCCAATTGTGTCTCTATACACATGGTTTTAGCGGAAATGACCACATTTCCACATAAGTCTCTCTGCATTGACAAGTGTGTTCTGACCAAGTACAAGTGGCTTAGTCTTGTTTCTAATTAGTGGTACAAGAACCAGACAGGAAAAGAAATTAAATGTTGGAGGGGAGAACTATTTGGAATTCATCAAGAAAAAATACATAAACGTTAAAGTATAGTTTTTGGAGTTACATTCTGTTTGCTTTATGTATAGAAAATTGTTAATTGATGCTAAACGTTGTAGTACAAGAGCAGCAAGAGGGATCACTACCTGTACAGTATATATTCTGTTTTAACATTGCTTTTTGTACTTTTATACAAATGGAAAACCAGCTAATTTCATTTTTGCATTACGCCGCAATATGTACAGTGTTCGCAGCACCACTGAGTATCCCTTAATGTGTCAACATTTTAATGATCAATGCCAAATGCTTTTTCTACTTTTGTTTTTGAAGTTGTTTGTTTTTATTTAGTACATCGGATAATCGCAGCTTTAGCCAAGAAAGAAGAAGAAGCAAGACATAGGGCCTGCATGTACAAACCCCGTTTCCATATGAGTTGGGAAATTGTGTTAGATGCAAATATAAACGGAATACAATGATTTGCAAATAATTTTCAACCCATATTCAGTTTAATATGCTACAAAGACAACATATTTGATGTTCAAACTGATAAACTTTTTTTTTTTTTTGCAAATAATCATTAACTTTAGAATTTGATGCCAGCAACACGTGACAAAGAAGTTGGGAAAGGTGGCAATAAATACTGATAAAGTTGAGGAATGCTCATCAAACACTTATTTGGAACATCCCACAGGTGAACAGGCAAATTGGGAACAGGTGGGTGCCATGATTGGGTATAAAAGTAGATTCCATGAAATGCTCAGTCATTCACAAACAAGGATGGGGCGAGGGTCACCACTTTGTCAAAAAATGTGTGAGCAAATTGTTGAACAGTTTAAGAAAAACCTTTCTCAACCAGCTATTGCAAGGAATGTAGGGATTTCACCATCTACGGTCCGTAATATCATCAAAGGGTTCAGAGAATCTGGAGAAATCACTGCACGTAAGCAGCTAAGCCTGTGACCTTCGATCCCTCAGGCTATACTGCATCAACAAGCGACATCAGTGTGTAAAGGATATCACCACATGGGCTCAGGAACACTTCAGAAACCCACTGTCAGTAACTACAGTTGGTCGCTACATCTGTAAGTGCAAGTTAAAACTCTCCTATGCAAGGTGAAAACCGTTTATCAACAACACCCAGAAACGCTGTTGGCTTCGCTGGGCCTGAGCTCATCTAAGATGGACTGATACGAAGTGGAAAAGTGTTCTGTGGTCTGAAGAGTCCATATTTCAAATTGTTTTTGCAAACTGTGGACGTCGTGTCCTCCGGACCAAAGAGGAAAAGAACCATCCGGATTGGTACAGGCGCAAAGTTGAAAAGCCAGCATCTGTGATGGTATGGGGGTGTATTAGTGCCCAAGACATGGGTAACTTACACATCTGTGAAGGCGCCATTAATGCTGAAAGGTACATACAGGTTTTGGAGCAACATATGTTGCCATCCAAGCAACGTTACCATGGACGCCCCTGCTTATTTCAGCAAGACAATGCCAAGCCACGTGTTACATCAATGTGGATTCATAGTAAAAGAGTGCGGGTACTAGACTGGCCTGCCTGTAGTCCAGACCTGTCTCCCATTGAAAATGTGTGGTGCATTATGAAGCCTAAAATACCACAACAGAGACCCCCGGACTGTTGAACAACTTAAGCTGTACATCAAGCAAGAATGGGAAATAATTCCACCTGAGAAGCTTAAAAAATGTGTCTCCTCAGTTCCCAAACGTTTACTGAGTGTTGTTAAAAGGAAAGGCCATGAAACACTGTGGTGAACATGCCCTTTCCCAACTACTTTGGCACGTATTGCAGCCATGAAATTCTAAGTTAATTATTATTTGCAAAAAAAAATTTAAGTTTATGAGTTTGAACATCAAATATCTTGTCTTTGTAGTGCATTCAATTGAATTTGGGTTGAAAAGGCTCTGCAAATCATTGTATTCCGTTTATATTTACATCTACCACAATTTCCCAACTCATATGGAAACAGGGTTTGTATTAAACCGATGCAAACTTGCTAGCGCAAGTCAAGCTGATCGACTAAGCCCGTGCGCAATGGTTTGTATCTCATGAATGAGCAAAATAGAGAGCGCAATCCATTTAACGTGTCTGACTTTGTGTTTATGTAGAATAGGGCTTGAAGTATTACTTAGAAAATGCAATGCATTCTGGGTTTTGCGGGCCTCAGAAACAAGTTCAAAACATAGTGCAAAAGTGCGGCATCATTAACTGCCCTAATCAGTATCATGATCGATTCAGGAAAAAAAATTTTTTTTAGGAAGATTGTTCTCATTGTTCTCATGATTTAGTAAGAATGTTCTCATTTCCAGCAAAACCAAGGAACTCGGGTTAGTGAACTAACAAGGAGACGGCAAGCGGCTTGGACAGCAGCCGTTAGACTATACGTCACTTTTAACGCCATCACCTGGTACATCTTGATGTGTTCATGGCATTTTCAGTTTGAATCAAAGAATGTTTAATTCTGTGTCACAGGTAGCATTTAGTAGGCTTCTAGCTGCGGGCTACTAACAACGTACAGTATTTTAGAAAAAAAACAACATGTCTGTTTACTTTTAGCACAAAAATAAATTAGTTTTATTTCCGAAGAAGTAGCACAATGATCAAAGTACTTAAAAGTAATAATGGGCTTGGTTTTTTTCATGGAAACCTGCTTATGAAATGAGGCTAGGCAGCCTCACTCCATCTCAGACACAGAAGAGGTGAAGCCACAGATTCAGAGGAATTCAGACGCAAGTCAATGAGCCTTAACAGACTTTGCATTCTTAAAATTGTCACCGCTAAAAGAACAGATTATGTTGATGAGAGTTAGACAAGTTTGGCTTTGGACAATGGCGGCTACCTTACTCAAATCTCTTCTCAATTGAACGTGCTGATAAGAATCAATTCTTATTTTCTTCGAAATAGCGAGCCTTTAAATAGTGTACAGTTTGTCTGTTGATTCGTTATTTTGTTACTTCAGCCAACAAAAATGGCTATCGCGGTCCCACAATGCATTGCGAAATCATGTGCCCTTTCGATCCCTATATTTGCGAAGCATCAGAACGTCCACAATATGGAAGGATGAGATGCAAACTTAATGATTTAGCGCATGTGATTTATCAAGACCGAAAGTGTTTTGCATTGACCACTAGTTTTCCGTCTATATTTAGCACGTTTGGATCGTGTATGCAAACTTTGCACAAATATAATAGAAATGAATGTCTCCTTGGGTACATGCAAAATCCTCATTTAAATAGAGCAGTCTGCACCACTTTTGCACTTGTTACAGTTTTTTCCATTTGCTTACACACAATTTTACTACCTGTGTGTCTTTTTTCAAAATAATTTACACACTTTTCCTAACACAACATTCAATTTTCTTAATTCTTAGATTATTTGCAAAATGACACACTTAGGTCAAAACATATGCCCATTCATCAAAATAAAGCCAGCGTTTGTAAAAATGCAGTTTTATTGTCATCTCACTCACACAGACTTTAAATGATAAGACACTATTGGAGTGAGTTACCCACAACAGTGATAAATACAAAACACATTTGTAAAAAACCCTATTTTAAAATAAGAAATCACATGTTTGGGGCATTTCGCCTGACCTTTTTAGCATATGTGATGAATGATTACTGTAAGTTGACAAAATATTTTGGCAAATCCACAGCAATCGTCATTGTTTACTTTGAAGTGGGCCTATATGTAAGGACTTAAAGAGAAAGTAAAAATATCCTGCAATCTTTTCAAGAAGTGCACAACAATGATGCTGCAAACTACAAAATGTATTTTTACTACAGTCCGGTAAAGTAACATATCACAGTAGTCAACAATGACGTGCAGTACAAATTAAAATCTGAGACAAATAAAAAGGTTTGGAAAAAAATCTTAAGACAAAAATGTGTGTATGAAAATCGTAGTGTGTGTGTAAAGTGTGAAAATTGGTGTATCACAATCATTAACTATGTGAAGATGTGTGTATCACAATCCTTATATGTGTGCAAGATGGGAAGGTGTGTGTAAAGCATTGTGTGTAATATTTCTCAAAAACTGTTAAGCATAGTCTATGCCTAATATTAGGCAAATCTGCACAGTGGTTTTGTTTCCTGAATGTAGACTTTGTTAACTGTGTGAAAATTAAAAATGTAGTGTATAAGCAATTGGAAAAAACTGTAATTGTGCATGCAGTCTTAGTAGATCACCCGCAACACGCCCGCTAATACTCCACACCATTTTATAGTTTGCACACACTTTTCAGTGCTTGGTTTTTAGATCTTAGTAGATCAGGCCTATACTGTATGGGAAATTTTACAATTAATTATTTAAACAACACTGCAGCCTGCTACCTCATGGTGGTCACACACTGTTGTGGGATGGAATTCCACCCCTCAACCAGGATTCCTTACAAGTCAGCTGATGTGGTTATGCTGTCAGTGCTGTCGGATTGTGGAAATGTATTGCCTTCAATAATGAGAAGCATCGTTGAGTACGATCAGACACCTGACTGAACCAAATGAATATAATAACGGAATACGCCATTTTGCTTCGGCAGTGAGAATGTGTCATATTTTACATGCAGGCAATGTACATGCTCAGTGGTGCTGCCCATGCTGCAAATGAGGCATCCTTTACATGGGAAATAAACAGCTTTCCAATTGCCTAAAATGTATTCAAGGAGCAACAAAGAAGAATGTAAAGTATGACTACTATTATCATGTAATTACTTTGTCACTTGGGTGTAAGGGGAAACACTATTACTTGCTATGTGTCACTTAAAAAGAAAGTAATAAACAAGTTGATCTCTTCCATCTTGATGTGTCACCTTCCTCTGTTCTGATGTGTACTTACATGAAGGGATTCTTCTTCTTTTTTCTTCAGGACACTGGAAGCCAAATGTGCTGACACATGCTCCTGAACTTCTTCCCTCTTCTAAGAACCCCTTCTAAGAACGACGACGTTGATTGGCAGGCGGTAAGCCAGGCAACAGAGTGTGGAGCATGACCCAAAAAGACATGAAAGAAAGCAGAGAGTGGGGCGTCATGACATTATGACTGATTGACAGTTCCCGCTGAGCCATTAGTTCAAATTAATTGGGTGGCTGTCACTTCATTTGTCTATAATTACTCAAGAATTGATTTAAATGCATGCTAATTGACATATGACAGCACTCTGGTGGTATTACAGTGCGCATGACTCTTTGCCTTTGTGGGTTAACAATGAAATAAATGGTCATAAATAACATTTTGCACAGACAAAGCAGCAACATGGTAGAGGGTTGACAGCAAGTGGTGGATGGGCAGGAAAAAAAGTATTATCAGTGGAGGGGTTGGAAAAGTGTAGTTCAACAAACATACATCATAGTTTTCAGTGGCGTGCAGTCACAAGAGGCAGGGGAGGCACGGCCTCACCTGCCATCATGGAAAGAAAAAAAAAGTAAAAAGAAAAAAAAAACATTAAATTGTTATATGTATCCAGTGATTATACTAAAGTTATTTTCCATTTAACTTCACCAGTTTTAGATTATTTTTATTTTTATTTTCACATTTGCCGTTCAAATACTGAGAAGAGACGGTGCGGTGTCAGCAGCCAGGTGAGGCACGTCACTGTGTTGTGCCTCGCCCTCAACATGGATTGTGCGCAATGACTCGGCTAACTGCTGGCCTGCTGTGCAGTGAGACCGTATTGCTATATGAATTATATTATACATTTCCATAGTTTAGTTAGCTGAGGTATATAATGAACAGTGTATTTTGTCAACAACTGTATGTGTGTAACGTATTTTTAGTGCTGAGCGATCATAAAACTGCTGCCAAGACACACTGTGAGAGGCTCGTCTCATAACCCCGCCTCCTGGTGCCGGTTAACACTCCCGCCGCAGAATGCATCGCCCGACGGGAGTGCCACACCAACCAAAGCCCACACCCAAACCCTCCACGTGCTAGACCGAATCCACCCAAAAAAAGTCACTTAACAAGAAGCCAAAAAGTGCAAAAACAACAATGCTCGCGCGGCGCGCCGGAGGAGCCGTGAACAGGGACACAACATTAGGTACACCTGCAGAATGCAGCGCGGATTTCATATCTCATTCATTTACAACGCTCACGCATTTATAAGTAAAGGTAAGACCATAATAACGTTTTTTTAATTAAATGTGCTTTATTGTGTGGTACAGTTTGTAAGTGTAAAGTTAAAGTTAGGTTAAAGTACCAATGATTGTCACACACACACTAGGTGTGGTGAAATTTGTACTCTGCATTTGACCCATCCCCTTGTTCACCCCCTGGGAGGTGAGGAGAGCAGTGGGCAGCAACGGCGCCGTGCCTGGGAATAATTTTTGGTGATTTAACCCCCAATTCCAACCCTTGATGCTGAGTGCCAAGCAGGGAAGAATGCTGGTATGAGCTTTTAAACATAACCCGTTAACTGCTGCCAATCAAATTGTGAATAAGATACTCTTTAGGGTTCATATGTTTGTAAATCTGACTGTGATAAAGTCAGTGCCTCACCTGACATGAACGTCACCGCACGCCACTGATAGTTTTATATATTGTATTTGTCAAGATTACTGATTGTTAAAGGCCTACTGAAACCCACTATTACCGACCACGCAGTCTGATAGTTTATATATCAATGATGAAATCTTAACATTACAACACATGCCAATACGGCCGGGTTAACTTCTAAAGTGCAATTTTAAATTTCCCGGCAAACTTCCGGCTGAAAACGTTACGATATGATGACGTTTGCGCATGACGTCAACGGTTGAAGCGGAAGTATTCGGAGCCCATTGAATCCAATACAAAAAGCTCTGTTTTCATCTCAAAATTCCACAGTATTCTGGACATCTGTGTTGGTGAATCTTTTGCAATTTGTTTAATGAACAATGAAGACTGCAAAGAAGAAAGTTGTAGGTGGGATCGGTGTATTAGCGGCGGACTACTGCAACACAACCAGGAGGACTTTGAGGATAGCTGACGCGCTAGCCGAACGACCTCACCTTGACTTCCTCCGTCTTCGGGCCGCCGACCGCATCGGTGATCGGGTGAAGTCCTTCATCGTACCGTCGATCGCTGGAACGCAGGTGAGCACGGGTCGTGATGAGCAGTTGAGAGCTGGCGTAGGTGCAGAGCTAATGTTTTTAGCAAAGCTCTGTCAAGGTTCCGTAGCTAAGTTAGCTTCAATGGCGTCGTTAGCAACAGCATTGCTAAGCTTCGCCAAGCTGGAAAGCATTAACCGTGTAGTTACATGTCAGAGTTTGGTAGTATTGTTGATCTTCTGTCTATCCTTCCAGTCAGGGACTTATTTGTTTTGTTTCTATATGCAGTTAATCCGGATGCTATCACGCTAGCTCAGTAGCTAAAGTGCTTCACCGATGTATTGTCGTGGAGATAAAAGTCACTGTGAGTGTCCATTTCGCGTTCTCGACTCTCATTTTCAGGAGGATATAGTATCCGAGATGGTTTGAAATACAAATCCGTGATCCACAATACAAAAAGGAGAGAGTGTGGAATCCAATGAACCCTTGTACCTAAGTAACGGTCAGAGCGAAAAAAGATACGTTCTGCACTGCACGCTAGTCCTTCACTTTCACGTTCCTCATATACGAATCTTTCATCCTCGCTCAAATTAATGGGGTAATCGTTGCTTTCTCGGTCCGAATCTCTCTCGCTGCTGGTGTAGACAATAGGAAAATGTGAGCAGCCCTTCCTCCGGTGTCGTCACGCTACTTCCGGTAGGGGCAAGGCTTTTTTTTATCAGAGACCAAAAGTTGCGAACTTTGTCGTCGTTGTTCTATACTAAATCCTTTCAGCAAAAATATGGCAATATCGCGAAATGATCAAGTATGACACATAGAATGGACCTGCTATCCCCATTTAAATAAAAAAATGTCATTTCAGTAGGCCTTTAAAGTGAGAACTTCGACCAAATTAGTGGTTCTCAATTATTTTAAGGCAAGCCCCTCACCCAAATTTGTTTCACACACCTCTTGGTTTAAAATACGATAGGGAACCAATATTTTTTGTATTTTATTTACATGTACTGTTTGGGTTGATGGCATAGGCGCCCATCCCGTGGGTGCTTTGGGGCCGAGCACCCAAGTGGGATTCATGGCAACTTTCAATCTTTAAATTACAAACGTTTGTAATTTTTGAGAAATCAATTTTGTTGTTGTTCATTTTGTGGCGAGTTTGGTCCGTTTTACATAATAAAAAAGTAATAAATCATATAGTCTATAATTAACAAAGCCTAACCAAGATTTAATTGTGCCCGTTAATGAACTAATGATACAATCATTAGTGTGTCACACGAGACAATGAAGGTATTACTTCCCACAAGCGAATGAACTGCTTACTTACGCAACAGCCATACATGTCACACTAAGGGTGGAAGTATGAACAATGCCAACACTGTCATAAACATGTGCCATATAGTGAAACCACACTAAACAACAACAACAACAAACACATTTTGGAAGAATATTTGCACCGCAACACAACATAAACACTACAGAACACATTCCCAGAATTCCCTGCAGCACCAACTCTTCCGGGACGCTACAATATAAACAAACACCATTGGTGGATCTACACCTAGCATCCACTGTAATGATACCACGTACAATAGCGTATCTAGTCGATACTACTATGATTACATGGATACTTTTTAACGTCACAAAATTTTATTTTGTTTTTTAAAAATGTATATTGTGTTTATAAACTCAGGAAATATGTCCCTGGACACATGAGGACTTTGAATATGACCAATGTGTGATCCTGTAACTACTTGGTATCGGATTGATACCCAAATTTGTGGTATCAACCAAAACTAATGTAAAGTATCCAAACAACTGAAGAATAAGTGATTATTACATTTTAACAGAGAAAATAAGCAAATATTAACAGTAATGAACAAGAAGATGAATAATTAATTTTTTACCACTTGTCCTTAATAATTTTGACAAAATAATAGAATGATAAATGACACAATATGTTACTGCATAGGTCAGCAGCTAAATTAGGAGCCTTTGTTTGTTTACTTACTACCAAAAGACAAGTTGTCTTGTATGTTCACTATTTTATTTAAGGACAAACTTGCAATACGAAACATATGTTTAATGACCCTAAGATATTTTTGTTAAAATAAAGCCAATTAATGACATTTTCTGTGGTCCCCTTTATTTAGAAAAGTACCAAAAAGTACCAAAATACTTTTGGTACAGGTATCGGGATAACACTAATACACACACACACCGAGCACCCACTGGCAGAAAAGTAGATCGGCGCCTATGGTTGATGGTACTAGTATTCTGCAAACACTTAATATTTATTATATTATATTATGATTATTAAAATATCATTTGAAAAATAAGCTGAAATAACATCTGCAATAACTTAGTTTCAATCATTTCCTAGAGAACTCAATTTACGCTATCACATTTAAACACGCCTGCTCAGTCTGAGTGGTTCTCAAAACAGAGAAAAAAGGAAACATAATCTACTTGAATGTGCATTTGTATACTGATACTACTGAAGTGTCTCAAATCCCCTTTTTGAGTGGTATTGGGTTACCACTCAAATATATATATATATATATATATATATATATATATATATATATATATATATATATATATATATATATATATATATATATATATATATATATATATATATATATATATATATATCCATCCATCCATCCATCCATCCATCCACCTTCTTCCGCTTATTCGAGGTTGGGTCGCGGGGGCAGCAGCCTAAGCAGGGAAACCCAGACTTCCCTCTCCCCAGCCACTTTGTCCAGCTCTTACCGGGGGATCCCGAGGCGTTCCCAGGCCAGCCGGGAGACATAGTCTTCCCAACGTGTCCTGGGTCTTCCCCGTGGCCTCCTACCGGTCGGACGTGCCCTAAACACCTCCCTAGGGAGGCGTTCGGGTGGCATCCTGACCAGATGCCCGAACCACCTCATCTGGCTCCTGTCGATGTGGAGGAGCAGCGGCTTTACTTTGAGCTCCCCCCGGATGGCAGAGCTTCTCACCCTATCTCTAAGGGAGAGCCCCGCCACCCGGGGGAAGAAACTCATTTCGGCCGCTTGTACCCGTGATCTTGTCCTTTCGGTCATAACCCAAAGCTCATGACCATAGGTGAGGATGAGAAAGTAGATTGACTGGTAAATTGAGAGCTTTGCCTTCCGGCTCAGCTCCTTCTTCACCACAACGGATCGATACAGCGTCCGCATTACTGAAGACGCCGCACCGATCCGCCTGTCGATCTCACGATCCACTCTTCCCTCACTCGTGAACAAGACTCCAAGGTACTTGAACTCCTCCACTTGGGGCAGGGTCTCCTCCGCAACCCGGAGATGGCACTCCACCCTTTTCCGGGCGAGAACCATGGACTCGGACTTGGAGGTGCTGATTCTCATCCCAGTCGCTTCACACTCAGCTGTGAACCGATCCAGTGAGAGCTGAAGATCCTGGCCAGATGAAGCCATCAGGACCACATCATCTGCAAAAAGCAGAGACCTAATCCTGCAGCCACCAAAACAGATCCCCACAACGCCTTGACTGCACCTAGAAATTCTGTCCATAAAAGTTATGAACAGAATGGGTGACAAAGGGCAGCCTTGTCGGAGTCCAACCCTCACTGGAAATGTGTCCGACTTACTGCCGGCAATGCGGACCAAACTCTGGCACTGATCATACAGGGAGCGGACCGCCACAATCAGACAGTCCGATACCCCATACTCTCTGAGCACTCCCCACAGGACTTCCCGAGGGACACGGTCGAATGCCTTCTCCAAGTCCACAAAACACATGTAGACTGGTTGGGCAAACTCCCATGCACCCTCAAGGACCCTGCCGAGAGTATAGAGCTGGTCCACAGTTCCACGACCAGGACGAAAACCACACTGTTCCTCCTGAATCCGAGGTTTGACCATCCGGCGTAGCCTCCTCTCCAACACACCCGAATAGACCTTACCGGGAAGGCTGAGGAGTGTGATCCCACGATAGTTAGAACACACCCTCCGGTTCCCCTTCTTAAAGAGAGGAACCACCACCCCGGTCTGCCAATCCAGAGGTACCGCCCCCGATGTCCACGTGATGCTGCAGAGTCTTGTCAGCCAAGACAGCCCCACAGCATCCAGAGCCTTAAGGAACTCCGGGCGGATCTCATTCACCCCCGGGGCCTTGCCACCGAGGAGCTTTTTAACTACCTCAGCAACCTCAGCCCCAGAAATAGGAGAGCCCACCACATATTCCCCAGGCACTGCTTCCTCATAGGAAGACGTGTTGGTGGGATTGAGGAGGTCTTCGAAGTATTCCCTCCACCGATCCACAACATCCGCAGTCGAGGTCAGCAGAACACCATCCTCACCATACACGGTGTTGACAGTGCACTGCTTCACCTTCCTGAGGCGGCGGATGGTGGTCCAGAATTGCTTCGAAGCCGTCCGGAAGTCGTTTTCCATGGCTCCCCCGAACTCCTCCCATGTCTGAGTTTTTGCCTCCGTGACCGCTGAAGCCGCACACCGCTTGGCCTGTCGGTACCTGTCCGCTGCCTCAGGAGTCCCATGAGCCAAAAGAACCCGATAGGACTCCTTCTTCAGCTTGACGGCATCCCTCACCGCCGGTGTCCACCAACGGGTTCTAGGATTACCGCCACGACAGGCACCAACTACCTTGCGGCCACAGCTCCAATCAGGCGCCTCGACAATAGAGGCGCGGAACATGGTCCATTCGGACTCAATGTCCAGCACCTCCCTCGTGAAATGTTCAAAGTTCTTCCGGAGGTGGGAATTGAAACTCTCTCTGACAGGAGACTCTGCCAGATGTTCCCAGCAAACCCTCACAATGCGTTTGGGCCTGCCAGGTCCGTCCGGCATCCTCCCCCACCATCGCAGCCAACTCACCACCAGGTGGTGATCGGTAGAAAGCTCCGCCCCTCTCTTCACCCGAGTGTCCAAAACATGAGGCCGCAAATCCGACGACACAACTACAGTGTCGATCATGGAACTGCTGCCTAGGGTGTCCTGGTGCCAAGTGCACATATGGACACCCTTATGTTTGAACATGGTGTTCGTTATGGACAATCCGTGACGGGCACAAAAGTCCAATAACAAAACACCGCTCGGGTTCAGATCCGGGCGGCCATTCTTCCCAATCACGCCTCTCCAGGTTTCACTGTCGCTGCCAACATGAGCGTTGAAGTCCCCCCGTATAACGAGGGAATCACCCGGGGGAGCACTCTCAAGTACTCCCTCGAGCGAATCCAAAAAGGGTGGGTACTCTGAGCTGCGGATTGGCGCATAAGCGCAAACCACAGTCAGGACCCGTTCCCCCACCCGAAGGCGGAGGGAAGCTACCCTCTCGTCCACCGGGTTGAACTCCAACATGCAGGCTCTGAGCCGGGGGGCAACAAGAATTGCCACCCCAGCCCGTCGCCTCTCACTGCCGGCAACGCCAGAGTGGAAGAGAGTCCAGCCCCTATCGAGAGAACTGGTTCCAGAGCCCTTGCTGTGCATTGAAGTGAGTCCGACTATGTCTAGCCGGAACTTCTTCACCTCGCGCACTAGCTCAGGCTCCTTCCCCCCCCCAGCAAGGTGACGTTCCACGTCCCAAGAGCTAGCTTCTGTAGCCGAGGATCGGACCGCCAAGTGCCCTGCCTTCGGCTGCCGCCCAGCTCACATCGCACACGACCTCTATGACCCCTGCTATGGGTGGTGAGCCCATTGGAGGGGGGACCCACGTTGCCTCTTCGGACATATATATATATATATATATATATATATATATATATATATATATATATATATATATATATATATATATATATATATATATATATATATATATTCTCTACTCTATATGTCAGATAAATGGCTGTTACATTTTAAGGCCCCTAATGTGATGGCGGCACAATTATGTGTGTGTGTGTGTGTGTGTGTGTGTGTGTGTGTGTGTGTGTGTGTGTGTGTGTGTGTGTGTGTGTGTGTGTGTGTGTGTGTGTGTGTTTGCGTGTGTTCAACAGCATGGAGTTGAGGTCATGGAAACTCAACTATTATGGTCTGTAGATTAGCCTGGACATGCTTCCCATCTGTCTGGAGTGTTTCTTTATTGCATGCATGCACATGTATGCACACACACGCCCCCACACACACATATATATACTGTACGCACACACACACACTTGCATCCAAAAAGTTCAACATTACATGCATTGTGATGACTTTGTCAGTTTTCAACCAGTTTAAAAGTGTCTTCTTATGGCCGCTCCTGTCAATGC